>NC_081180.1:175610631-175932989 GCF_029867415.1 Vicia villosa
TCCTTTATATAGTAAATACACTTTTGTACCAAAAGTATCAACTAGCAAAACTCCATATTCTCATCATATTACCTGTCATTATTGTTGCAAAAAGGGACATACCATTGAAAAATGCAAATTTAGGAGAATTTTAGTTCCTAAAGGAGTATTTCAATGGTTGCTGTGGACCGTCCTTTCGGGCCATACCCCTCCGTGGGTGGGATACGTGAACTGACTCTTTTTTGTCGATCGGACGCTTTCGCGTCACTTTTGAAAAAGTTTACAGAGTCGCCACCGACCTTTTATTTTATCCAATGAAGGAAAGGTTTATAAAAGAAACAGAAAAAAGACCTTTGAGAGATTCTGGGTAAGGGGGTAGGTTATACAAAGGGAAGGTGTTAGCACCCTTTGTATCCATGGTTATCCATGGGCTCTTTAGTTTGCTTAGCTCATTTGCTTTACTTTTCAATTGATTCGGAATGCTTTACCTGTGTTTTTGAAATACCTTTGCAAATAGAATTTGTAATGATCCTTGTGCGGATATATACAAATACTTGTTTATCTTTCGAAAGATGTTTTGAAAAGATCGTTAATTTTGTAATGATCCGTGTTTGGATGTATACAAAATATTGTCTTTTGGAAAATTCGTTTTAAAAAAACAACAGTGTATGAGAATTTTGTTTGTTTTGATTTTGAGCAAGCAAACTAGGAGGTCTACCCTGAGTTAGGAGGTCTTTATCCTTGTTCCCTTTAAAAATCTATCCATTCGTCGGATATAAACAAAAGGTTCGATTTTGTACTCGAAACAGTAGAAATGTAACTTTGATTTTGAAAAGAGTGAAAAGGGATTACCCTAGGAGGTGCAAATGTGATTGTGATTGAATTCAGATATTTTATCTTTGGAGTTAGTGATCTAACGATTCAGTTTTATCTTTGACATACACGCAGTTTATAGGTGTGCTGGAAATTAAAATGCGGAAATGTAAAGTGCGGAAAGTAAATCTACGCTATTACATCGATTGTGCGGGAAATGTAAACTAGCCTATTTACATGAATTTGACATCCTATACATTTATCTAGGAATTTTAAATTGCAAGAAATAAAAGGCATATTTTTTGGATTTTTATGATTTATTTTAAATATAATTAATGCATGATTAATTAATTTTAAAATAAAGAAAAGATGAAAAAATGATCAAACTTAGAAAATAAGTTTAGAATATGTACAAAATGTTTGTTAATTGATTTTAGAACAAAACTAATTTTTTTGGAATTTTTGAAATTGTTTTTGGATTTTTTAAGTTAATTAAAACATAATTATATAAATAATTACACAAATAATTAAGACTTAATGATAAAATTATCCTAAATATGTACAAAATTAGTTTATGATATATAAACAATATTTAACACAAAGAACAATTTTTTTATGATTTTTTGACTAATTAAAATAATTAATAAGCAAATATATAAATACATACTAATTAATTATGAAAAATATTGAAATTTTGAAGAAAAATAAAATATTTTTATTTCAGAAAATAATATATTATTTTAGAAGTTTAAAATATTTTTTGGGGAATTTTTTGAATTTTTAAACTATTTTTAATTAATTTATCAAAGAAATTAAAATAAAATAGAAAATAAAAAAGGATACTTATTCAGTGTGGAAGTTGACTGAGGGAGCATGGTGTAGCTGCGTGTGTGAGGCGTTGGATTGGAGATTGAATTGATCCAAGGGTTCAGATCTGAGGTCACATGAAGCACATGATTAAAGCAAGGCATGGGATTAGTGGGAGACCAAAGTCAGACTGGTCCCCACCCTCGCCTGCATGGACCAATGGAAACAGAGGAGAGAAGGTTGAAAAGTTGACTGACGAACCACGCTCGGACGCGTGGTCGTCTTCAACCTCCGTCCCATGCACTTTTTCAGACAGATAGCGGGGGTTTTTAACCCCCTCTATTTCACGATACAAAAACGTTATTTTCGGTAGCTTCCCAAACCTGCAAGAACACACGTTAGCAACATATGAAAACAACCCAGATCCACTAAACATGATGCCCTGAATCCAAATATGTCATTAGTTTCGTGGTTTGATGCTCATAGCTATAGGTTCGAAGATGTTAAAGTATGAACACTCATAAGCTTATGTTAATGGCATATGGCTATCCTCACGTGGGAGTTGGCATGTTAAGGCCCAGATCATTTGCATAGGACCTTATGAGCATGATAGGATGGTTGGTTAGCATTGAAATCAGTTGCATATACAAAAACGAAAATAAAATTCATATGTACATGAAGAGTATTATATGCTTTATACGACTCTCATGGGCCTGTGTTTAAAGTTCAATCTTACTCTATTATCTTTGAGAAGATGATTAGAATGCTTGGTTTGTATTAATATTGATTGGAAAATTGATTTTGAAAATTACAAAGTATGGAGATTTTTTGAGAATTTTGAGAGGTTTGTGGCTATTCTCTTGCTATCTCTTCGTGTCCTCTTGTTGTGGAGGTATGCTACTCCTTTTATAGCCCAAAGGCTGCTTGGAAGTGAAGCAAGAAACTTGGTTGCCTTTGTTGAAAGTTTTGGTTCTTTAATAATAAAAAACTTTGAATTTTTGACCAAGCCTTGACTACATTCAATGCTCTTGCCTTGGGCATCAATCTTCTGCAGAAAATTGAAGACTTTGGAGGTGAGTCATGCTTGGAGATCAAGCCACCAATTATCCATGCAATTTTCCTTTAATTTTAATCTTAAAATAAGATAAAATTATGTCAAAAATGGATAATATAGATGTGGGCTTTGTCTTGGTCGTGGGAGGCCCATAATATCATGGCAAAGATGTTTGGACCATAAAAACTTGGCATCTTTTGGAAAAAAAACATTTTTGAGCAATGTTGATTTCATGCATTTTCCCAAAATTTAGCCAACTTCAACAAGGTGTAAATCCTTCAATTTTTGTCATATGAAGGAGATCTTGCACTTTTTGGAAACCTCAAAGAGTCCTCTAACCAATGTCTTTGGTCTCATGTCAAAATGATTTTTGGTTCTCCTTGTGTGTCCATTTGAAAAAAGTGTCTTTTTGTTGACTTTGAAAATGACCTGTAATGTCTTTGGCCATATTTTTCAAATGGTGAATGCTATGACCATGGGATCAATTGCATTTGAAAGATAATTGAATTTCCTTCAAAATGAGCTTTGGTTGACATTTTTTGGATGAAGGATGAGAGAGTTATGATCAGTCAAAGTTGAGTTGACTTTTCAGGCAAAAACCCTAATTTTGAATCTTAGGGTTTTGTTGATTTTTGATCTTTCCTTGATGAATTGTGATCATCCAATGATCAAATGTTGAATCCTTTGACAAAATATGGACTTTGACAAAAAATTTCATTTTTGACTGTCAGTTGACTTTTTTGGTCAAACGGGTCGTCTGTTGACTGTTTGAGCTGCTGACGGTGCGTCTGAGTGAATTGAAGTTTGAAAATTTGTATGATGGTACTTTGAGATGTATGGATGTATATGAAATCCATTTGAGCTCTCAAAACTTGTTGCTCCTGTTAAAACAAGAAAAACCCTGATTAGGGACTGTCTGTATAGGAGGCAGTTAAGCGTACCTGATTTTTGTGCAGTGTTGAGTTTCTGCTAATCATGTGATATTCAGAAGACTTCTAACACAAAAATCTTGGAAATTTGAATTGTGAATGATTGATTTGATTGATTGTACAAATCACTGTGAATTGTACTGTCTGCAGTTTGTCTGTCAACCGACTGTTCGTGTACTGAAGCAGCAGTTAAAGTGAAAAATCAACCGTCAAAGTTAATTTTCTTTTTTTTTTTTTTTTTGTTGTTATTTTTGTTTTTGTTTGGTGTGAAGCATGAAAATTTATTTACATGACTTGTTAGAAAACAGAAACATAATAAATAACTGATATTTACGGTATGCGGGCAAAATTACCGATAATAACCTGAAAATTATTTAATGCACAGAAATAGAAATATTTGACTGGCAGAAAATACACAAAATATTATCTTAGTAATTAAGCAATATTATGACAAATAGCACAACATTTAATACTGACAGTACAAATATTACATACTATATTGAACAGTACGACGAATGAACGGTACATTTAAGAAATAAGAAATACGGCAAATTTTAAGAATGACGATTGATGAACCATGCTATGAACAATAACATGTAGAGGATTGGGAGTGCAACCATTGCAGGTCCACACTTCTCAGGACTGTGTAGGCAGAAGAAAGTTGTGATCACCGTAGCAATGGTGACGACTGTAAGAAGCAGTGTTTCTATCCATTTTGCCATTTTTGCTAGGGAAGAAGAAATGATGGATTATGAGGTAGGAATTTGAAAGATGATTTAGAATTTGATGTGAGATTTGTGGGAAGAATGAGAGGTATTTATAGAATGGAAAGATGATAGAGACGTTGGGGAATGATGTGATTCCGTACAAAAGGAAATTTGAGTGGTAGTGAGATTTGAAAGAAAGTGTAAGGTATTGTTGGGAAAAGAGAGATGGATAGAATAAAGTTGAGATTTGAATTTGAAAGGATAGATTTGAAAAGATTTTGAAAATAATGGAATATAGCACAAAAGTTAGTGGGAAAACAAAAACAATTGTTACCAGTACAGTGTGAGTTTCCTGCTTTTGCGCCTGCAAAAAGATTTAACCCTGCATGAACTGTGTTAGTACTATTTATCTGTAAAATAAATAAATAGTATTTGTGAAGTAAAGAACAGTATTTGGCGTTTGCGTAAGAATAAATTCCACTGTAAGCCAAGTTACTGTGTAAGAAAAATTCTGAAAACCAAGTTCTTCATATGTCAGGATATTTTGAAAAAATCCATGTTTATATGAGACTCTTAATTTTCATATTGAAACTTTCCTGAAAAAAGAAGTGGGCAAATTTTGGGGTATAACAGTTGCCCCTATTCAATCTTCTTAAACCTGAAGAGATTGTCTGAAATCTGAGGGTAGAAGATGATTGAATAAATAGATGCCCTGAAAATTTGCACTTACCTTGATCAGCAGAGATGTTGGAAGTTGCATTTGAATGTTGTCTGTGAAATGTTGTTGGCAGATTGAAACATTACCTGAGATGGGCTTTCGGATGCCACCTGGACAATGTGTTGATGGTTTGTTCATCAGAATGAATCTGTTGATTATATCTTGATGAAGGATTTGAAAGTCTTTGTGTTGACTGTTTCGGAACCGTCCAAGGTTACCGCTTTAAGTCTTGGAAGATAATCGTTACGGAACTTGTCCAAAGTGGAACCGTTTTTCGCTTTAGATCTGAATGTTGATCGTTCTGGAACCGTCTGAGGTATCGCTTTAGATCTGCAATGTTAGATCGTTCTGGAACCGTCTGAGGTATCGCTTTAGATCTGCAATGTTAGATCGTTCTGGAACCGTCTGAGGTATCGCCTTAGATCTGAAATGCTAGATCGTTCTGGAACCGTCTGAGGTATCGCCTTAGATCTGAAATGCTAGATCGTTCTGGAACCGTCTGAGGTATCGCCTTAGACTAGCAATGTTAGATGATAAATGAGTTGAGAATGAGAGTTCTTCAGAGTGAATCTTTGGTTTGATTGTATCTGAAAGGACTGCTTGTCTGAATAAGATTCAGGATGAACACTGCATGTGAGTGAGAACATCTTTGCTGAAGACATCTGTCTACCTGAAAAATCAAGTTAATAATATGCGATGTCTATGATGCATGTATGATATGAGATCCTCGAGCTAGAGGAGAAATATGCAAGTTATGTTGTGTATGAATATGCGTATGATGCATGATTGTGAATGTGAATATGAGTGTGAATGTGATGCATGGTTTATGCAGCTTAGAGCGTGTCAAGCTCCTGATTGGGAAAATAAATCCCAGCTTAGTCGTCAAGAAATGAAGGCATTGTGATTGGGAAAATAAATCCCTGCTAGCCATTTGGAAGTGAAGGCATCGTGGTTGTTGATGATCTTCTGTCTCGCTTGAGTACCCTGGGTTGGGGAAATTCTTTGAGAACCAGGATGTTCTATTGAAGGATCTTTGATTACTGCTCGGGGATGAACAGTAGTTTTGAGAGTTCGGACTGTGACGCCCTTTGGAGTGGGAATGAGGAAGATGCATAATCCTCCGATGCACTATCTGACCAAGTTTGGGTGCGGAGATCACACCTTCTGAAGACAGTAATCTGGAACAACCCTGCTGGGGAATAAGACTTCTTTCGAAAGAAAAATCTTTTTGAGGGATTTGTTGAGGAATGTGTCTCCATTGGGGAAACTTCCTTCTGATGCTGGTTTAGGATAATGTCCAAATAATTGGGACATGTCCGGAATGCTATTCCTGTTTTTCCTGGTAAACATCAATCATATTCAAATGCATATGTTCATTCAAAATATCATTGGGATGCTCGCGTATTCAAAACAGAAAAAATGAAAATGTTAGTTATAAGCTGCATTGATTTTTGAAAAGGTGCCGTGATAGGCGGATTAGTATAGGGAGACAACAATCCTAGAAGTAGGAAATTGTCAGAAAGTTTTGAAAAGTATTTATGAAAAGAAATAGCTATGTGAGAACGATCCAGTCAAGTTTCAATTCTGCTATTGCCAATCTGTCTTCGAGCATCTCATCCCTCACTTGTTGGAAGAAAGTGATTGGACTGATCGGTGTCTTTGAGGTGTTGAACCTTGTCGGTGAGTAGGCAGCTGAGCGGGACATAGTTGTATGCTTTATTCCCTAATTTTTGCCTAGGCTGCCCTTTCAGGTTTTCAGCCTACCGGGATTGTATTTGTTTTGTCTCTAATTTTTGCCTGGATCGCCCTTTCGGGTTTTCAATCCACCGAGACGCTCATTTTTGCCTAAGTTGCCCTTTCAGGTTTTCAACTTAGCGAGCTGTATTTTTTTTTTTAAGCAAAGTACTTTTTGACTATGTCCGCATTCACAGGGTGTGGGAAATCCTCGCCATCCATGGTGGTAAGCAACATGGCACCGCCGGAGAATATTTTCTTGATTATGAATGGTCCCTCGTAGGTGGGGGTCCATTTGCCTCTGGGATCACCTTGTGGTAAGATGATGCGTTTGATAACCAAGCCACCAGTTTGGTATGCTTGACTTTTGACTTTCTTGTTGAATGCTTTGATCATGCGCTTTTGGTATAGCTGGCCATGACAGATAGCTGCAAGTCTTTTCTCATCGATCAAGTGTATTTGGTCGAATCGAGTTTGAATCCAATCGTCTTCGTCTAGATCGGCTTCTTTCATGATCCTTAAGGAAGGAATCTGGATTTCGATTGGGAGAACTGCTTCCATACCGTAGACTAACGAGAATGGAGTTGCCCCTGTTGAAGTACGCGCAGATGTGCGATAACCATGAAGAGCAAAAGGTAACATCTCATGCCAGTCTTTGTAGGTTACTGTCATCTTTTGTATGATTTTCTTGATGTTTTTGTTGGCGGCTTCGACAGCGCCGTTCATCTTTGGTCGATATGGAGAAGAATTATGATGTTTGATCTGGAACTGCGTGCAGAGTTCAGTAATCATTTTGTTGTTTAGATTCGTGCCATTGTCAGTGATGATCCTTTCGGGGATGCCGTACCGACAAATGAGATTGTGCTTGATAAACCTGGCTACCACATTCTTGGTGACAGAAGCATATGAAGCTGCCTCTACCCACTTTGTGAAGTAGTCAATAGCGACCAGGATAAAGCGATGTCCGTTGGAAGCAGTAGGTTTGATTTCTCCAATCATATCAATACCCCACATTGCGAAAGGCCAAGGAGCCGTCAGAACGTTTAATGGAACTGGAGGTACATGCACTTTGTCGGCATATATCTGGCATTTGTGACAAGTTTTGGAATGATGATGGCAATCTGTCTCCATGGTAGACCAGTAGTAACCTGCTCTCAAGATCTTTTTAGCCATTGTATGTCCGTTGGAATGAGTACCGAAGGTACCATTGTGTATGTCTTCCATGATTTGTTCTGCTTCCTTCTTGTTTACGCAACGAAGTAAAGTCGAGTCATGGTTGCGCTTGTACAAAGTTCCATTGCTTAGGAAGAATTTGGAGGCAAATCTCCTTAGAAACTTTCTGTCGTTAATAGATGCCCCTTCAGGGTACTCCTGGGTTTCGAGATACCTTTGTATTTCATGGAACCATGATTTGTCTTCCATTTGTTTGGTATCGATCTCATTGCAATAGGCTGGTTCGTCTTGCCTGTAAATGGTGATCATAGGAGCTTCGTCGTCCCAATTGACTTTGAACATGGATGACATGGTAGCTAAGGCATCAGCTAGTTGATTTTCTTCGCGTGGGATGTGTTCGAAAGTGATCTCCTCGAAGTAAGGAATCAAACTCAACACATGTTCTTTGTATGGAATTAGATTTGGGTGCTTTGTGTCCCATTCCCCTTTGACTTGGTAGATTACCAAGGCCGAGTCTCCGTAGACTTCAAGGAATTTGATTTTTAGATCAATTGCAGCTTTGAGACCCAGAATGCATGCTTCGTATTCGGCTATATTGTTGGTGCAATTGAAACACAATCTGGCGGTGAAGGGTGTATGACCTCCTGTGGGGGAAATGATCACAGCTCCGATGCCATTGCCGAGCGCATTAGAAGCTCCGTCAAAAACCATAGTCCATCGGGATCCTGGTTGTTTGTAGTCATTGACTAGCATAATGTCTTCGTCTGGGAAGTCAAAGTTCAATGCCTGATAATCATCTACTGCTTGATGAGCTAAATGATCAGCTACCACACTTCCTTTGATTGCTTTTTGCGAAGTGTATTGAATGTCATATTCTGTTAGGATCATTTGCCATCTTGCAATCCTTCCAGAGAGAGCAGGTTTTTCGAACACGTATTTGATTGGATCCATCTTGGAGATCAGGAAAGTGGTGTGATTTAGCATATACTGTCTTAGTCGGCGAGCCGCCCATGCTAAGGCACAGCAAGTTTTTTCGAGTAGTGAGTATCTTGTTTCACAATCGGTAAACTTTTTGCTAAGATAGTAGATTGCGTGCTCCTTTCGACCGGAATCGTCATGTTGTCCGAGTACACACCCCATTGAATCTTCTAACACAGTTAGGTACATTATCAGAGGTCTGCCTTCCACAGGAGGTAACAAGATTGGCGGTTTTTGAAGGTATTCTTTGATTTTATCAAAGGCTAACTGGCATTTGTCATTCCATCTTTCCACTTGATCTTTCTTCAGTAATTTGAAGATTGGCACACAAGTAGGAGTCATATGGGCAATGAATCTGGCTATGTAGTTTAGACGTCCCAAGAATCCTCTGACTTGTTTCTCGGTACGGGGTATAGGCATTTCTTGAATGGCTTTGACCTTGGCAGGATCAACCTCAATACCTTTACTGCTGACGATGAAACCTAAGAGTTTACCGGATCTTACTCCAAAGGTACACTTGTTCGGGTTCAGTCGCAATCTGTATTTCTTGAGTCTGTCAAACAGCTTGTGTAAATGACTCAAATGTTCTTCTTCGGTGTTGGATTTTGCGATCATGTCATCGACATACACCTCTATTTCCTGATGAATCATATCATGAAATAGTGTTACCATTGCTCGTTGGTAGGTAGCTCCAGCATTTTTTAGACCAAAGGGCATTACTTTGTAACAAAAGGTTCCCCAGGGAGTTGTGAAGGTTGTTTTTTCCATGTCTTCGGGTGCCATCTTGATTTGATTGTACCCTGAGAATCCGTCCATAAAGGAGAATACCTTGCATTGTGCGGTATTGTCAACTAGTACATCGATGTGCGGTAAAGGGAAATCATCTTTAGGGCTTGCCCGGTTCAGATCTCTGTAGTCTACACACATTCTGACTTTCCCGTCTTTTTTGGGTACAGGCACGATGTTAGCTATCCAAGGAGGATAACTTACAACTTTTAGGAATCCGGCATTGAATTGTTTTTCAACCTCGTCTTTGATCTTTTTTGACATATCAGGCTTACTCCTTCGCAGTCTCTGTTTGACCGGAGTGCTTCCTTCTTTGATTGGCAGGCGATGAACTACAATGTCCGTGTCAAGGCCAGGCATATCTTGATAAGACCAGGCGAATATCTCGGCGTAGTCTTGCAACAATTGAATCAGTCTTTGCTTGACACTGTTTTCTAAGTCAGCCCCAATTCTGACCTCTTTCTTTTCTTCGTCACTGCCCAAGTTGATGACCTCAATCGGCTCCTCATGAGGCTGTATGGCTTTTTCTTCTTGTTCTAGAAGTCTTGCAATTTCTCTTGGCACTTCACAATCTTCCTCACTTTCGTCCTCAGTTTGGTAGATCGGATTTTCAAAGTCATGACGGGCAATAGCAGAGTCGTTATTGACTGGATCCAGCGTGTATGTGAATCTGCATGGTAGATATGTGAGTGTGTATGAAGAGAAAAACATAGCTATTTGAAAGCGAATAAAGAAAGAAAAAGGATCACAAAATTTTGAACATGCAAGCATCCCATGATTTTATTGAATGCACATAATCATGATATGACAAACCCTTTTTATAGAAGGACCGTTGTGCTAAGGCACACGGCTTTCAAGCTCATGGTTCGATTGTTCAGGAACCACTTTTATCTTTGCACAATATACACAAAGAAAACAGGAAATGGCATTTACTCCTGATCAAAGGAGATCACATCCTCTGCTTTCCAGTTGTTCAATCCACCGTTGTTAGCAGGGAGCACCCAGCTGTTCCAGTTGCAGTTGTTCTTTTCGTCTTCCGTAGCATTGATTCCGCTAGTGGGAAAATGCGTAGGTAATTCCTCAGGATAAGTTGGATGATTTGTTGGATATGAGAATCCAGGTGGAGGTCCCTCTATTGGCTGAGCGAGATGCTCGATAAGGCCGTCCCATGCAGTAGGAATGATGTTTTGAATAGAGACTTGTGCATCCTGATAAGGAGTGTACTGTGACAGAAAATAACCTTCGTTGTTTGGCATCTTCCTGGCTTCTTCAAGAGCGAAGTTGTCGTCGTACTGTTCGTCCCATCCAGTCGGGACAATGTCTTTGATGGGAGTTGAAAAGCTCGGAGGAGCGGAATATTTCACCATATAGTCGTATTTGCCGCTGGGTTCTCCTAGCGTGTCCCATACTTCTTTGGGTGGATTTTGATATTGCTGAGTGACGGGACTTGTGATACTTCCGTCATTTTGATTACCCTCTTCTGTTGGAGTAAGATCTTCCAGAGCAATGTAAGAATTCTGAGGTGTGATATACTGGTAGTTGTAACCGTCATTTGGTCCTCCCACAGCATCCCACATTCCCATGGTAATGGGTGGAATTTCGTCTGGATATGGCTGAATGATGTGGTTCAAGTATGTCCCTTCATCATCAATGGCGTTTACTTCTTGGCTGGCGAAGTGTGATATTAACCCTTCAGAGCGAGGATTTTGATCATTCTTTTGATTTTCACCATTATAGCCCAGACCTAGCTTGTCGGACTTGTAGGGTATATCAGGGAGTTGTCCCCATACTGTGCGATCACCCTGTTCAATCATGGCTTTGGCATCTTTGAGAGAAGCCATAGTTGTAGCTGGAGTAGCAGGAATATGCTTGGTGGTAGAGATATCTGGAGATACAACCTCAAAAGCTTGATACGGAGTTTCGATGGATTCGCCCTCCATCTCAACATACTTGTCGTTGCTCAAGTGACTGACCATATATTCTTCTTCGCCATAGACTGTGACAACCTTTCCTTTTACTGGGTATTTTAACTTCTGATGCAGGGTAGAAGTTACAGCGTTTGCCCCATGTATCCAAGGGCGTCCTAGTAAACAGGAGTATGTTGGAAGAACGTCTATTACGGAAAAGATAACATCGAAAGTTTGAGAGCCCACTCTGATTGGGAGCTTAACTTCTCCGTACACCGTTCTTGTTGACCCATCGAAGGCTCTTACAACCACATCACTTGGTTGTAGCACAACTCCTTTGAAGTCAAGTTTTTCCAGTATTACCTTTGGTAACACGTTTAGAGAGGAACCATTGTCTATTAGCACATGAGACAGAGTGGTGCCGTTGCATTCGATAGAGATGTGCAGGGCCTTGTTGTGATTTCTTCCAGCAGGAGTTAGATCCACATCAGAGAAACCAAGACCATTGGGCACTGTAAGACTGGCGACACAATTCTCAAATTGGTCGATTGGGATTTCTTGAGGCACATGCGCAGCTTGAAGGAACTTCATTAGAGCTTTAGCATGAGCTTCTGAATATTTTAGCAGAGATAACATTGAGATTTTTGAAGCAGTATGCCCCAGTTGTTCGACAATATTGTAATCACTTTTGCAGATGATTTTCAATATTTCGTCCATCTCTTGCTTTGATGGATCCTCAGCAGTGATCTCTACCGGATTTTGAACTGGTTCGATCAGTGGCTCTTTGCCTCGAGTGTTGATATCTGGAATAGGAATTGGAACCTGGATTGGACTAGCAGCAATATTTGGAGAAATTTCTGGTGAAAAGATTCTTCCACTTCTCGTGATCTTGCTAGTGCCTGCAATGTTACTTACAGCTGAAGTAGTTAGTGTTGCGTCCTCTTTAGTCGAGGGATCCTGCTTAACTCCATGAATGTAAACATTAGTGTCATATCCCCATGGGACAGCTTTGTCTGAGGAGTATGGAAATGGAGTTGGTCTAGCAATGACTACTGATGCCACTTTGAGTGTAGCAGAAAGTTTGAATGGAGCCTTGGTAGAGATTTTGAATGGTAAGCTGGAGATCACTGAGACGTCTTCCATTCTTATCCCGTTGGCAAAGACTTTGCCCAACATGTCCATAGAAGGGAGCCTCTCAAACATAATGATACGGCGATCCATGTGTTTTTGAATTCCCATCTTTAGATTTTCACAACCATTGGGTTGGCGTGAGCAATAAAAGCAGTCGGGGTCACACCCTGGAAAGTAACCAGCTCGGATTAGCTTTCTTTTGACTTCGCAGAGTGGAGTTGATAATTCGTTCACATCATAGATGTAAACAGTGTCCAGGATAGCGTTGACAGTTTTGTCATGCTTTGGCATAGGTGCTGTGATGACATTTGGAGTTTCTGGAGGATCGAACTCAATTTCTCCAGCATCTATCATGTCTTGGATTTTATTTTTCAGGGCCCAGCAGTGATCTGCGTCATGTCCTGGACAGTTTGAATGATAGGCACATGTTGCATCAGGGCGATAATTCAGAGAAGAAGTATTGACATTCTTCGGAGGACCCCTTAATGTGATCAGATCCGCTTTAAGCAAGTGCTGCAATGCCTGAGAGATTGGCATGTTGATTTTGGTGAAAGTTCTTCTTGGTGCATCTGGTCGATGCGTATATTTTGGCTGTTGATCTTTTTGAGGTGCAGATGCGGAGATCATAACTGCCCCTACAGATTGATGCTGATCACTTTTGTGACTTGTCTGAATTTGCGCTGTATTGACCTCATTTCTGATGGGCCTTTTTGTAGTACCAGAGGAGGATCCTACTTGAATTTTTCCATTTCGAATGCCACTTTCGACACGTTCTCCGGTCAGTATTAGGTCAGTGAAACCTGATGATGAACTTCCCAGCAAATGGCTATAGAATGGGCCAGTTAAAGTGCCCATGAACATGTCGACTAGTTCGCGATCAGATAAGGGTGGTTGAACCCTTCCAGCCATATCTCTCCACTTTTGTGCATACTCTTTGAAACTTTCTTTTGGTCCCATAGACATGCCTCGCAATTGAGTACGAGTGGGTGTAAGATCAGCATTGTATTGGTACTGTTTGTAAAAAGCAGCAGCTAATTCTTCCCAAGTATGAACCTTGGTATTTTCTAGCTGGTAGTACCATTCGAGTTGTGTACCTGACAGACTTTCTTGGAAAAAGTGAATCCACAATTTGTTATCTGTTGTATGAGGTTGTATCTTCCTCACATAAGATCTCAAATGTAGTTTTGGACAAGAAACTCCATCATACTTTGCAAAGGTTGGAACTTTGAATTTTGGAGGGATGACAACATCCGACACGAGTCCCAGATCATTGAAATCTAAGCCAGGTATTTTTTGTATTTCCATAGCTTTCATACGATCCTCCAACTGTTGGTATTTGTCATCATCCTGTTCGTCTCCAGAATGATCTTCTTCTTCATTTGAAGAGAGAGAGGGTTTAGCAGAACCCTGGTTGCTTTGATTATCTTCTTGTTCACCATCACCGACTATTTCAGGGATTGGTGGCTTTTTGATCTTTTTGACAGGGATCTTGATCTTCCTTCTCAGGTAACTCAAGCCTGCAGATTCTTTGGGCTTCTTCTTCTTCTTGAGTATCAGGGCTTTCAGCTCTTGTTGCCCCTTTGCCAGTTCCAGAATTGCCACTTGAACTTGGGCATTCTGTACTTCGAGATTCTTGATGCTTGCCTCAGATTCCATCTCTTCTGACTGAAATAAACAGCGAAGAGATGAGAAACCCGTCATGAGAACCTGTTATGAAATGTGTATGACTGGATGCCATGTGTATGCAATGTATGAAATGCAAATGCAATGTATATGAATGCAATGTATGAAATGTATATGCAATGCATGAAGTGAAATGTGTGTGCAATTTTTCAAGGATCTTAGAGTTTAGATTTGTTAAAGAAGAAACAAACGTTAGTTAATCAATTTATTTCTTTTTTCTTTTTCTGCTTCTTTTTTCTTTGCCTCATTTGGGCTTACAAGACAGAAATAAAATGGAATGATCCTTCAGGTCTCCCGTGGACGCTTTCTCTTTGTCCCCAGGAATGCGTTGATTCTTTGTTCTTCTTGAAGCTGTCTGGTGAGCTCGAATAGCCTTCTCTCATAGTCCTGACAGTGTTCTTTGAAGGTGTCTCTTTCCTCTTTGAGTTGAACCCAGGATTTTTGCAACTCTTCCAAGTCAGTTGGCATATCCGGGTGTAGAATAACTTGAGGTTCGTAACCTTCGACTTCTGATTCGATAGTCACAGGTAGAACAGCGGGATAGGGCATCATGAGTTTTTGAGCATGAGTACGCACCCATCTGAGGTAAAGTTCCATAGGAATAGAATTCCATTGCCCCAGAGTTTTGCTTTCTATTCTATAGACACTGTCCCAAGCCTGTATGAATCTTCGTCGGTGTCTGTGAGAATCATTCTCGTAATCAAACACAATGCCACGGATAATCATGTCATGAGGACCGTTGCTTCTTGCATATCCGAATTGGCGTAGAGCTAGAGAGGGATTGTAAGTGATACCTCCTTTAATGCCAAGGAGTGGCACATTAGGGTATTCTCCACAATGATCAATGATAGTAATGTCTCTTTGAAAGAAGTTGTTCCATCGGATATCTGAATGAGATAAAGACATGATTCTGTAAGACCATTGTGCTCTTTGTTCATTTCTCAGTACTGATCGGGGAAGATGACATGTAAACCACCTAGCCAGCAGTGGTATACAGCACATGAGAGTTCCTCGCTTCTTCGTGGTACGAGTGTGTAGAGAGTGTAGGATGTCTCCCAGCAATGTTGGTACCGGGTTGCGAATTAGGAAAAGGTTGATGATGTGTACACTTATGAACTGGTCGGAATTAGGGAACAAAACCAACCCATAGATCAAAAGAGCCATAACTTCTTCAAAAGCTGGATAACTTTTGTTTTCTAGCAGTAGTCGAGCCTTTTCCAGTAAGAATTTGGCAAGCAAACCCTCAACTCCACTCTTTGTTTCCCAATTGGATTTGATTTCTGACTTTTGCAGATGTAAAGCAGCAGCAATGACTTCAGGTTTTGGTTTTCTTTCTAAACCAGTGAAAGGTAATTGATCTCGGATTGGTAATCCAATTAATTCAGAGAATTCTTCCAAAGTGGGTACCAACTGGTAATCAGGAAATGTGAAGCAATGATGTTCAGGGTCGAAGAACTGGAACAGGACCCGTATCATGTCTTCTTCAAACTTTGAGGTAACCAAATGGAGTAGGTGACCATGCTTTTCAGTGAATTGAGCATTCCTGGGGAATTCTGCTACCAAGACTTTGAGTTCAGATGGCACCGTTGAGATATTGATTCGGATGTAATCTCTGGTGGCGGGAGCCATTACCTGCAAAAACAAAAGTAAACTCTTTGATCCTTGAAATGTGTAGTGAAAAATGATGTGTTTATGATGCAAACATGTGGCACACAAAAACAAATCAAACAATAGCCTTAGGTTTAAAGGCTTGCATGAGGTTGATAGGTGATACCCTCCCCTCTGAAGTTGAGTTGGTTGAAAACCTGTCCTAGAATAGTATTCGGGTTCTATGATCCTTGGAGACAACATCTCAATACGGCGCTCGGACGGCCGATCAAGAATATTCCTCGAGGATAACTAGCTTCGATCAATTTCAAAGCTAGCCACTTAATAGGCCACAAGTCAAGTTCAACTAAAAGGTTCTAAGACAAATTAGTGTTAATGACACTTCGGAAGCCTAATATACTCCTTGATCGCTTTCAAGGGACATCAGTATAAACCAAAGTATCACACTAACGATGACTACCAGATCAACCGTATCGGTACATGCCGTACAGTTTCCTTGGTCTATTGTCATATACTTAAGGTATCTCGAGATTCGGGTTAGAATCTTTCACACAAGCAAAGTACCCAAGCAAACCTGTGAAAAGTAAAGCAATCAGATCAAACAATTGAAAACATCGAAATGATCTATACTCTAAAGGTAACCCCTTTTGAAAACATTTTGAATTTGTATTCCCCAGCAGAGTCGCCAGTTCTGTGGACCGTCCTTTCGGGCCATACCCCTCCGTGGGTGGGATACGTGAACTGACTCTTTTTTGTCGATCGGACGCTTTCGCGTCACTTTTGAAAAAGTTTACAGAGTCGCCACCGACCTTTTATTTTATCCAATGAAGGAAAGGTTTATAAAAGAAACAGAAAAAAGACCTTTGAGAGATTCTGGGTAAGGGGGTAGGTTATACAAAGGGAAGGTGTTAGCACCCTTTGTATCCATGGTTATCCATGGGCTCTTTAGTTTGCTTAGCTCATTTGCTTTACTTTTCAATTGATTCGGAATGCTTTACCTGTGTTTTTGAAATACCTTTGCAAATAGAATTTGTAATGATCCTTGTGCGGATATATACAAATGCTTGTTTATCTTTCGAAAGATGTTTTGAAAAGATCGTTAATTTTGTAATGATCCGTGTTTGGATGTATACAAAATATTGTCTTTTGGAAAATTCGTTTTAAAAAAACAACAGTGTATGAGAATTTTGTTTGTTTTGATTTTGAGCAAGCAAACTAGGAGGTCTACCCTGAGTTAGGAGGTCTTTATCCTTGTTCCCTTTAAAAATCTATCCATTCGTCGGATATAAACAAAAGGTTCGATTTTGTACTCGAAACAGTAGAAATGTAACTTTGATTTTGAAAAGAGTGAAAAGGGGTTACCCTAGGAGGTGCAAATGTGATTGTGATTGAATTCAGATATTTATCTTTGAAGTTAGTGATCTGACGGTTCAGTTTTATCTTTGACATACACGCAGTTTATATGGGTGCTGGAAATTAAAATGCGGAAATGTAAAGTGCAGAAAGTAAATCTACGCTATTACATCGATTGTGCGGGAAATGTAAACTAGCCTATTTACATGAATTTGACATCCTATACATTTATCTAGGAATTTTAAATTGCAAGAAATAAAAGGCATATTTTTGTATTTTTGTGATTTATTTTAAATATAATTAATGCATTATTAATTAATTTAAAATAAAGAAAAGATGGAAATATGATTAAACCTAGCAAATAAGTTTAAAAATATGTACAAAATGTTTGTTAATTGATTTTAGAACAAAACTAATTTTTTTGGAATTTTTGAAATTGTTTTTGGATTTTTTAAGTTAATTAAAACATAATTATGCAAATAATTACACAAATAATTAAAACTTAAAGAGAAAATTATCCTAAATATGTACAAAATTAGTTTATGATATATAAACAATATTTAACACAAAGAACAATTTTTTTTTTTATGATTTTTTGACTAATTAAAATAATTAATAAGCAAATATATAAATACATACTAATTAATTATGAAAAATATTGAAATTTTGAAGAAAAATAAAATATTTTTATTTCAGAAAATAATATATTATTTTAGAAGTTTAAAATATTTTTTGGGGAATTTTTTGAATTTTTAAACTATTTTTAATTAATTTATCAAAGAAATTAAAATAAAATAGAAAATAAAAAAGGATACTTATTCAGTGTGGAAGTTGACTGAGGGAGCATGGTGTAGCTGCGTGTGTGAGGCGTTGGATTGGAGATTGAATTGATCCAAGGGTTCAGATCTGAGGTCACATGAAGCACATGATTAAAGCAAGGCATGGGATTAGTGGGAGACCAAAGTCAGACTGGTCCCCACCCTCGCCTGCATGGACCAATGGAAACAGAGGAGAGAAGGTTGAAAAGTTGACTGACGAACCACGCTCGGACGCGTGGTCGTCTTCAACCTCCGTCCCATGCACTTTTTCAGACAGATAGCGGGGGTTTTTAACCCCCTCTATTTCACGATACAAAAACGTTATTTTCGGTAGCTTCCCAAACCTGCAAGAACACACGTTAGCAACATATGAAAACAACCCAGATCCACTAAACATGATGCCCTGAATCCAAATATGTCATTAGTTTCGTGGTTTGATGCTCATAGCTATAGGTTCGAAGATGTTAAAGTATGAACACTCATAAGCTTATGTTAATGGCATATGGCTATCCTCACGTGGGAGTTGGCATGTTAAGGCCCAGATCATTTGCATAGGACCTTATGAGCATGATAGGATGGTTGGTTAGCATTGAAATCAGTTGCATATACAAAAACGAAAATAAAATTCATATGTACATGAAGAGTATTATATGCTTTATACGACTCTCATGGGCCTGTGTTTAAAGTTCAATCTTACTCTATTATCTTTGAGAAGATGATTAGAATGCTTGGTTTGTATTAATATTGATTGGAAAATTGATTTTGAAAATTACAAAGTATGGAGATTTTTTGAGAATTTTGAGAGGTTTGTGGCTATTCTCTTGCTATCTCTTCGTGTGTCCTCTTGTTGTGGAGGTATGCTGCTCCTTTTATAGCCCAAGGCTGCTTGGAAGTGAAGCAAGAAACTTGGTTGCCTTTGTTGAAAGTTTTGGTTCTTTAATAATAAAAAACTTTGAATTTTTGACCAAGCCTTGACTACATTCAATGCTCTTGCCTTGGGCATCAATCTTCTGCAGAAAATTGAAGACTTTGGAGGTGAGTCATGCTTGGAGATCAAGCCACCAATTATCCATGCAATTTTCCTTTAATTTTAATCTTAAAATAAGATAAAATTATGTCAAAAATGGATAATATAGATGTGGGCTTTGTCTTGGTCGTGGGAGGCCCATAATATCATGGCAAAGATGTTTGGACCATAAAAACTTGGCATCTTTTGGAAAAAAAACATTTTTGAGCAATGTTGATTTCATGCATTTTCCCAAAATTTAGCCAACTTCAACAAGGTGTAAATCCTTCAATTTTTGTCATATGAAGGAGATCTTGCACTTTTTGGAAACCTCAAAGAGTCCTCTAACCAATGTCTTTGGTCTCATGTCAAAATGATTTTTGGTTCTCCTTGTGTGTCCATTTGAAAAAAGTGTCTTTTTGTTGACTTTGAAAATGACCTGTAATGTCTTTGGCCATATTTTTCAAATGGTGAATGCTATGACCATGGGATCAATTGCATTTGAAAGATAATTGAATTTCCTTCAAAATGAGCTTTGGTTGACATTTTTTGGATGAAGGATGAGAGAGTTATGATCAGTCAAAGTTGAGTTGACTTTTCAGGCAAAAACCCTAATTTTGAATCTTAGGGTTTTGTTGATTTTTGATCTTTCCTTGATGAATTGTGATCATCCAATGATCAAATGTTGAATCCTTTGACAAAATATGGATTTTGACAAAAAATTTCATTTTTGACTGTCAGTTGACTTTTTTGGTCAAACGGGTCGTCTGTTGACTGTTTGAGCTGCTGACGGTGCGTCTGAGTGAATTGAAGTTTGAAAATTTGTATGATGGTACTTTGAGATGTATGGATGTATATGAAATCCATTTGAGCTCTCAAAACTTGTTGCTCCTGTTAAAACAAGAAAAACCCTGATTAGGGACTGTCTGTATAGGAGGCAGTTAAGCGTACCTGATTTTTGTGCAGTGTTGAGTTTCTGCTAATCATGTGATATTCAGAAGACTTCTAACACAAAAATCTTGGAAATTTGAATTGTGAATGATTGATTTGATTGATTGTACAAATCACTGTGAATTGTACTGTCTGCAGTTTGTCTGTCAACTGACTGTTCGTGTACTGAAGCAGCAGTTAAAGTGAAAAATCAACTGTCAAAGTTAATTTTCTTTTTTTCTTTTTTGTTGTTATTTTTGTTTTTGTTTGGTGTGAAGCATGAAAATTTATTTACATGACTTGTTAGAAAACAGAAACATAATAAATAACTGATATTTACGGTATGCGGGCAAAATTACCGATAATAACCTGAAAATTGTTTACTGCACAGAAATAGAAATATTTGACTGGCAGAAAACACACAAGTTAAGATTTGATTTTTGAAAAAGAGATTTGAAAAGATTTTGAAAATAATGGAATATAGTACAAAAGTTAGTGGGAAACCAAAAACAATTGTTACCAGTATAGTGTGAGTTTCCTGCTTCTGCGCCTGCAAAAAGAGTTAACTCTGCATGATTGTGTTAGTACTATTTATCTGTAAATAAATAAATAGTATTTGTGATGTAATGAACAGTATTTGGCGTTTGCGTAAGAATAAATTCCTCTGTAAGCCAAGCTACTGTATAAGAAAAGTTTCTGAAATTTAAGTACTTCATATGCTAGGATATTTGAAATAAAAATCCATGATTATATGAAACTCTTAATTTTCAGATTGGAGTTTTCTTGAAAAAAGATGTGGGCAAATTTTGGGGTATAACAGTATCCATGGTTATCCATGGGCTCTTTAGTTTGCTTAGCTCATTTGCTTTACTTTTCAATTGATTCGGAATGCTTTACCTGTGTTTTTGAAATACCTTTGCAAATAGAATTTGTAATGATCCTTGTGCGGATATATACAAATGCTTGTTTATCTTTCGAAAGATGTTTTGAAAAGATCGTTAATTTTGTAATGATCCGTGTTTGGATGTATACAAAATATTGTCTTTTGGAAAATTCGTTTTAAAAAAACAACAGTGTATGAGAATTTTGTTTGTTTTGATTTTGAGCAAGCAAACTAGGAGGTCTACCCTGAGTTAGGAGGTCTTTATCCTTGTTCCCTTTAAAAATCTATCCATTCGTCGGATATAAACAAAAGGTTCGATTTTGTACTCGAAACAGTAGAAATGTAACTTTGATTTTGAAAAGAGTGAAAAGGGGTTACCCTAGGAGGTGCAAATGTGATTGTGATTGAATTCAAATATTTATCTTTGAAGTTAGTGATCTGACGGTTCAGTTTTATCTTTGACATACACGCAGTTTATATGGGTGCTGGAAATTAAAATGCGGAAATGTAAAGTGCAGAAAGTAAATCTACGCTATTACATCGATTGTGCGGGAAATGTAAACTAGCCTATTTACATGAATTTGACATCCTATACATTTATCTAGGAATTTTAAATTGCAAGAAATAAAAGGCATATTTTTGTATTTTTGTGATTTATTTTAAATATAATTAATGCATTATTAATTAATTTAAAATAAAGAAAAGATGGAAATATGATTAAACCTAGCAAATAAGTTTAAAAATATGTACAAAATGTTTGTTAATTGATTTTAGAACAAAACTAATTTTTTTGGAATTTTTTGAAATTTGTTTTTGGATATTTTAAGTTAATCAAAACATAATTATGCAAATAATTACACAAATAATTAAAACTTAAAGAGAAAATTATCCTAAATATGTACAAAATTAGTTTATGATATATAAACAATATTTAACACAAAGAACAATTTTTTTTTTTTATGATTTTTTTGACTAATTAAAATAATTAATAAGCAAATATACAAATACATACTAATTAATTATGAAAAATATTGAAATTTTGAAGAAAAATAAAATATTTTTGTTTCATAAAATAATATATTATTTTAGAAGTTTAAAATATTTTTTGTGGAATTTTTGGAAGTTTTTAACTATTTTTAATTAATTTATCAAAGAAACTAAAATAAAAATAGAAAATAAAATTAAAAATATAAGGATACTGATCTGGTGTGGCAATTAATGAAGGAGCATGGTGAGCTTGCATGTGTGAGGCGTTGGATTGGCTTTGAGATTGATCCAAGGGCACAGATTTGTAGGTGCATGGTATGATGGTGTACACTGAATCCAAGGGGATTCAAAGTCTTTGCAGGGGCCCACGCTGGATTGACCAGCGAATAAGATTTGAGGGAAGGGCCACCTTGGCGCGCTGAAAAGTCAGACGAACCACGCTTGGACGCGTGGTCGTCTTCAACCTCCAGAAGTGAGGTTTTCAGCTTCAAATAGCGGGGGTTTTTAACCTCCCCTATTTGGACGTTAAAATTCCAGTTTTTTAACAACCTATGAACCTGCAAAAAATACGAGTTAGCAATAGAAACAAGTGACCCAGATCCACTAATTAGAGTGTCCTGAATCCAAATATGTCATTTGTTTTAAGGTTTGAAGCTCCTAGCTATGGATACGAAGAAGATGAAGCTTAAACACTCATGGACTCGTTTTAATGGTGGAGCCTGATCCTCACGTTGGAACACTCATGCTAAGGCCCAGATCACACATATAGGTCCCCATAAGGATGTTAGGGTGGTTAGTTTGCAGTGAAATTAGTTGCATATACAAAAACGAAAATAAAACTCATATGTACATGAAGAGCTTTAAGTGCTTTATACGACTCTCATATGTCTATATTTAGAGCTCAATCTTACTCTATAATGTTTGAGGAGATGATTAGAAGTGTTTATTGGTATTGATATTGATTGGAAATTTGAATTTGAAAATTACAAAGTATATGCAAATTTTGAGAATTTTTGTGATATTTCTTGCTATACTCTTGCCCTATTTTCGTGTGTCCCCCCTTTTGCTGAAGTATGATGCTTCTTTTATAGCCCAAAGTTGCTTGGAACTCAAGCTAAGAAGCTTTGTTGTCTTTGTTGAAAGTTTGATTTTTAAAATATTAAAAATCTTTGAATTGTTGACCAAGCTTGACTCCATTCAATGCTCTTGTCTTGCTCTTCAATTCTTGCAGAAAAAATGAAGATTCCTTGAAGTGAGTCATACTTGGAGGCCAAGCAACCATTATCCATGCATTTTCCTTTTAATTTTAATCTTAAAGTAAGATAAAATTATGCAAAAAATGGCCAATAAAGATGTGGGCTTTGTCTTGGTCGTGGGAGGCCCATAGTAACATGGCAAAGATGTTTGGACCATAAAAACTTGGACTCATTTGGAAAAAAAACATTTTTGAGCAATGTTGATTTCATGCATTTTCCCAAAATTTAGCCAACTTCAACAAGGTGTAAATCCTTCAATTTTTGTCATATGAAGGAGATCTTGCACTTTTTGGAAACCTCAAAGAGTCCTCTAACCAATGTCTTTGGTCTCATATCAAAATGATTTTTGGTTCTCCTTGTGTGTCCATTTGAAAAAAGTGTCTTTTTGTTGACTTTGAAAATGACCTGTAATGTCTTTGGCCATATTTTTCAAATGGTGAATGCTATGACCATGGGATCAATTGCATTTGAAAGATAATTGAATTTCCTTCAAAATGAGCTTTGGTTGACATTTTTTGGATGAAGGATGAGAGAGTTATGATCAGTCAAAGTTGAGTTGACTTTTCAGGCAAAAACCCTAATTTTGAATCTTAGGGTTTTGTTGATTTTTGATCTTTCCTTGATGAATTGTGATCATCCAATGATCAAATGTTGAATCCTTTGACAAAATATGGACTTTGACAAAAAATTTCATTTTTGACTGTCTGTTGACTTTTTTGGTCAAACGGGTCGTCTGTTGACTGTTTGAGCTGCTGACGGTGCGTCTGAGTGAATTGAAGTTTGAAAATTTGTATGATGGTACTTTGAGATATATGGATGTGTATGAAATCCATTTGAGCTCTCAAAAACTTGTTGCTCCTGTAAAAACAAGAAAAACCCTGATTAGGGACTGTTTGTGTAGGAGACAGTTAAGCGTACCTGATTTTTGTGCAGTGCTGAGTTTCTGCTAATCGCGTGATATTCAGAAGACTTCTAACACAAAAATCTTGGAAATTTGAATTGTGAAAGATTGATTTGATTGATGATACAAAACACCGTGAATTGTACTGCCAGCAGTTTGGCTGTCAACTGACTGTCCCGGTATTGAAACAGCAGTTAAAAGTGAAAAATCAACAGTCAAAGTTAATTTTCTTTTTTGTTGTTTTTTGTTTTTGTTTTTGTTTTTGTTTTATGTGAAAAATGAAAGTTTATTTACATGACTTGTTAGAAAAACACAGACATAATAAATAACTAACATTTACGGTATGCAGGCAAAATTACAGATAATAACCCTGAAAATCATTTAATGCACAGAAATAAGAATATTTGACTGACAGAAAACACACAAAATATTATCTTAGTAATTAAGCAATATTATGACAAATAGCACAACATTTAATACTGACAGTACAAATATTACATACTATATTGAACAGTACGACGAATGAACGGTACATTTAAGAAATAAGAAATACGGCAAATTTTAAGAATGACGATTAATGACCCATGCTATGAACAATAACATGTAGATGATTGGGAGCATAGCCATTGCAAGTCCACACTCCTCAGGACTATGCAGGCAGAAGAAAGTCATGATCACCGTAGCAATGGTGATGACTGTAAGAAGTAGTGTCTCTATCCATTTTGCCATTCTTGTTAGGGAAGAAAAGGAGATGGATATGAGATAGGAATTTGAAAGATGAGTTAGAATTTGATGTGAGATTTTATGGAAGAAAATGAGAGGTATTTATAGAATGGAAAGAAGGATAGAGACGTTGGGGAATAGCGTGATTCCGTACAAAAGGAAAATTTGAGTGGAAGTAAGATTTGAAAGAAAGTGGAGATAGTGTTGGAAAAAAGAGAGATTTGATTTTTGAAAAAGAGATTTGAAAAGATTTTTGAAAATAATGGAATATAGTACAAAAATTAGTGGGAAACAAAAGATAATAATAATCTACTTGTTACCAGTACAGTCTGAGTTTCCTGATTCTGCGCCTGCAAAAAGATTTAACTCTGTACCAATTGTGTCAGTACTATTTATCTGTAAATAAATAAATAGCATGTGTGAAGTAATAAACAGTATTTGGTGTTTGCGTAAGAATAAATTCAACTGCAAGCCAAATTACTGTATAAGAAAAATTCTAAAAACTAAGTATTTCATATGTCAGGATATTTGTTGAAATAAAAATCCATGATTATATGAGACCCTTAATTTTCAGATTGGAGTTTTCTTTGAAAAATATGTGGGCAAATTTTGGGGTATAACAGTATGTATGTGCAAATGGTGTGAAATTCATATGTGATGAATGGTGAGATATATGCTTGTATGATTAAGATTGAGAGATGGTATTAATTTCATATACTTTTGGATTTGCACATGCCTTCATTTAGTGAGAAATAGGCAATGTTTGATAGTTCCGTGAGAGCTATTGACTTTTCCCAAACCTAGAGGATTGGTTTGAAGCTTATATGACGGGCTTATTGGTGGTTATCTGTCTCAGAGATGGATGTGGGGAATCCTCTAAGGATAATATTGGTACCACATGCATTTGTATTGAGTCGCATTTGGAGTCACATGTCTTGATGTGAGTTATGTTGGTGTGTTTATGTGCTAATTGTTTGAATTGATAATTGGTGATAATTGTGAATGATTTACTTGATTATTTTGAATCTTTCGGGCCATGTTGTACGTGTAAATATATGTTATGAATATTGTGATATATTGGATCTAACTCTAGTATGGCCGAAGGGTAGCTTCTTGTTGGCAACGGTTTGGCCGTTAAAGGAAAACTCTTACGAAAGGATGGTAAGTTTGACAAGAAGAAGGGCAAAAGTCGGTCGAAGTCTTACTGTGGCAAAGCATCTGGCATTCGATGCTATCATTGTAAGAAGGAGGTCACACAAGAAAGGTGTGCCCTGAACACCTGAAAGATCATGGAGGTAAGGATAATGGCAATGCAGCCATTGTTCAAGATAATTTCGAATCATCTGATGTTCTTGTGGTTTCAAGCAGTGACTCGAGAAGAGAGTGGATTATGGATTCAGGTTGCACTTGGCACATGACTCCAAACAAATACTTGTTCGAGGAATTATGTGATCAAGATGGTGGATCAGTATTGCTGGGAAATAACAAGGCTTTTAAGATTGCAGGTGTTGGATCTGTGAGGTTCAAACCCCATGATGAGTCAATAAGGTTGTTGACTGAAGTCAGGTATGTTCCTGATTTGAAGAGAAATCTACTTTCTCTTGGTGAATTCGACAAGAAAGGATACGTTTTCCAGGGAAAGAAAAGTATCCTAAGAGTCATGAAGGGTTCGAAGGAAGTATTGAGAGGCGTGAAGAAACAAGGCTTGTATACCCTTGAGGCTGAAGTTGTAAGTGGTTCGACAAATGTTGCATCCACGAAACCTTTGTTGAAGACAGAAATCTGGCACATGAGATTGGGCCATGTCAGTGAAAGGGGTCTGGTCGAATTAGGGAAACAAAATCTGCTTGGTGGAGACAAAGTCGAAAAGCTGAAGTTTTGTGAACCCTGTGTACTTGGAAAATCTTGCAGAGTGAAGTTCAACAAAGGCAAACATAGAACACATTGATCCCTTAATTATATCCATGCTGATCTTTGGGGGCCTGCAAGGTGACGATCACATTCAGGAGCAGGTTATTTTCTATCCATAGTAGATGATTATTCCAGAAAATTATGGGTATTCATCCAGAAGACTAAGGATGAAAATTTTGAGAATTTTAAAAGTTGAAAGACTCTGGTTGAAAATCAGACTGGAAGAAAGGTTAAGAGGTTAAGAACCGACAATGGCCTTGAATTTTTCAATGAGGCATTCGACAGTTTTTATGCTGCCTCTGGTATTGAAAGGCACAGAACTAGTGCATGTACTCCACAGCAAAATGGTTTGGCTGAAAGGTTTAATCGAACTATTTTGGAGAGAGTCAGATGCATGTTGACTAGTGCTGGACTAAAGAAGGTGTTCTGGGCTGAGGCTGTTTCAACAGCAACATATCTGATAAATAGATGTCCTTCGACAGCGTTAGATATGAAGACACCTGAAGAAGTTTGGTCGGGACATCCACCAGATCTCGGTAAACTGAGAGTATTTGGCTGCGTAGCCTATGCTCACATTAGGCAAGACAAGGTCGAACCTAGAGCTCTGAAATGCATGTTCATGGGATACCCTGAAGGAGTCAAAGCTTATAGGCTATGGTGCCTAGAGCCAGGTCACAGGAGGTGTATCACCAGTCGAGATGTAGTTTTCAATGAAGCTGAAATGGCTTTTAAGAAAATTGATGATGTTGGTCGAAGTACAGAAACATCTGACGAAGAGCTTGAACAGGTAGAGATTCCTGTTGAGGTGGAACATGTTGATGCTGAATTGCATATCCCTGATGAAGTCGAAGAAGAAGCAGAAGATGCTGAGGAAGTTGAGGAAACTGACGATGACTACCTATTGTCGAGCGATAGGTCGAGAAGAGTCATCAAGGCACCTCAGAGACTTGGGTATGCAGATCTTATAGCTTATGCCTTAATCTCTACAAGTGAGGTTCTAGAGGAAGAACCTAGAGACTACAAGGAAGTTATGAGGAGTCGAAATAAGACTGAATGGCTGAAGGCCATGGATGATGAGATGAAATCTCTTCATGATAATCATACTTGGGAACTAATCAAGAAACCTGCTGGGGCAAGGTTAGTCAGCTGTAAATGGATTTTCAAAGTTAAGGAAGGAATTGAAGGAGTGACGTTGAAAAGATACAAGGCAAGGTTAGTTGCAAGGGGTTTCACTCAGAAAGAAGGTGTTGACTTCAATGATGTGTTTTCCCCTGTTGTGAAGCATAGGTCCATTCGAATGTTGCTTGCCATGGTGGCACAGTTCGATCTTAAAATGGAACAGATGGATGTCAAGACTGCTTTCTTGTATGGTGATCTAGATGAAACGATCCTGATGAGGCAACCTGAAGGGTAAGTTGAAAAGGGGAAGGAATATTGTGTGTGCAAGTTAAAGAGATCATTGTATGGGCTGAAACAATCTCCTCGACAGTGGAATAGGAGATTCGACAAGTTTATGGCACGCATTAGTTTCATTAGAAGTCAGTTCGACCACTGCGTTTACTTCAAATTTTGACCTGGTAATTCATTTGTTATTTTGTTGCTTTATGTGGATGATATTCTTATAGCAAGCAACAATATTGAAGATGTGACGAGGGTGAAGGTTGAACTCAATAAGGAGTTCGATATGAAGGATCTGGGAGCTGCTTCCAGGACTCTTGGAATTGACATTCGAAGAGATAGAAAAAAGTCGAAGTTATGCTTATCTCAAGAGGCATATCTACGGAAGATTCTCGAAAAGTTTGGTATGTCGAATTTGAAGCCAGTTGTGACTCCAACAAACCCTCAATTCAAGCTGAGTATTGATCAGTGTCCTAGTACTGATGTCGAAAGAGCCTATATAAATAGCATCCCACATGCTAATATAGTTGGTTCTTTGATGTATGATATGGTCTGTACTAGACCCGACATAGCATATGCAGTTAGTCTTGTAAGCAGATACATGGCGAACCCTGGAAAGGCTCACTGGAAAGCATTGAAGTGGATTTTAAGGTACATATATGGGTCTCTGAATAGAGTCTTAATTTATGGTGGAGCCTTGGGTGAAGATAGTGAAGCAGCAATTGAAGGATATGCCGACTCTGATTATGCAGGTTGTATGGATTCCAGAAAATCTATTTTTGGATATGTTTTCACTATGTTTGGCACTGCAATTAGTTGGAAAGCAACACTTTAGAAGGTTATTGCTCTATCAACCACTGAAGCGGAGTATATTGCCCTAACTGAAGTTGTGAAAGAAGCATTATGGCTTGAAGGTTTTGCGAAGGAGCTGAAACTTCAAGGTCGAGGTATTAATGTTAAATGTGATAGTCAAAGTGCAATACACCTGTCAAAGAATTCATCCTATCATGAGCGAACTAAGCACATTGATGTGAGATTGCATTTCGTCAGAGGAGTAATCGAGCGTGGAGAAGTCCAAGTGCTGAAGGTTTCGACTGAAGACAATGTTGCTGATATGATCACCAAGACATTGCCGAGTTGCAAGTTTTTCCACTGTATGCAGTTGATAAAGCTGCATGAAGAAAGCTAGTTTGTTCCCTTGATGTTGTAGAGTTAGATCCAAGGTGGAGATTTGTAAGATATTGGATCTAACTCTAGTATGGCCGAAGGGTAGCTTCTTAGTTCGACAAGATTAAGCATGAAGTCGAAGGTTGTTCACATGCATGTGTCGAAGATGCTAGGGTTGTTAGCATGTTAAATTAGGTTTTAGTGTTTAAACCCTAATTTGTTAAGTTAGCTTGTTTATTAAGTTGGCTTGTGTAATGGGCCTTGTGGAAAAAGCCCATTAGTTAGTATGTTATGTTTTATTATAAATAGCATACTAGCCTCTCATCATTGCTAAGCTGCAAATCCTAATTTAGGGTGAGAGAGGTTATTTGTTATTCTTGTAAACTTGTAATCTTGTTTTAAGAGAAAGTAAACGAGTAGAAGTTATAACCAATTCTTGCGTTCTTCTTATCTTCCCTAATTCCTATTATATTTTGTTCTTGACATAGTTTTTCACAACAAATATGTAAGGTGTTGAATACATGTATGTTGGAAGTGTGTGGATTTCGGTTGTTGTATGTTGCTATACATTATTTATTATTATATATTTCCATAATGATATGAATTCTCACCCTTCTGTTGAAATGATCTTTTGTACGACATCGCTCATGTACCGAGGAATAGAGGTGCTCATTTGCATACGAGGATTTAGCCGAGGAGCTTTTCTTTCATTTCATCATTTTCTAAGGTAAAGAGACCTCATGCTCTTGTTATGTAACATTTGGGGTTTTTATGTTTGATTTCATGTTTATGTTTGAGAGATATTGTATTACTCTCTTTACATTTTGGATATTTTGAGATTTTGTGGTATATGGCATTAGAGCCAAATACTTGTATGCATGAGATATTGCCATTGGTATCATTTTTATTATTCTGCTGTGATGTGTATGTGAAACATGATATTCAACTGTGTGTTATGAACAAGACCAGATGCATTATTATGTTTTATTTTGTTATAATTTTGTAATACATGTGACACACTCCTTGATATGCATGCCTTCACTCTGATTATGCGATATATTTGTCGTGCGGTTCAGAGGGTGTTACAAGAGTATTGGAAGATACTGGACTTCCTTTGTTCTTGGTAATTATAATAATGATTGTAACTATGTTGGGCAGTTTAGACGTCAGAATGCCAAGTCGGTTGCGGGCAACCGACCCAACGATGGTAAGAATCGCTTACTTTGTAGCTTATACAATCGCTTCCAAAATACAATTCATATTCGGTTAGCTAGCTAGTATTGTCTAATACATTGTATTACATTTCATATAAAATGTTCCAGGCACCGTGTTCCTCGATCATGGTTGAAGCCTACTCAAAACCTATTGGTTAATTAGCTTACCTAAGAAAATTAACTACCACCATTAACCCTATAATATCCTTTCTTAATTTAATATTTACACTATTAAATGTCCATTAATCTGTACACTTCTCTACTTCCATTTATTTTCATTTCATTGGCTGATATATTTAAATATTATTTTAACGTTATGCTTTCCTTCTCTCAATGAAAAGTATGCTAAATCTCTCACTTCACTTGTCTCTCTCCACTTCCATCTTTTATCTTTCTTCTCTCTGCTTTTGTCACTTCATCTCTTCTCTTCCCTCTTCTTCTTCTTCCTCTCTTCCACTAACATTCTTTTCTTTTTCCGAATTTCGATTTGCTCTCTTCCTTCTTCTTTAATTCTTTTCTGATTTTGCATTGTACGATAAATAGTAATGAATTTTATAAGGTTGATTAAGGGCTCAAATCATAACACAAAAAACAAAGAAATGGGCATGTAAACAGATGAGAAAGGTGTGGAATCATGATTGAAGATGAAACAACAACATCAAATAGGTTTGTGATTTGTTACTTTGATAATAAATTGTTGGGTTTTTTTATTCAACAATGCCTTTCTTTTTTCCTTTAAATTGATTAGATGATTTGGTTTTGTTTCTGATTTTGATTTAAAGTTTGGAACTTTATGCTATAGTTGAGTGTTAAATATGAGTTTAACTTTTGGGTATGAAAGTTGAATACATTTGAAATTTTTTGTGGCTGTTGGTTTTTCTAGGTGGTAAAGATGTCGACTGCTGCTAGGAAGAGACTCATGAGAGAATTTCAGAGGCTACAACAAGATCCACCAGCATGAACTAGTGGTGCTCCTCAAGATAACAACATGTTGATGTGGAATGTTGTCATATCTAGGTGAGTTGGATTGATGATTTTATAAACATGCATATGATTATGTACACTTTTATAATTTAATCACTTTTGTTATATTTTACTTAATTTTTCCACTTTATGTTAGTATACAAAAGATTATATTTATCTGTAATTTTCTTGACTTAACATAACTCACCAATTATTTCACTCTTTCTTCAGTGTGAGTATTCATTTTGTAATGTTTTGAGCTTTTCTAAATAGACCCCTCCAAATATTTTCTATGTCTTTATGTTTTAGGATATTTTCTTGTAACTTTACTTGAGTAATTCCATTTTCAAAAAAACTTCACGCGGTTCTCGGATGACATCCCGCTGACAAGTAGTGTAGAAAAATCTTGTATTTTTATGGTGAAGAAATTTCATATATTGATTATTTTTAATGTTACATTTTACAGCTTTTTTGGAAATCCTTTATTACGTGGAAATTGGTTAGGATCTATATGCCCATCATTATGTCCCCAAATCAAGAGGTATGTGAAGTGATTCCAATTTGCAGTGGTTATTTTAATTGTAGACGAGTTTAAGTAAATGATTCATATTTTATTACTTTTTTTTGTTTTGTCTTATATAATTTTTTCCACTTTGTGTTAATATGTAAAATATTATAGTTTTCTGTAATTTTTTTTACTTTACATGACTTTATATACTCACCAATTGATTTCGGAAAATGTTTGTTGCTATTGATGCATAAATAGGTATTATCAAGTACAGACAACACCCCTCATAGCATATTCAAGTCTATACCAAGCATTTGTATGGTAATTTCTTCTGAATAATAAGTTATCTTCCTCATGATATTCAATAATAGAGATGAGTTATTGCATTCTTTCATGTCTATTTTAGTAAAGTTTGTTAATGAATTACTTTTTCACAAGGCAGAATTCATCAAGTATGTTGTAACTCCATTAATTGGTGTTTCTAGTGTTGGTATTGCAATGGCAGCATATGAGGCTTTTGATGGAATAGTAAATATTGACATTGAATGCCAAACTGTAGTTCATTGAGTGATGGCGAATAAGATATGCACAACAAGAGAAATATTGAATTCATATGAATGCATATACTTACATTATGATTTTAAAAAATACTAGACATCATATCAATCCTCATCATTTTCATGCCATCTTTGAGTTTTTTTAACTGTTAATTTTTGGGTATATTTTAGAATGTACTTAAGGTAGATCAAGGTTTTGATGAAACTCCTTGGCCTTGTATATCAGATGTTGCAAAAGATTTTGTAAAGAGACTGCTGAATAAAGATTTTTGTAAAAGATTAACTGCATTGCAGGCTCTCAGTATGTGTTCTATTTTCTGTTGATTGTCATTGTATTAAAATTTCTCATCTTATAATCCGATGAAATTTCTTAATTATAACATGATTTTATGCTTAGGTCATCCATGGCTGGTAAATCACTTAGAGGATAGACAAATTATGTTTGATATAATAATCCATAAGAATGTCAAAGCATGCATAGGTTCATCTTCTTTACGCAAATCAGTGTTAGGGATATTTACGGTCATTGTTTATGAAACTAATTGTTAAAATTGGTTGTTGATTTGCTTAACATTGTCTAATTACGTAGTTAGAAAATTAAAACATATTGCAACCTTTTCCATTCTCCATTTGTTGTTCTCCGTGCTTCCACCATATGCCATATTTTCATCGCAAATTTTTGGCTCCGCTATTTTCTGCCATCTTTCATAGACAACCCTGCACATGATTTGATTTTGGATTTTTATTGAGTTTATTGGTGTTTTTTTTAGTATAAGCCATAGAGGCCAATAGTTTTTGTACTTGTATCAAATTATTTATTAATAATTCAAAGACTTTTCTTTATTATGTTTGATTTTCCAAAATAATAAAGTCCCTAGAATAGCTAATTCGTTTAATGAAATGTTAAGTGTGCCTTAATCATGAGATCTCATTAGACATAAGGAAACTATTCTTAAAGTATCCATAGTTGAGCTTTATTGTGAAGTGGGATAATATCAAAGCATTGAGACTATTATGTAGATAGATTGGTGATCACATCTCATGGATCGTGGATAAAGAGTTATCAAGTCTTTGCATAGGTATGGATATTAGGAGTAATATTTATACTAGATTGATCCTCTATGAGAGTACTACATAGAATGTTATGCAAAGTGTTATAAGTTATTCTCACGGTGATAGTGGTGTATACCCCCACCCCCTTCGACTTGAAACCACTATGGACCCTAAATGTAGAGTCGAGTACTTTATTGTTGATAAAAAATTATCCGTAACATGATGATCATAAAGACATTTGGCTTTGGCTAATATGCATAAGGATTTATCTATGCACCATGCATAAGCCTACATAAGTCATTGGAAATCCAGTTTTGAGTATTGAGTATTGAGTATTGAGTGGTGGGTATTTAGTATTGAGTAATAACAATTGATGTCTAGAATTTGATCCAAGGGTCCATAATAATATATGCATGGTGCATAGATTTTTATCTATGCACGGTAACTGCACCCAAGACAGTTGATGGGTACCCCACAAAGCATGTTGAGAGACATGAGTGACCTAGATGGAATTTGCTCATCCTGCATAACATGATAAATGTCTAAGGGCCCAATATTGAACATGACAAGGGTAATACGGTCTATGCCTTGTGTTCAATATAGACATAAGAGCAAAAAGGTAATTGTACACACAAACATTATCACGAAAAAAGTTTTGTTCGATCACATGACATTTTCGTGACTTTGGTAGCAGTGATGTGTTGCTAGATACTGCTTGCTATTTATTATATTAAATGTGTGAGTTAATATAATTGCCAACATCGCGAGAACCAACAATGTCACACACAAAAGGGCAGATTGATGAGAGATAAAATAAATAAGGAACACCGTAAAGTACGATGTAGTTGAGAGAATTATGGAACACTATAAAGTATGATACACTTAAGTGAAATATGAAACATCATATAATATAATTATAATTAAAATTATTATTATTATTATTATTATTATTATTATTTTATAGTAGTATAAAATATAATAATAAAATATGTTTATTATAATAATAGTTATCATAATAATAGTGTTATTATTTTTATTATTATTATTATTATTAGTATTATTATTATCATTATTATGTGGTGCACTTAAGTTGGCTTTTAGCTTGCAGCCCACACAAGCGATTCTTTAAATACAACCCTTGTGCATAAGCTTTGACACTTGATAAAATTAGGTTTGTGAAACCTTGGCCATATTTCTCTCTCATTCTCTCTTATTCAAATCCTTCATCCGTACCAGCTTGCACTGAGACTGAAGGTTGTCTGTTCGTGTGGACTGAGTAGAGGCGTTGTTCCTCGCCAACGCTCGTGATAAATCCTCTAGTTTTTGCATCAAAGTTGTTAATCACCATAAGAGGTAATTGTTCTATCACTGATCAAGTTCATTCGTAAGGATCAACTAAAGGGAAAATTTTAATTTCCGCTGCATATTGTCTCGCGATTTTCCTTTAGTGGCAGCATAGCCACTTACGAAACCATGAATAAGATAAGTGTTTGTTTTATGTAATTTGTGTATTAATTTGATTAAAACACATAATAATTAAATAATAAAGAAAATTGATTTTGGCATCATGTTGTGTACGATTTGGATGACTTGATGTTGACTATGCTTCAGAATTTAACTTTTGTATGGTGAAGCAGCGATACATCGATCATTCTTAAGTTACACAAAATTGATTGATCAATTTCATATGTTATATGAATAATTCAGATGCAACGGCGGTATATTTGATATGCATTTTATTTTATCGATTCAATTAGTGTGTTAAGTATGTTTCATATGAATGGTCAATGTTCATTCTGCTTTGGAATCCGACGTTTGTATGGTGAAGCAATGACATTTCGACCAGTCGAATTGAATAATTGATCATTACATTTTTTATTAGATGGATGTGTTGCATTAGAGTTGATGATGATACAAAAATTGTGTTGTCAAGAGTTATACAATTCAAATTGATAAATGGATTGTTAATTTTTTACTGTAAGTGTACCATAACAAAAAGAATTTGGTAATGAAAGTCATTACTATGCTACAGTACTGAACAATAGAAATTCCAATTAACTTGTGATCATCGCCAAAATTTTAATTTAATTTATTTAATTAACATAATTTAAATTAATAATAATAATAAAATGTATTTATTATTGTTGTCTTGTGGTTATCAGTTATGACCTTAGTTTTCTTCATTTTGTTTTGGGATTTTAAAATACAACCTGCGTGTGGTGCCTTTCTTTTAATCTCTTGATGTAACTTCTTTTCTCATCTCACTTCCTCGTATGTAAAACAAGTATTCTATAATGTAATGTAATGAAGAAAAGAAGAATACTAGATCAAAGGAGGACAACCATGGAGGTCTAGTTTGGAAAAGCATAGATCGTTGTTAGGTTTTACTTAGGTTCTCTCATTAGCTTGAGAGAACAATTGCGTTATGGGCCATAATTGTTTCATATTTTATGTATGTTGATGCAGGTGAATGTATGTTGATGCATACTTATGTATGATGATGTATGTGAGAGACGTTTTGTATGATAAACAATCCGGTGAGATCAAACTAATTCTAAATTCCCTCAAAAGAAATATTAAGTTTATGCTTTCCAAAGTTTTAGCACGAATCAAGACTAGTATCGAATATTGTAGGTTTCGCCTAACGCAAGTTGCATGTTCTATATTAGTAAGGTGAGATGGGATAATTGCAATATCCAATTGCTAAAAAATTGGGTCAAACTTAACTAAACAAATTATAATAAGATTATATACGTTTATAAGCAATGGATGGGAATGATCCATACGATGGATTATAATAAGAAGTTATTCACCCAACTGATAATATTCGAGAATTATATTAGATACAATTGGAAGGAGTTCCTATCTAAATAACCAATTTTTGTGTTATCAGCCTAACACTGACTTAAAATGAAGTGAAATATGGATCTCGATCCACTAGGAAATCTTCTAACGGGATTTTCCGAATCAAATGATGAGGGTATTTTGGTTTGAGTAAAATAGTGGGAGCTGTTAGAACAAGATTGGGATCTATGTTCAGAATTTGGTTTTGATGATAATAAGCATATATTTTATTTATAACAATTTTATTACTAATGATTTTATTAAGTGTGCAGATGTTACGTTAAAATCCTTATACAACATTCAACAGAAACAAATCATATTGACTGTATCAGAAACTGGCTTGAAAACGGAAGATTGCATGAAGTCTCAAAACAACAAGAAGATCAAAGAAATGAAATATCAATAAATAATCAGATGTTCTGACTGAAAGCAAGTTCGACAAACAGAATCAGAAGATCCGAAGTTATCAAAGAAACAAGCAACAACAATGTTCACTAGTAATGACCAACAAAAATGTTCTGAACCAGTGACCAGAAACTTCTAAGAACATCGTAAAATGTTCCAACCAAGTCACATGCATGAAAGCACGATACTCAAAGTAAAGACAAAATTATGACATCTATTTTGACTATATACTGAAAGAATAAAAGTAGACACGCCGCCAATAGTAATTATCTTGGAAGAAGGAAATTGAAGAAGACACGCCACTAACACCCAAGATAAGATTCACCTTGGAAATAGGTATTTCCTGATTCAGTCTATACCAAGAATTAAATACTATGTTTTTATATAGTTCAACGGTTATGCTCTAACGGTAATATACCTAACTTATATAAAGAGCAAAACTTCGAACCTGAATAGGGTGTGCAAGCATGAGAGTGTAAGAAAAATAACTGCACCATAAGAGGCAACATACACAAATTGTGTGACTAGAAAAACAAGAGTGGTGACAATACACAACATAATCCTATGAGAAGAAAATCTTGAGTGAGAAATAGAAAAGTCTGCATATTAAGCAGTATGCTCCAATGGAGTAATGAGAGTTTGAAATATATCTGAGAGAGATCCACAAATACATGATTGGTCCAAATAATCTTCACATTAAATGATTAAAGAAACTGAATACACTGATTTGTTTCTCTATAGTGTTTCATGTATACTTAAGTTCATTGATGTGTTGTTAGCTGTAACAAGCTCCACGATCAGTATCCAAGAAGAAGATGAAGATCAATGCACTAGAAGAAATCAACATGAGAGTTGTTTCTCCACATCTGCTTATTAAGAAGGAAGGAAGAAGGTCTTATAAGAAGGAATAATATTCAAGAGTTGAAGCTCTAATCTCCTTACTCAAGCAAGAGAAGACCAAATTGAAGAAGCAATTTGAAACAAGGGTTGTTGGTGTTAATCTACTTTCAGAAGAAGATGAAGATCTCATCCGGAAGTTGAAGAAAAGAAGACTACAAGATGTTTTTAATTCTTGTAATATTATGTAAAACACAAGAGTTATTGCTCGTATTGTGTTATTCCTTAAGAAACTTATGATAGATTGTTTAGGCACCAGAAGTGACTTCTAGTCAGTGTGTCATAAACAATATGCACTTAGAATAGGAGAAAATCTGCTCGATTAGATGCACACTTGTAATCTCCAGAAGAATAATTTTAGTTTGAATTGGGGTTCCTTGAGTATCCTTCTAATTCGGATACTTGAGATATCCAAGAGGTCGAGTTAGACTATTGGAGGTGTTTAGGTCAATGAACGTTATATCTTACTGAGATTACTGAGCGGTTCATTGTCTTGGGTTAGTTACTTGCGGGTAGCTTGTGCATGAGTTTCTATATTGATGGACGTTATATCTTGCTGAGATCACTGAACTATTTATCATCTAGGGTTAGTCACTCGCGAGTATCTTGTGCAAAAAGTTAGTCACTCGCTGGTAGCCTGTGCAGATGGTTAGTCACGATAGTTGGTTGTGCAGTTGTAATCAAGATTGATTATAGTGGATTAAGTCCTCTATGGAAAGAGGCGAAATCACCTGAGGAGGGTGGACTAGAGGTAGGCTTGCTAAGAAGGTGAACCAGGATAAAAATGAACGTGTCTGTAACACCCCATACATATATGTCTAGAATAATATGCGGTAATGTTATTTATGGTACAAGAAACATACAAACTAGGTGAAAGACAAGAATTGAAAAAAAAAACTGAATACAACATAAATCTTAATTATAGAGTATCCAAGAAGCTTGTCTTCATCATTGCACAGAGGAAAGGTAACTTCTACAGAGGTCTTCCTGCCTTCTGCACATCTGCAGCTTCGAAACCGATCATCTAGCAAATCTAACACTTATAACCTGTTCCTGAAAAATAATAATTGGAATGGGGTGAGATTACTAAATCTCAGTGAGTTCCCCTATCTTACGGGTTCACTCGGTTCTACAGGGTGCATACATCAAACAGATTCACCTAGAATCTAGGGTTATGTCTTACGGCTCGGCACAAGTACATCACAAGGATATTACCACAATTGGAAGTCCTTTAACTATCCAATGAGGCGTTCAATAAAAAAAACAATTCACAATATGCAAACTCACATCCTTATGCGAGGAATCAAGGAGTTATACCCATCTAACTAGGCTACCTCTGCCACATACCTTCGGTGAGTATCCAAGTACATATATGTCGAAAGACTTGCACAAGCACACCGCACGATGAATTCGGGTCATTCCTATATGGAATTCCACCCGAGATGAGTTAATTTGTACCATTTGCTACGTGGCATTTACAACCTCATCACCAAGCACGCTAGTGAGTTACCAAGTGGGAAACGCCATTAAAGACCCCGGTCTTGCTTCCACTGCAATGGTATTCATCCTCCGTACGCAGGTGAATAAACAGGTGCAATATGTCCTCTTCGATGTACAAGCCCACCGAGCGAAAGCCTAGTAACATTGTCTAATTGACGTTACTAGAGGCAAGTAATTCAGTGATTTCCTACGTGGCATCACCCACTTACCATACTAATCACGCAGGTGAGTTACCAAGTGGGAAACGCCATTAAATACCCTCACTTGCTTCCACCGTAACAGTATCTCAGGCAACGCAAAGTATACGGATATAGACACGTATATATAACAGGCATAAAAGCCAAATCATCCATGGTATATAATACATATCACAAACGCCACACGGGCTACCAATGGGCATCCACATAGTGGGTAAACACGATTTACTATCCTAGTAGTACGGTTATACTCCGATTCACGCATATTCAACCAAAGCAAGTTCACAAAAATCAAGCATCCGAACGTCCAACCGGAACGACGGGAAAACAATTTACATTGTATTATATGCACATAATATTAGACAAAAATCCATCATGTAAATATCATGTCCTTTATACATACTCGTCACATGTGAGTTAAGCATGTGTCGATCATGGAATATATTAAACATAATCAAACCGTATGATTACTTAGAACGTACATGGACACTGTAACGCCCGGAAAAATAAGTATATGCTTAATTTGGACGTTTGTGACGTTTATTGGAATTTTACCGTTTTTGGAGTCATTTCAGTCGGTATTAGTTCGGGATGGCAGACTAATATTTAATTGAAGGTTTTCATATTTTTGGTACTGGAAATATTATTAAGGTAATATTCTGCGTTTTGGGGTTTTTCTGAGCAATTGAGTTTGGACCGGAAAGTGAGATATTTTGTGTGTGAATAGTGAGTAGTGGGGGGAGATAGAAAAGAGATAAGAGGATAAAACGTGAAAAGAAAAGGAAAGAAAGAAGAGAAAGAAAAGGAAGAGGAAAAGAAGAAGAGCAAAGATGGAGAGGAAGTGAAGAAGAGTGTTTTGGAGAAGATGAAGAATCAAATCAAGGTAAGGGGGAGTATGTCGTTTATTATGCATTTGTGTGGTTTATATAGTTTGTTCTTGTTCATCTTCTTCATCCTTTCCATATCTTCCATTTTTTCTTGTTTTGTAAGAAAATGTTAGGTTTGAGAGAGATTAATGAATCAACCATGAAAGTTGAATGTTATGTTGTTTATATGGCATGTGTGTGTTATATTTATGTTATAATGATGTATAGGTGTTAGAGAAATGTTTATAAGAGTTTGGTTGGTGGAAATGGTGATTTTAGGGTTTCTACGAAGCTTAGGTCAACCTACACAGGGGTTTGCGTCGACCTGTGCAGCCTAAAAGGCAAAAATCTGCATTTTCTGCAGAATGCGTCGACCTGTGAAATCCATGCGTCTACCTATTGGGTCAGCGTGCGCATACCCGAGGGTGACAGGAGTTCAATGCCTCGAACTATGTTTTCCATGCGTCGACCTACAGCTTTTCCAATTTTTGACAGATTTTGTAACGATCATAACTTTTGATCCGTAACTCCGTTTTATACGCCGTTCGAAGCGTTAGGAAGCTAATTGGATGGTCTATATGATAGTATAGGTTTGGTTAGCTTGTGATTAATTGTTTATGAGGTGTTGTTGATAAGAACACATAATTGTTTATATGCGCGATATGATTGGTAGATAATCATAGTGCTTGGTTGCAATTGTTGTTGATGTGTGGATTAACATGAAATCATGTTCGTATGTGTTATGTATTAATGAATGTTCATTCTTGATATGTGACGATGTTTGGTTGTTTATTGTTAACATGATGTGTGGCTTTATGACAAGTAATTGTTGTTATGAGAATGATGTATTATCATTGTTGAATTGTTGTTATTACAACTTGTTGTTGATGTATTGACGAAGTTGTGGGCCGATGGCCAATATTAATTTGATGTGATGCAAATATGCGATCATTTATGCCAATGTGGCCAGTATGTTTTGACGGTGAATGTGTGATGTGTGCTTATTAATGCCTGTGTGGTAATTATGGTGTGATATAATTGATAACGATGTTATTAATTGGTGATGTATCCTTTTGGATAGAATATAAACGGTGTAACGTGAGTATGTGACTGTGTTATATTGTTGATGATGTTGTTGTCGTGTAATAGAGTCATATATTTGCACAGCATAACATTTCAATACGTTAATGGCGGAATGCTATTAACAGGTGGCCTGCGGGCATTGGTTACCAGTAGGAGCTTAATGCTCGGTAACAGTATATTAGCCTGAGTGGCAAGAGGTCATCAGTGGGAGCTACATGCTCGATGACAATAGCCTACGAGCTTCCTGAGTGGAATAAACTCCCAGCATAATTGTTGAAAGTATTTGTGGGTAAATATTTTCGGTAATATATCGTATCCACAGGGATTGGTTTAATATCACTGCCGTTCTATAGTTGATTATTTTGAGTGAGAAAAGTTAATTGGGTTTGTTTTATGATTATAATACTATCAAATGTAAACAATAATCTAAATGCAAATAATGAACGTTTGTTAACGATTAAGGAAATATGTTGAGCCTTAGGGTTCATCAACCTATTCCTATACAATTTATCAATTAATTCACAATTAAATAATCTTTTGAATTACTATCTTCACTTATCCTCAAATATGATTCCATGTCTGCAAATCAAATTAGATAGACTTTTACCGGTATGAGATTCGATCTCTCCAAATATCAATATCGATAATAGTAATAAGGAACGATAATTATGAAAAATCAATCACAATTCCATCTCTGCAAATTGAGATTGAATCAATATAGTAACCTAGGGCAAAAGTTAGAATCTTTTCTTTCGATCAAAGACTCCACGTTAATTTAATATAAAAACAAGGTTTCTTATTGATAATAAATTCAAACAATTGTTCATAGGAAAGAATCAATGATATTGTATATTCATAGGTTAATTACTACCTTAAACTCAACAAGAGGAATTTAGCTCTCCATAGACATGGAGAACACACAAGAATTAATAGAGGTATTCATCTTCATCAACAGAATGTCTTCGATTGGTAAAGATTTGGCCTTCGATTGTTGTTCTCGGCTGCAAACTCAGAATGCTCTCCTAATTTCGCTCACAAAATATCCCTTTCTTATGAGGCCTAGGGCTTCTATTTATAATATTTTAACTTTGTAACGCAGCCACAGCGCCTCGGCACGCAATGGCGCGGCGCGAACTCAAGGCAGAGAGTTTGGCGCGTCTCGCCCCTTTATTGGCGCGGCTCGCCCTTTAATTCTTATTTCTTCTTTGTGATTCTTCCTCTCTAGAGCTCTACGCCTGCGTGTTTCCTAGTCTTTGCCTCTTAGCTTCAATATCTGCACAAATAACACCCAAAGTGATGCAAGTTGTTCTAAGATTAGCATCGAACCTCGAAAGTTCAATTCTAACTATAAAATCCGTAAAATTCACAAGATCTATTCACTTTTAGCTCAAAAGGTAGTTAATTTAACACATGAAATTACCATTAATTCACTCCTAACAAACTCTCCCCAACATAGAGTTTTGTTTGTCCCTAAACAAAATTACTTACCTCAACAAAACATACCAACAATCATGCACAAGTTTTTCAAAAAGGTTTTTTAAGTGGTTCAATTCAGCAACCCAATCGGATACTCCTCGTCTCCCTGCAAACTTAGAACATATACATGAAACAGATTTTGAAAGAAAATTACCTCCAGAAGTTCAAGACACTACACAATTGCAATTGAATCAGCACTAATCACTCACATCAAAAAGTATGATGAATAATAGAGGGGTTAAACACTCATCCAAACAATTAAATCAACAAAAATCCATATCATACGTTCACCATGTTGTTTGCATCAAGTCCTGTGGAATCTGAGAATCAGAAGGTCTTTCCAGGGTTGTAATGTGGTTTAAGATTCAAAGAAAAGAAGACAAACGAGGGTTGTTCCTATTTCAGGGAAGCATCCGAATCATAACTCCTTTCCTTTTCCTTCATACCTTCAACTTTTTCACCCCTTCTTCTTTTTCATTCGTAGCTCGATGTTTCTCTTTTTATTTTCAACAATTATTTTCTCTTTTTTTCGAGCTACGAATTTTTTCGTTCTTTGCAAATTACCACCTATAGACTTACTATTCTTTTGATTATGACTCTCCCCAACTTGGAGATCAACCTGTATTTAGATTATATGAATGCTCCCCTACTTCTATGAAGGTCAAAGAGAAAACACATCACCAAATTTTATGGTTGATGGTCCAAAACAAAACTTTTTATTGAGATCAAAACTCACCAGGTTTTTCCTTGGTGCATATGATGAAATTTACCTTGATCTCAGGCTCAATGAATGGCTAGCAAGGGATCACACTCTCACAGAAAATTTTTTTTAAGATGGAATCGGCTCAGAAAAACTCTCAGATTCAAACAAATGCCTAAATCACTTTCACAGATTTCCACAAGCGATGCGACAAACGGTTTAGCATGATACAAACAAGTCAAAATAATTGATGGTCTCCTGCATATAGTAAACAATGGAAAGCTTTCCTCACAATGGTTAAGGCTAAGCCGATCCAACAGAATAGTGTACCATAAAGAACTTCTGCAAAGTATTTACTAACAACTTACGTTTCATGCACACAGTAGAAGTTTGAGTTTGAAAATTCATACCTGACTTGTTACTTATTGAAAAAGAACGTGAACTAAAAATTTTTGAACATTCACTCACAACCACTTTCATACATGTTGCTCCATTGTTGGTACTTTGCTTGAGATTATCTTTGCGTTTTCAGGAATACTCACTCTAAATTGGGGACAACATAAATAAAATAAAATAATTTTCCAAAACAAGGTCAACAATATCATCATATCCGTTAGCAAACATAGAATCAATCTCATCCGCTTTCTCTTGTGGTGGGTTATTGGTTTCAACACCTGCACCCCCCCCCCCCTTACTGGACAAGGGTTGGATTCCAGCCAACCATAATATGCGCCTTAGCTCTCCAGGGACGGGAGACTTCTCCCCTTAGGCGCAGCAGATTCGTTAGTGCGGATTCTCAAACGACCGCGCCTCGCCTAGTTACACCCGAGGCGCGCCAAACTCTCTGTTTTGCTTCGCGGCGCGCTTCTTTTCTCCCGCGGCGCGCCAAACTGTCTGTTTGGCCTCGCAGTATGGTGATTGCACTCACATAGCGGGTTTGCGAAGATAGGATGATGCATAAAAATAATAGATGAAAAACAAAAGAACTTACTCCGTTGGGTTGCCTCCCAACAAGCGCTTCGTTTAACGTCGCATGGCTCGACGGTTGAAATCTTTCTCTTATGTGCTCAAAAGTGAGATTATGCACACTTCTCTATCAAATTCTCCCCCAAGGTAGTTCTTTAACCGTTCTCCATTAACGGTCCAGTTTTCTTTAGTCTTACTATCCTCAATAGTAATAGCGCCATATGATTTAACTTCCTTGATTAAGAACGGTCCTGACCATTTAGACTTTAGTTTCCCTGGGAAAAGCTTGAGTCTCGAGTTGAATAGTAGAACAAGGTCTCCCACTTTGAACTCTTTCTTCTTGATTCTCTTGTCGTGATACCGCTTCATATTTTCTTTGTACATCTTATTGGATTCATATGCTAGGTACCTGAATTCTTCAAGCTCATGGATTTGATTCTTCCTTTTCTTATAAGCCAAGCTATCATCTCTATTGAAGAATCGTAAGGCCCATAATGCCTTGTGTTCCACCTCAACCGGGAGGTGGCATGCTTTACCGTAAACCATTTGAAATGGAGATGCACCAGTTGGTGCTTTGTATGCTGTCCTATAGACCCACAAGGCATCATCAATTCTTACCGACCAGTCTTTTTGGGATTCTGATACAGTCTTCTCCAAAATATTCTTGATTGCTCTGTTTGAGATCTCTGCTTGCCCGTTGGTTTGGGGGTGATATGGTGATGCTATCTTATGGTTGATATGATACTTATCCAACACTTTAGCTACCTGCTCATTAACAAAGTGAGATCCACCATCGCTTATAATCACTCTAGGCATCCCAAAACGTGTGAATATGTTTCGATTTAAAAATTTTAGCACCGTTTTGGCATCCGCTTTTGGTGTAGCGATGGCTTCTACCCACTTGGAGACATAATCCACTGCAACTAGAATATATTCATTAGCAAAAGATAGAAGAAAAGGCCCCATGAAATCTATGCCCCAACAATCAAAAACTTCTACTTCAATAATGGTTTGAAGCGGCATCTCATCACGTTTACTTATCCCTCCAACTCTTTGACATTTGTCACAATTCTTTGCATGATGGTGGGCGTCTTTGAAAATAGTAGGCCATAAAAATCCGGATTGGAGAACTTTTGTTGCCGTCCTCCATCCGTTGAAATGCCCACCACTAGGTGCATTATGACAGTGCCACAAAATTTGTTGTGCTTCTTCTTCAGTAACACATCTTCTTAAAATGCCATCCTTACCTATCTTAAACAAATATGGGTCATCCCATACATAATATTTTGCATCGGCTACCAACTTTTTCTTCTTACTCCAATCAAAGTTTTCTGGTATGATACCGGTTGCTTTATAATTAGCAAGATCGGCGAGCCAAGGTCTTATTTGGAGTTGAAAAAGTTGCTCATCCGGGAATTCATCATTTATTTCAGCTTCTTGGTTGGTGACGTTTACATTGACCAAATGGGATAAATGATCTGCTACCACATTTTCTGTACCTTTTTTATCCCGGATTTCTATGTTAAATTCTTGCAAAAGGAGAACCCAACGAATGAGCCTTTGCTTCGAATCCGGTTTAGTAAGCAGATATTTAATGGCCGCATGGTCTGTGTGGATTACCACTTTTGACCCAATGAGATAGGATCTAAACTTTTCAAGGGCATACACTATGGCTAACAATTCTTTTTCTGTGGTGGCATAGTTGACTTGAGCATCATTTAACACCTTACTTGCATAGTGTATGACATGAAATATCTTTCCTTTTCGTTGGCCTAATACTGCACCAATGGCATAATCGCTCGCATCACACATTAGTTCAAAGGGGTTTGTCCAATCGGGCGCTACGATCACAGGTGCGGTGGCCAGCCGGTCTTTTAGGTCATTGAAGGATTGAACACAAGATTCATCAAAATTAAAACAGGTACCTTGGTTGAGTAAATTACTCAAAGGCTTGACAATCTTTGAAAAATCTTTCACAAATCTTCTATAGAATCCAGCGTGACCTAAAAAACTTCTTACTCCTCTGACATTTATTGGAGGTGGGAGTTTTGAGATTACCTCCACCTTGGCCGGGTCCACTTCAAGTCCTCTGGAAGATACTTTGTGTCCGAGTACAATCCCTTCAGTCACCATGAAATGGCATTTCTCCCAATTTAATATCAAATTGGTTTCAATACATCTTCCAAGTGCCACATCCAAATTATTCAAGCACATATCAAAAGTTTTTCCAAATACGGAGAAGTCATCCATGAATACTTCAATACTTTTTTCAATGAGGTCGGAGAATATGGCTTGCATACACCGTTGGAAAGTAGCTGGAGCATTACATAATCCAAATAGCATCCGTCTATACGCGAAAATTCCAAATGGACATGTAAAAGCTGTCTTCTCATGATCTTTTGGGTTCACCACAATCTGATTGTACCTGGAATACCCATCTAAAAAGCAATAGTAATTCTGCCCCGATAACCTCTCAAGCATTTGATCCATGAACGGTAGGGGAAAATGATCTTTCCTCGTAGCTTTGTTGAGTCTACGATAATCGATGCACATTCTCCACCCGGTTACTGTTCTTGTTGGTATGAGTTCATTCTTGTCATTACGGATCACCGTCATGCCTCCCTTCTTTGGTACAACATGTACTGGACTCACCCATGCACTATCAGAAATTGGGTAAATCATACCTGCTTCTAGAAGTTTGATCACCTCTTTCCTAACTACCTCTTTCATTGTTGGATTTAGTCTTCTTTGCGGTTGAGCTACCGGTTTGAATTCTTCTTCTAACATAATCTTGTGCATGCAATAGGCAGGACTTATTCCTTTCAGATCCGCCAATACCCATCCAATTGCAGCTTTGTTCTTTTGAAGAATTTGAATGAGTCGTGCCTCTTCGTCTGGAGTCAACTTAGAACTGATAACGACAGGTTTATCTCCTTCTTTATCTAGAAAGACATACTTCAAATGAGATGGGAGTAGCTTTAATTCTATCTTTGACTCTTTAACTCCTTTTTTTAACTCCAAATCTTCTATCTTTTCCGCCTTTGTGACCGTGTTGCCACCTTTTTCTAATTCCTTTAAAAACAACTCAATCTCTTTTTCTTCTTCTTGAGTAAGTACATTGAAAGATTCAACAAGAGATCTCTCTAAAGGGCTAGATAGATGAATTTGGTTCGCCACTTCCACTACACTCTCTTCAGTAACATCCATGCGAAAACAGTCATTCTTGTCATTTGGTTGCTTCATGGCATCGAAGAGATTAAAGCATACCTCTTCATCTTGAACTCTTAACTTCATTATACCATCATCAATGTCGATCATCATTCGGGCTGTTTTCATGAATGGTCTCCCAAGAATGATAGGTGATTCCTTGTCTTCTTCCATGTCAATCACAACGAAGTCTACCGGAAACAAGAATTGTCAACTTTCACTAACATGTCTTGTGCAACACCGTAAGTTAGAGTGGTTGATTTATCTGCTAACTGTAAAGTCATTCTTGTTGACTTCATCTCAATATTTCCCAACCGCTTCACTATTGATAGAGGAATTAGATTGATACTTGATCCTAAATCAATCAGTCCATTCCCGATATTTTGATTACCAATTGTAACCGGCAATGTGACTCTTCCGGGGTCTCTTGCCTTTTGAGGAAGGCGTGATATTATGGCATTACATTGTGCATCAAGTAGAACAACTTCTTCTTCTTTCGGTCTTTTCTTCTTTGTTAAGATATCTTTCATGAATTTGGCATATTTTGGCATTTGAGCAATTGCTTCGGAGAATGGAATATTAATTTGTAGTTGTTTAAAAATTTCCATAAACCTTGCATATTGCTTGGCATGGTCCTTCTTTGATGGAGCATGAGGATACGGAAAATGTTGACTGGGTATCACGTTGCTTGCCAACTTTTCTCTACTGCTTTTTCTTTTTAGCTTTTCTTTCTTTTTGACTTCTTTATTCACATTCTCTTCTTCAGCATTAGTATTGATAATTTCATATTCTTCATCTTCTCCGTCATGTTTTTCAGCTTCCTCTTCCGTATTATCTTCAACCACATTCCTTTCAGTTTCATTATTACTTCCTTTTTGCCCAGTCCTTGTCACTACCGCTTTGCAGTGCTCTTTTGGATTCTCTTGAGTGTTGGCTGAGAATGTTGCATTTGACTGATTAGCTGCAAGTTGTTTAGCCAGTTGACCCACTTGAGTTTCCAAACTTTTTATCGCTGCCTCTTGATTCTTGTTATTCGTCATTGACATTTGTATGAACTGATTCATGGTCTCTTCCAACTTAGATTGTCCTCCTTGTTATTGTGGCGACGGTTGAGTGTAAGGTTGAAAGGCTTGTTGTTGGTATCCCTGATTCTGTGGCCTTTGTTGATAACCTTGATTGTTATTCCTTGGTGGATACCCTTGTTGATACGGAGGATTTTGATATTGATTCTGCCTTTGTCCTTGGTTATTGTTCATGTAATTCACTTCCTCTTCCAGAACTGGTGGACAGAATCCTGTTTGATGATCTCCCTTGCATAACTCGCACTTAGCAACTTGATAAGAATTAGATACCCCATTCAGCTCCTTGATTTGTTGTGGCAATTTAGACATTTGTTGTGCCAAAAGTTCCACTTGTGATGTTAGTAGCTTATTCTGGGCCAGCAGAGCATCACTGTTGTTCAACTCCAATACTCCGGGTTTCCTATCTCTGACCGTTCGATCATGGTTGCCCTGACGATCATTTAGAGCCATTCGCTCTATTATCTGAGTAGCTTCAGCAGGTGTCTTGGACATTAGTGAACCACCAGCTGTGGCATCCAAGAGTGTCTTGTTCGTAGCTGTGAGCCCGTTACGGAACATGTGGATTTGATCAACTTCCGCAAAACCGTGTCCTTTGCACTTTCTCAACATAGCTTTATACCTTTCCCATGCTTCATTCAATGATTCATTACTGCCTTGAGAGAATACTGCTATCGCTGTTTTTGCTTCAAAGAATCGATTTTGAGAGTAAAACCTTTCCAGAAATTTTTCTTCTAAGGTATTCCAATCAGTCATCACTGTTTCGGGTTGATCCAGATACCAATCTTTTGCCTTAGATAACAAAGAGTGTGGGAACAACCTCTTGAACAGTGCTTCTTCATCAGCTTGAGCTACACCAGTTATACCTGCTAACTCATAGAATCTAGTAAGATGTGTATACGGATCTTCGTGATCCAATCCGGCGAACTGTGGGTTGAGCCTTGGGCTATTAGCACATGGACCAGTAGCAGCCATGTTGACAACAGTAGGTTGTATAATAACTTCCGGTTCTTCTTCCGTGAATAGTTCGTGAAAGAAGAGTCCTTCTTGTGACTCGTCAATAGCTTCAAGTTGTTGTGACGATGTCGCGGTTGCGTTGTCTCTTGTTCTTGCTATGTTTGCTCTTCTTCGTGCTTTGCTGTTTAATCTCCTAGCGGTCCTTTCGATCTCGGGATCAAAAAGAAGTTGATCACTTGTGACTTTACTGCGCATACACGAATTTCTGCACAAACTAACAAACGAGTGAAACAACCAAATCAATGAAATAGTAACAAAAACTCAAAATAAAAACTATTGCAATGCGTGCAATATTGACACCAATCCCCGGCAACGGCGCCAATTTGTTGAAAGTATTTGTGGGTAAATATTTTCGGTAATATATCGTATCCACAAGGATTGGTTTAATATCACTGCCGTTCTATAGTTGATTATTTTGAGTGAGAAAAGTTATTTAGGTTTGTTTTAGGATTATAATACTATCAAATGTAAGCAATAATCTAAATGCAAATAATGAACGTTTGTTAACGATTAAGGAAATATGTTGAGCCTTAGGGTTCATCAACCTATTCCTATACAATTTATCAATTAATTCACAATTAAACAATCTTTTGAATTACTATCTTCACTTATCCTCAAATATGATTCCATGTCTGCAAATCAAATTAGATAGACTTTTACCGGTATGAGATTCGATCTCTCCAAATATCAATATCGATAATAGTAATAAGGAATGATAATTATGAAAAATCAATCACAATTCCATCTCTGCAAATTGAAATTGAATCAATATAGTAACCTAGGGCAAAAGTTAGAATCTTTTCTTTCGATCAAAGACTCCACGGTAATTTAATATAAAAACAAGGTTTCTTATTGATAATAAATTGAAACAATTGTTCATAGGAAAGAATCAATGATATTGTATATTCATAGGTTAATTACTACCTTAAACTCAACAAGAGGAATTTAGCTCTCCATAGACATGGAGAACACACAAGAATTAATAGAGGGATTCATCTTCATCAACAGAATGTCTTCGATTGGTAAAGATTTGGCCTTCGATTGTTGTTCTCGGCTGCAAACTCAGAATGCTCTCCTAATTTCGCTCACAAAAGATCCCTTTCTTATGAGGCCTAGGGATTCTATTTATAATATTTTAACTTTGTAACGCAGCCACCGCGCCTCGGCACGCAATGGCGCGGCGCGAACTCAAGGCAAAGAGTTTGGCGCGTCTCGCCCCTTTATTGGCGCGGCTCGCCCTTTAATTCTTCTTTCTTCTTTGTGATTCTTCCTCTCTAGAGCTCTACGCCTGCGTGTTTCCTAGTCTTTGCCTCTTAGCTTCAATATCTGCACAAATAACACCCAAAGTGATGCAAGTTGTTCTAAGATTAGCATCGAACCTCGAAAGTTCAATTCTAACTATAAAATCCGTAAAATTCACAAGATCTATTCACTTTTAGCTCAAAAGGTAGTTAATTTAACACATGAAATTACCATTAATTCACTCCTAATAATAATGCTCGACAAGGTGTATTTGCCTGAGTGGCAAGAGGTCATCAGTGGGAGCTACATGCTCGATAACAATAGCCTGCGGGCTTCCTGAGTGATATAAAGTCCTAGCATAATGTTCGGCAGGTGTATTTGTCATAATGACAAGGAGGAGTTTACTCCGGATTTGGTACCACATGTATATGCATAGTCGAGTCTCATTCATCATTGTCTGTTTTTATAATTTATGTTATAATTCATGTGTCGCATTACTTATATATCGATTGTGGTTGAATGAGTGGATTGCCGTGACTTTTATTCTTGAGATATTATGTTTATCCGTGTGTTGTATTTTGATTAATTGTGTTTTAGTCACTACATATATTATAGTTATTCGTAATGAACTATATACTCACCCTTCTGCTGATTTGATGCTTGAGTGGCATCCTGCAGATTAGCCGCTTCGGGAGTCTTTGGAAGAGGTAGTTCTCCAGTTGGTCTTGTCGGTTGCTCTGATAAGTAACACCGGGTAGTCGGGAGTCTGTTGTTATTTATTTGTATATGACTCTTTTGAACATGTATATGTGATGATGTGCTGATGTGTATTGTAAACACTTTATTTTGGAAAACTCCTCTTTGAGAGTGAGAGCTATACGTATATATATGTTCATATCTTCCGTGTGTTATGTATCGTTTTATAGGCAGGTGTTGCATGCTTTTGGCATCGCTGATGGCCGTTTGTTTTCTAGGTGTTTGTTTGGTTACTTAGTGTAACATCCTAATAGTGTTGTACGAAATTTTAACACTCTGATATTTTCTTGCCTAAATGCTTGGGTAGAATTGGGGTGTTACAGACACACATTAGTCTCATAACAAAGAGGCTTCTGATTCCTGACATGGAACAAAACCGCACTCGGGGGAATTAAACATACATTTCTTAATTCTATTAATGTTAATCCAACATCATGTAACTAAAAGTCCATTTGCCATAACTTTTAAATTAACTAGAAGCTTGATATCTAAGCATATTCATAAAGGTAATTAAAATACCTTTCCAACGCTTCCGACCGGGCTTCATTTCGAGTTACGAAACTCAAGTTATGATCAAAACAATAAAAGTCATTTTTCTTTCAGTGAGCAATCGATTTACAGTATATGCAAATCGATTTGCACCTGAAGCAGAGTAAAAAATAACATATTTTCCTGCATAATTCAGTCCCAAAGCATTCTAATACATCCCTAAGGTTCCCCAATTAGCCAAATTCGAGTCTCATCATGTAATAACAACACAAGGCATTAATTAGCATAACAATCACTCATGTTTCATCATGAAATCAAACATGCATCATATAATCTCAACCTAAACCCTTGATCATACAATTTCCCCCAATTCCTACCCAAATTTTTAACTAATGGAACTCACCTTGACCAAAAAGGAGGTTAGGACATCATCCATGTATCAATAGAACTCCCACCATGGCCAAAGTTTCACCTCCATCAACAACAAATCTGTAACCCCTTTTCTCCAATTTTCAACATGAACATCCAAGTTTTAAACTCCCTTTTCTCCTTCGATATAGAAGCTATAAACATGAACCAATATACTAAATTGAAGGGAATTTTGTGTAGAATCCAGAAATGCAAGAATTACCTAAATTAGAGCTTCAAGTAAAAAGGTATGGCTTGTTGAATGAAGACTATCCATGAAATTCGTGTAAAACTTTCAGCTTCAGACCCCTAACTTCAAACTTGAGTATCTCCCTCCTCAAGGACATGCAAGAAGCGAACCATATATGTAGATTGTAGAGAATTTCGTGAGCTTTCTGAAAAGTCCGTCCTTGCCTCATTCCGAGTTACGAGAAGAAGGTTATGATTGTTTTAGTGCAGGCTACTCAAGGAATACGGGATTGGTGTTTGAAAGTGAAGAAAATGGCTTACCCTCTCTATTCTCTCTATTCTCTATATAAAAATCTGATTTTTATGGTGTTATAACCAAACACAACCTTAAGTCCACATGCAAACTTTGCACCATGACTAAAATGCCCTTCAACTAAACCTTAATTACTAGTTTGCCATCTTGTTAGTTTCTAACCAATACCATTGTATTCCAACTACTCCACTAACTTCTTCTCTAGTAACAATTCTACACACACACACACACACACACACACACACACACACACACACACACACACACACACACACACACACACACACACACACACACACATATATATATATATATATATATATATAAATACAAGGTCACATTCACAAAGAAGTTTTTGATCCATGGCAAACTCCACAAGCAAACAAACAACAAGGCTTAAGCAAAAGAACTCAAGGAAATGCTAGGTTGGCTATTCAAGACAAATCAGGTCGACCTGCAATATATCTAGGTCGACTCAAAACTAAGAAAACAAGAAAGTTTCAGAAATACCACAAGTAGGTCGACCTAACCACACTCCCAGGTCGACCTAAACTGAAGAGTTTTTGTCATATCACTGTTAGGTCGACCCACTCACATCCACAGGTCGACCTAATCTGAAGAATTCTTCAAAAAGCTGAATTAACTGATTCTAGGTCGACCTAACCTAGCAATAGGTCGACTCAACTGGCAACAAATTCATTCTGACTCATTCTTACCTCTGTTAGGTCGACCTAAGCACCAAGGTAGGTCGACCTATCTGCTAAAAACTTCCCAAATCATGTGTTCACTCTGCTCCAACATACCAGCAACTCATATATATTATCCAAGGTTCAATTATTGAAATCAACACCAACGACTGAAAGATACACAAAGGCTTCTCATCTTCGTTCTTCGTCATCTCCAACACAATTACACATAATCATTCTTGCGTTGAGGGTTAGTGATCGAGTTCGATAACGTCCATGGAACGGAATTGAAGATTCCTAGTGGGTGAAGATTTGTGGGGTTTTTGGTGAATAAAATCCGAGGGTTTTGTCCTCCAAGATAGGTGTTTCTTGGGGGTTTTTATCAAGAGGTTTCATCGAGGATCCATCTGAGTGTGAAGATTGAAGAACAAGGGTTCAAGGCAATTCAAGACACTGCAGAAAAGGGATCAAGTGAAGCTCTTGGATCACCTTGATCTGGTTCAAGATTAAGGGGGAAGAAGATTCAAAGGATCGACATAATTGGTTTATGGTTTATCGCTTTGTTATCTTCTTTGTATAAACTGCTTTCAACATTAATGAAAGATTTCCCAATTTCAGTTTGGAATTGGGGGCAGACGTAGTCGTAGCGAGGACGATCGACGAACTGCCTGAACAAATATCGTGTTCTTCTCGCTTTTATCTTTTCATTTACGTTCTGTTCATATTTGGTCATAATTGCAAAATTGATTAACGATTCAAGTGTTAAAATTGTGAATTGAGGTTCTGCATAAACATCACAATTCACCACATCTTGAATCATCATCAATTTGAACATTATCACCAAGTGTTTGTCTTTTTGCTTATTCCATTATTACTGCATTGCAAACCAAAGTTTGTCAATTTAGAAGTTAATTGATTTTCAGCTGTGAAACGTATTGATTCGATAACATATCACTTCATCAGTAATCTCAATTATCTTGTGGTTTTGTCACATATACGACCCTTGCAATAACGGTCCGGAATAGACGCAAGTCGATTCAGAACCGCTTTCGCTTTAGTTCAAAATAATTCCGAAAAACTCTGTGAGATCTATTCACCCCCCCCCCTCTAGATCCTCAGGCCAGCGTCTAACAAGTGGCATCAAGAGCTCTGGTTTATTCCGTGCTACGTGAAACACTTATTGGAAAGATGGCTTCCGGACCTAAAGGGGCTCACAATAGAGCTCCAGTTTTCAACGGAGAAAACTATGGCTATTGGAAGGATTGTATGTGTGTCCACATCAATGCAATTGATAGGAACATCTGGACAGCTATTGTCAATGGTCCCTTTCAGATCACCATGACAAATGCAGCTGGTGCAGTTGTTCCAAAACCAGAAAATACTTGGGATGCTGAAGATGAAAAGAGATATGCATACGATTGGAAAGCGAGAAACATTCTAATCTCAGCTCTAGGAGTTGATGAATACTATCGCGTTTCCCATTGTAGATCCGCTAAAGCTATGTGGGACACATTGCAAGTTGCCCACGAGGGAACGGATGATGTCAAACTAGCTAGGATCAATACGTTAACTCAAGAGTTCGAACTCTTCCACATGGAAGATGGTGAATCCATCGAAAACATGCAGAAGAGATTCGTTCACCTGAAAAATCGGTTAAATTCTCTTGATAGACCTGTTTCCAATGCAGTTGCTACTAACAAAATCTTAAGATGCTTGAACAGGGAATGGCAACCCAAGGTTACAACAATAAAGGAAGCAAATGATCTAAACACCTTAGACATTACCACTCTCTTTGGTAAACTAGAGGAACATGAACAACGCCTTAAATGCCTTGACATGCATGAGAAAAGGGCAAAGAAAGAAAAGAACATGGAGAAAGAGGTAGAGAAGAAGTCAATAGCTCTAAAAGCTTCAAGCTCCAAGACCTCAAGACAAGAGCTAGAGGATAGTGATACAAGTGATGACGAAGACTCCGATGATGAGGAAATGGGACTGTTTGTGCGAAGATACAACAAATATCTAAAGAAAAATGGAGCAAAACATTCTGACAAAGGCTTGATCAACTATAGAAAGCAATCAAACAAGTTCAAACAAGATGACGACAACAAAGGAAAAATCAAAGGCCCTTGCTTCAATTGTGGGAAAGCCGGTCACTACAAACCGGATTGTCCATACCTTAAGAAAGAAAAAGAGAAGAACCAAAGCAAAGGTCATAACAAATCTAAGAGAGCCTACATAGCATGGGAAAGTGATTCATCTAGTGAAAGCTCATCAAGCGATGAAGAAAAATCAGCAAACCTATGTTTTATGGCTCATCAACACAAGAAAAAGAAAGCTGTAAGTCATCTTAAACCTGAACTCGTAGATAAGGTATCTCATTCTCAACTAAAACTTGCTTTTGAAGAATTACATAGAGATGCAATTAAAGCTTTCAAACTTTTGGCCTCAAATAAGAAAATCTTTTCATATCTTGAATCAAAAGTTGAGAAAACCGAAAAGGATATGGAAGCTTTAAAACAATCTATGCTAGACATTCAAAAGGATAAAGTTGAAATAGATCCTACATCATGGTTTGGTTGTGAGACATGTCACATTTGGCAAAAAGAAGTAAGAGATCTAAAAGCCAAGTTAGACAAGGCTCTACAACCAAAAGTGACTTTTGCGGTTGATCCAAATAAGTTCAAAAGATCGTATACTCCTTTATATAGTAAATACACTTTTGTACCAAAAGTATCAACTAGCAAAACAGCATATTCTCATCATATTACCTGTCATTATTGTTGCAAAAAGGGACATACCATTGAAAAATGCAAATTTAGGAGAATTTTAGTTCCTAAATGAGTATTTCAATGGTTGCCTAAGTGCAACAACTTCTGTACTCACCACCTAGGACCCAATGAAGATTGGGGACCTTCTATTCTAAATTAACTTTGCAGGAAAAGTGTCTTGACATCGCCGAAAGGTGGTGGTTCCTTGATAGCTGATGCTCAAGACACATAAAGGGAGACATATCACTTTTTGGTATGTCATCTATGAAGAACTATTCTTGGCAAAGGAAATGTAGGTGACCTGGCCACTACTAATGTATAAGATACATCACAAATACAAGTTAACCCGAAAAACACAAAGGACGCATTACTTGATGTGCAATTGGCAAGTTGCATTGCAAGGAAATTTAAACCTATTCTAAGCAGAATAATGTTTGGGACCCTGTCCCGCATCCGGGAGAACATCAAGTAATCGATACTAGATGAGTTTTTCGCAAAATCAAGCAATCAAGTTGTGAAACATTCTATCAAGACAATTCATCATTAAAACTAGGAGTATGGCACACTGACAAGAGGATTCCACACAATGATGACAAAACACCTACATATTGAGAAAGCGGTAACATGTTTATTGTTCACTTCCAAAAATTTTATTGATACTATAATATGCTACCAATTAACATGCTTACAGTGACTTCATACATGTTTATCTATATATCTCAATTACATATATGTGTCTATCATCTCCATTCATAACATATCATGTTTTGGGCATACAAGCAAGTAACTAAGCATAAATGCATCATATAGTAACATCCCTAAGGCATTTCAAACATTTGAAGCAACTTAGGTCGACCTAACCTGCATCTGAGTCGACCTACAGAAGAAAACTTTCAGCAGAAACCAAAAATGCCCAGTTACGTCGACCTACCCTCTTTTTAGGTCGACCTAATCTGCAATTTTTTTTAAAGGTTTCTCTGTTAGGTCGACCCAGCCTTCATTTAGGTCGACCTACTGCTTCAAAAATTCCCAAATTTGGGTCTGTTGGTCGACCCGACCCATCCCCAATCATTCATAATCTTTCCTCTTTTCATTCCCACTCATTCTCATATCATTGTGTATGGCCAACCCTAATTCCTCAAGTTCAAAGAGTGTCAAAAATCATCCCTCACACAAATCATCAACAACCATGCCTCCAAAATCAAGAAAGGGAAAGGAAATTGCCTCTGGTTCATCATCTCAACCGGTAAGTGCTCTTGTTCATCCTGATTGTAGGGAAAATTTTGAGAAATGGCAGATGAAAAGAAAATTTGTTAAGCAATATACCTATGATCCAAATCTTGTCGAAAACATGCATATCCCCGATGTCGCTGCTTTGATTGAATATCAAAATATTCATCCCTTAGTGCAATGTGATACTCCGTACTGTGAAAATACCGTCAGGGCTTTCTATGCAGGATTTACAAAAGGGGATGGTTGTAATTTCCGATTCAAAATGGGCTCTAGGTCGCATGTTGTTGACAAACGGGCTTGGATTAGTATCTTTGGTCTCAAAATTGTAGGTGATGAATTCTGTATGGAAGACGGGGATGTACCGGGAAACTATGACCATGTGGCCTACATGAAGTCTATCCTCAAAGACCCTTCCGTATTTGACAGACCTAATGAAACAATAACAGCCGGTCACCTGAAGCGAGATCCTAGGCTCCTAAATTGGGTCATCTCAAGAATCATTTGACCAAGAGCAGGAGGGTACTCAAGAATTGAAAGGAATGAAGTTGTGCTCATGTATCTGCTGCAAAATAGAACGCGTATACATTGGCCTTACTTCCTAACTGCTAAGTTTCATGAGGTCCAACAAAAAAACTACAGCCCTGTGTTATGGATCAATCATTCAAACAATTGTCAATCACTTCGGCATGCGGCTTGATCACTTACACTACATCAGCATACACCAATCTCAAGAATTCTCACAAACCACCTTGACTCTTATGGGATACCATTGGAATCCAGTTAGGAAAACCTACTATCTCATTCAAAAGGGAACAGGGAAGGTTATCTACAATTATGATGATCCCACGGAGTTTGGAAACAATGCAGGAAATGAAGAAGAAGGACTTGATCAAGACAGTGCAAATGATGATGATCACCACATGGAAGATGTTGCACAAGATACGGATGCAAATTGGAGATATGTTCCTTCACAACAAGAGGATATCCCTTGGGGATACACGGCTCCGCCTCCGCCAGATCAAACCAACATCATTTCCATGTTAGAGAATATGCAACTCCTACAACAACAACACTTCAACACACAACAGCTCCAATTCCAACAAATGCAACAACTCCAACAAGATCGCTATGAAGAACAACAACGACAATATCAATCGTTGTACAACTTAGTTCAAGACCACAAAAGCGATTTTGAGACTTTTGCCTCCAACTCGACTCTAAGACAGAATCGGTTTGAGGAAACGGCATTGCATCGTCATGCCAACATAAGTCAAAGCTTCAATACTCTAAACCACTCCGTGCTTGATCTGTTGGAACAAGTTGAAGAAGACCGTCCTCAAACATTTCAAAGAGGAAGAGGAAGACGGGGAAGGCGTTAGGATGCATATCTTTTCATTCCATCATATCATTACATCTCATTCCATCATTGTCATGAATATTTACTAAAAATTTCTAAGTACTTAGTTTAGTTTTCTTTTAAATTTGTCTGAATATTATGTGTGCTTGGTTGTAACATTAAAAGTTTTTTTTTGGATATTATGTCACCTCTACTTGCTTCTGTTAACGATTATGTGTGCTACGTTCCTGCCTTATCTATTTTATACTATCTCTTGTTTCTATTACTCGTGCATTTCTTTTTCTTTTTGATGCTGTCAAAGGGGGAGATAGATGCTGAGAGTACGGGGAATAGATGCTGAGAGTACGGGGGAGCTTAGTTATGGATGCTGAGAGTATGGGGGAAAAATCACTACTTGTTCTGCTAGAGATGTCACTGATTGTTTGCCATCATGATATGTCATTGAGTGTTTGCCATCATCAAAAAGGGGGAGAATGTAAATACAAGGTCACATTCACAAAGAAGTTTTTGATCCATGGCAAACTCCACAAGCAAACAAACAACAAGGCTTAAGCAAAAGAACTCAAGGAAATGCTAGGTTGGCTATTCAAGACAAATCAGGTCGACCTGCAATATATCTAGGTCGACTCAAAACTAAGAAAACAAGAAAGTTTCAGAAATACCACAAGTAGGTCGACCTAACCACACTCCCAGGTCGACCTAAATTGAAGAGTTTTTGTCATATCACTGTTAGGTCGACCCACTCACATCCACAGGTCGACCTAATCTGAAGAATTCTTCAAAAAGCTGAATTAACTGATTCTAGGTCGACCTAACCTAGCAATAGGTCGACTCAACTGGCAACAAATTCATTCTGACTCATTCTTACCTCTGTTAGGTCGACCTAAGCACCAAGGTAGGTCGACCTATCTGCTAAAAACTTCCCAAATCATGTGTTCACTCTGCTCCAACATACCAGCAACTCACATATATTATCCAAGGTTCAATTATTGAAATCAACACCAACGACTGAAAGATACACAAAGGCTTCTCATCTTCGTTCTTCGTCATCTCCAACACAATTACACATAATCATTCTTGCGTTGAGGGTTAGTGATCGAGTTCGATAACGTCCATGGAACGGAATTGAAGATTCCTAGTGGGTGAAGATTTGTGGGGTTTTTGGTGAATAAAATCCGAGGGTTTTGTCCTCCAAGATAGGTGTTTCTTGGGGGTTTTTATCAAGAGGTTTCATCGAGGATCCATCTGAGTGTGAAGATTGAAGAACAAGGGTTCAAGGCAATTCAAGACACTGCAGAAAAGGGATCAAGTGAAGCTCTTGGATCACCTTGATCTGGTTCAATATTAAGGGGGAAGAAGATTCAAAGGATCGACATAATTGGTTTATGGTTTATCGCTTTGTTATCTTCTTTGTATAAACTGCTTTCAACATTAATGAAAGATTTCCCAATTTCAGTTTGGAATTGGGGGCAGACGTAGTCGTAGCGAGGACGATCGACGAACTGCCTGAACAAATATCGTGTTCTTCTCGCTTTTATCTTTTCATTTACGTTCTGTTCATATTTGGTCATAATTGCAAAATTGATTAACGATTCAAGTGTTAAAATTGTGAATTGAGGTTCTGCATAAACATCACAATTCACCACATCTTGAATCATCATCAATTTGAACATTATCACCAAGTGTTTGTCTTTTTGCTTATTCCATTATTACTGCATTGCAAACCAAAGTTTGTCAATTTAGAAGTTAATTGATTTTCAGCTGTGAAACGTATTGATTCGATAACATATCACTTCATAAGTAATCTCAATTATCTTGTGGTTTTGTCACATATACGACCCTTGCAATAACAGTCCGGAATAGACGCAAGTCGATTCAGAACCGCTTTCGCTTTAGTTCAAAATAATTCCGAAAAACTCTGTGAGATCTATTCACCCCCCCTCTAGATCCTCAGGCCAGCGTCTAACAATATTTATATATATATATATATATATATATATATATATATATATATATGTATGTATGTATAAATGCACATTCTCACTTAGTAAAATAAATATTAGGGTGTTATATTCTCCCCCTCTTAAATAGAATTCGCCCTCGAATTCCTTACAATCACCACAAGAATAGGTTCCTGACATCCTTTCCAACAAGGGGACGAATGCTTCTTACGTTCCTCCTTTAGTTAAACCCTACGACTTTATCCAAAAGTCATCCTATCCCAGAAAACATCGCTCCCTGCTACGCTCGCGCCGTTAACAATCCTGACTAGAAGCCTCAGTCGCTTTGCAACACATGCTTCAATATTTCGTTCAATCTTACTTGCAAATTGACTCTCTCGAGGTTTCCAACCTAGATCCCCTCACATCAAGCTTGCATAGCTCAAGGATCTCTAACAATCCAGTAGTGAGGCACTTGGGGTATACCACTTAGGTTTTAGAAAACCAGAAAAACATAACATTGTGGAGAAATAGCAAAGTATCAGAGAAGAGGAAAATAGGAGAAGAGTGAGTACGAGCAATTTCCATAGCGGGACAATTTTGGGGGATTTTGACGGGAACATAAATTAAAGCGACCTTCAATCCAAAGGTAAGGGTGGGGTTTTTGCTCTATATACGAGAGTATGATGAATTGTATGTGGGGTTTTGGGAATCAAATTATCTATGTGTTTTCGGTTGATTTTCTGGTATGTGTGATAATTGTTGTGTGTTGTTCTTGGAAATTTTGTGTAAAAACTTACTGCTATGTGATTATTGTTGGCTTGTGTTATCTGTGATGTTGAAATAAATTTGGGATTATGATCGATGAAATATTTTCTGTATTGTGGATGAATTGGTGATAATGTGATGATAAATTTTTCTGAAATTGAAAATTGTTTTTGAGTTGAATATTGATACCGCAATGAACAAATAAGTCTAGAAAGGAAAAGAAAATATGAAGGGACGGGGGCCACGTAACACAGGGATGGGTGTACCTTAATGAAAGAGAGGGGAGGACCCCACATAGGTGTGTGGGGGTGGGCGGCCCTTAACATGGGGCGGGCGCCCTTGTGCATTTTGGGGAAGTCCCTTAGGGACGGGCTTCACCTAGTGGGATGAGGGTCCCAGTTTGAATAATTGTGATTAGTATAGTTTAGGTACCCTGTTTCCAGTAATAGCATAGTATAGGTATCAAAATTTAATTTGCAGAATTAACGACTTAATCAATACGGTTGGAATAAATTAGTAGTAACATAGTGCAGTAGTAGATGAATGAAATAGTAACAAAAGGGGAAACAATAATAGTTTAGTAGAATGAATCTTTAAGAGTAGCAGTAGCAATACTATAATATACCAGTTAGCAGAGTAAATTCTAGAAGTAACAGAAGTAATCCTATAGCATATCAGTGACAGAGTATAGACCAATAACAGACCGAATTAATTTAACAGAGTAGAATAAATTAGGCATGTCTAGAAATGATTCGGTATCCATTATTTCGTGACGTTTTTGTGATGTTTTGATGCGATGAAATGTTATGAAATATTATGAAGTTGTGAATTGTAGCAGAATAAAGTGATGGTAATTATCAATGATTATTGATACTTTTGGTGATATATATGAATGCCTTATGGCGATATTTTGTGATGTATTTGAGATTGTTGCATTTCATCGGTGTCGCATGATTTGCATATTTTTGGTGACGGCCTGAATTTGGCGACCGGTGACGAAGGCTTAGACCTGTTGGAATGCCTCTATTAATTGGAAATTAGTGATGGGGGTTGTAGTCCTGGGTACCACATGCATCTGCATTTGTCGTGTCTCATTCATTTGAATTGGTAAGATGTTGTGTGACTTTGAATTTGAACCATTTTGGCGGGAACTGCGAATTGAGATATATTATGACTTAAACCGTAAATATACTATTTATCATAACTTTGTTTATATTGTTTGATATCTCACCCTTTATTTGTTTTCACCGTTGCCTTTATACTGGTAACGTGCAGGTGATGTTAGTGAGTGAAGATTAGCCGCCATGAGTCAAGTCGGTTGTCGCTCTGATACGTAGCACTCGGGGGGACAAACACTTGTTTTAATTTATTATTTGTTTGCTGAATTTTTAGTGACGTTTTGCTTTTGGTTTGTAACTTAAAGTTATTTTGTGAAGATGCTATGATGATTAAACTGAATTTTGAGAAGTTTGTGAATTCCGTTGTGAGATTAAATATTATTTGATGAAGTGATTTTTAAGGATTGAATTAATTATTATAATTGTCCTTTTTGACTATATGTGCTATGTATCTATGTGAAGGTGTGAAATATAGAAAAACACTTAAAAAGGGGGTTTGAATAAGTGTGACTTCAAAAACTTGTAAGATAAAAACAATTAACACAATTATTTTTATTCTGGTTTGTTGTTAACGAAACTACTCCAGTTCACCCCCTTAGAGTGATTTACCTCAACTGAGGATTAAATCCACTAATCCAATCTGATTACAATGGTTTTCCACTTAGATACCCTCTAAGTCTTCTAGAGTATTCTGATCACAACTTGATCACTCTAGGAACAATGCCACGTAGATAACCTCTAAGTCTTCTAGAGTCTACTGATCTAACTGATCACTCTAGAAACCTTTTACAATCAATGTAAAATAATTGTTACAAGAGTATGAATTGCTTCTTATAAAGCTATAATCACAACAGTGATATTTCTCTTAAGTTCTAAGCTTAACACTCACTAAATATTACAAGAGTTTGTGAGGTTGAAGATGAAGTTCGTGAGCTTTGATTTTGACAGCGTATCAGTATTTTGCAATAGTTCGTTGTTAGCTGCTTCTGATTAGAACTTCTACATATAGGCGTTTGAGAAGATGACCCTTGGGTTGCATTTAATGCTTTGCATGAAAAGTACAACGCTGCATTTAATGTTTCACACTTTTGTCAACTACCTCGACCCATGCTTTTGTTGCTTTTACTGACTTTTCCTTTTGTAGCTTCTAACGTTCCTTTTGTCAGTCAGAGATTAGACTTAATAGCCTCTCATCTTGTACTTGCTTCTGGACTCATGTTTGAATAACAACGTTTGAATATCATAGTCAAACAGCTTGGTGCAGAGCATCTTCTTGTCTTCTGACCTTGACGAACTTTAGCGTGATACCATAAGAACTTCAGTGCTTCTGCTTCTGACTTCATGTTCTTCTGATGCTTCACAGTCCATGTTCTGATTCTCCTAGACCATCTTTTGATGTCTTGCGAGAGCATGTTCTGATGTAGCCATTCTGAACCTTCTGAGTTAGTGCTTCTGAGCGCTGATATGTGCATACTCCTTATATATTTCCTGAAATGGAAAATGCAAAGGATTAGAGTACCACATTGTCTTATATAAAATTCATATATAATGTTATCATCAAAACAAGAATATTGATCAGAACAAATCTTGTTCTAACAATCTCCCCCTTTTTGATGATGACAAAAACATATATAATTGATATGAATTTGTAACCAGAATATCAGATGACCAAAGACAATTACACAGATATAGCATAAGCATATAAACAGAGTGCCCTGAGATTAATAATCTCCTCCTGAAATTAATACTAGAAGAATTTTATAAATAAAAGACTTCCCTGAGTATTTTTCCATTTCAGTCGAGACTTTCACTTTGAATAGAACTTCAGAACATTCAGAGCTTCTACTTCTTGCTTCCATAGGACAGCTTCAGAGCTTTGAATTTCTCTTTGTAATCAGTTGAATTAGAACATTCTTGAATGTATCAACATCATTCTTGAATGTTATCAGAGCATTCTTGAAAAGATGTATCAAAATATTCTTCTTGCTTCTGATCTTGAAGCTTCACAGCACTAAGCTTGCTTCACATCTTTAAGAATATGCTTCTTTATGGAATTTTCTTTTCCACATGTATTTGCTTCTCATGTTAAGCTTTTTCATAATATCTTCAATCCTACAAAAATCTCAAAGACATAGAACTTGCAAATAAGGTTAGGAATGTTGAGACTTAATCCCAGCAATTGATATAATAAACCAAATCAATTATCATGTTTCTCCCCCTTTTTGCCATAACATCAAAAAGCATATAAAAGATTCAGGTGATAAACGACACACAGAGTGAAGAAGATAACTTTCATTGATTATTATCAGAAGGTACAAAACAAGATAGAAGCAGATGCAAGAAACCGATGCATAAAAATAAAAGAAAACAACAAAGACAAAGACAGACTACGACGGGCCAAGCTTAGAAGCTAAGAGGGCCAGAAGGTTTTTAATCTCAGTAGTGTCTTTCATCTAAGTCTTCATGAATGATCTGAACTCATCATGAGTATCCTCGTGCTTGTCCATACGAGTAGCTAAGTCATCTTGATTTTGTTGAAGAGCCTTCATGGTGTTTATCAAAACAGATGTAGAAGGACCAGCAGAAGAAGCATCAAAACTATTATCCAAAGTAGTAGGATTCTCAGCACTTGCTTCAACCATGAGAACATCATCTTGATTTTCCTTAGCAGGAGTTTTCTCAGCAGGATGATTCTCAGCATCTTGATTCTCAACATTAGCTTCTGAAGCAACAGCATCTTCAGCATACACAGGAGCAAGGATTGGAGCATCTGGATTCTCAAGAGCAAGAAGAATGTCAGCCAGATTCCTTGGAGGTGTTGGAGCAACCGGTTCTGATGGATATTCAATGCTTGGATATACCATACTTGGTGCTTTATCAGAGGGATTCTCCCTAAGCCAGTTGAATAGTGATTGAAAGTCTCTAGTCAGAATGTTGTACTGAGGCTCCCACACAACCAAAGCCAAAGGTTGCACTTCTTGAAGCTCATCAACAAGCTCCTTATCTTCAAGAGATTACCAGCTTCTGATGGGAAAAAAGTAGCTTTCTTCAAAGTCCCTAAGAGATCTAGATGGACCCGGAGCATCAGCCATACATGTTTCTTGAAGCTTCAGAAAGTCAGAATTAATCTTTCTTCTGAAAGCTCTCCAGAGATTTTCAGAAGCAACATAATCCACCTTGGCAAACATGTTTTGATTTTAAAGTCATGATCCATAAGATTTTCAAAATCCACCATTGTTTCACAAAGAACCTCCAGTTCGTCATAATGAATCAAACACGACTTCAGAAGAGAGTTTGTAGATTTCTTTGTTGAACTTGATTTGAAGATGTTATCTTGCGTTGAGCATTTGATGAAGAAGCCATAGATTCTTACTGAGATTACTGGGTTAAGAACTAGGGTTTATGAAAAGATAAAGAACAAAAAAGATGAAGATGCACAAACAGTGAACAATGAAGATGAATGGAAAGAGATTAAATGATACAGAGATGAGGTTATATAGGCACGGATTTGAAATGCTATGCAATATGACTCTGAATGAAGGAGATTACAGAGTTTGAATCAGTTAGCATTTAATGATTAGTGACGTTAGGGTAAAACGTGATATTAGAAATGATTTGCATAGTTACCTAGGGCGGCGTCTCATCAACTGCACGCATGCTTGTTGTAACACCCTTCTAAACCCCCGCGGAAATTATAATACGATCAGAGTAATTATACAACAAGGATGCTACAATTAATAAAATAATTAAACTCCAAGTCGTTTGTCATGCTTTATTAGGAATAATCCAAAATATCAAAACATATGTTCAGCACAGCGGAAACTCATTTAACAATGTTATAAAACATCTCCAATAAATTCAATGGTACATAAACCGATAATGGCAAAACAATGTATCACAAGTAACTCTAAGACTATCGATCCCAGTGTTACAATCAGAGCATGACTCGACACGAACTACGGACTAGCCTACGAGCTATCCTCACCCAATCAAGAATGCCGCCACTCCTTCATCTGAAATCATCAAAGTAAGGGTGAGTTTCATTCGAATTAATAAGCATTATGCAGTCATAAGCAATAAAATTTCATAGAAATTATCATCCACTCAACCATACATGTAGTCGGAATTATTATAACAAGCAAGCATCAGTACGTAAGTACCATCTATCACATCACACAAACATTCAACTATATCAGGCTATAATGCAATGAATGGACTGACACCAATGCATGTGGTACCAAATTCGTGAATCACATTCACAGGACTTCTCTCTTCGATACTGCCCTTTAAGTCGCTCGCACCCCACATGGGCACACGACTAACCTCATCGCTCATACCCCACATGGGCACACGATGACTGCTTGCTAATCTCCGCACAATGGGAATTAGCCACCAAGGATCTGCTCATCAACGAGTCCAATGCAAATGACTTATGAATGAATGCACACATATCACATACTTATATCATCACCGATCCGATGCTTAACATCGTCTTATTTCATCTTACCAATAAAGTCACAACAAGTATGTACATGTCCAAGCATCATTCAATCATTAACATCCGTATACCACAACAACATATTAACATTGACAGCATATTAATATTTACAAATCTTCAATCATCCTCAACACAATTACATGCCCCAATAATCATATATACTGGCATATATGCATATGCTACAATTCAATTCATCAACAATTAAATTGAATAAGTAGAAATAAAGTCGGCCACTGCCCATTTTATCACTTTATCAAATAAAGCATCTAATTAGCTTCGCAACGCCCAAAACGGCACATAAATCAGATACTCGGATCAAAAGTTATGGGTTTTTAAAATAAAAACATTTTTCAAAAATATACAGCAGAACCCGGTTCGTCCCTATGTGGGAACCGGTTCCTGACTGCTTCCCAAGACTCGTCTCTGATTTTTACTATGGGGAATCGGGTTGTCCCTATCTGGGAACCGGTTCCCAACAACCCAGAATTCTCACGCCTCTGTTTTTATAAGGGGAAACCGGTTCCTCCCACATGGGAACCGGTTCCTACGTACCTGCACAGCAAAAATTCATAGTTTGACAGCAATATGCTTTACCCCATTCCACCAATTCGGCCACACACGAATGTAAAACACAAACATCATCAATTTACACGCTATAACACATTCCAAACAAGTTTTAAACATCTATTAACAACATATATCATGGTTATTATCAAAATCATACCAAATTATGAAGATTCATCAAAACTTAACAAAATTCCCAAACCCGACACGTTCGAATTGAACTAAACGACAATCCTAATCAATTCTACTACCCACAATGACATAAGGATTACTAACCCGAAGAATCCCCCCTTACCTCAGAGTCGAATCTTCGAAGGTCTTCTTCTTCTTTGGCTCTTCCCTCTTTCACGTACTTTTCAGTTCTCAGACTTCTGTCCTTTTTGCCTCTCCCTTTCTCTTTTCCCAATTTCCTTTATTTTTATGAAAAAATAAAATATTTTAATAGGCTTACACAGTTAACACCCCCCCTTCTGCTAACTACCACACTAAGCCCAATGCCAATATTTCATCATTTTCCCAATAATTCCCAAAAATTATTAATTCTAATAATTTAATTAAAAGTTTAATTAAATTAATAAACAAGAATTAACGGGGTGTTACAACTCTCCCCCACTAAAAGAGTTTTCGTCCTCGAAAACATACCTCAAACGAAGAGTTCAGGATAGGAGTCCTTCATCTGACTCTCCAGCTCCCACGTAACATTCCCACCTGCAGCTCCTCCCCAAGCCACTCGGACTAAAGCTATTTCTTTACCACGTAGTTGCTTTAACTTCCGATCTTCAATCCTCATAGGCAACGCCTCAACTGTCATATTATCTCTCACTTGCACATCATCCACTTGGATTACATGAGACGGATCCGCAATGTATTTCCTCAATTGAGACACATGGAATACATCATGTAGGTTTGCAAGTGTTGTTGGTAAAGCAATACGATAAGCCACATCTCCTACTCTTTCTGTAATCTGAAATAGACCAATAAAACGCGGCGTCAACTTCTTTGACTTTAGTGCTCGACCCACACCCGTCGTAGGGGTCACCGTCAGAAACACATGATCTCCCTCCTGAAATTCAAGTGTTCTCCGCCTCGTATCATGATAGCTCTTCTGACGAATTTGAGAAGCCTTCATCTTCTCCTGAATCATCTTAATCTTTTCTGTCGTCTCTTGAACAATTTCTGGTCCAATCACTGCACTTTCACCAGATTCATACCAACACAGTGGCGTCCTACACCTCCTACCATACAAAGCTTCAAATGGAGCCATACCAATACTCGAATGGTAGCTATTGTTGTAAGTAAATTCAATCAACGACAAATAACTATCCCATGCTCCACCTTTTTCCAATACACAAGCATGCAATAGGTCTTCCAATGATTGAATCGTCCTTTCAGTTTGACCATCAGTCTGCGGATGATAAGCAGAACTCAACCTCAATTTAGTACCCAAGGCCTTCTGCAACCCTTCCTAGAATCTAGATGTAAATATTGGATCTCTATCTGACACGATACTCGAAGGAATACCATGCAAACTTACTATTTTCTCAATGTACATCTGTGCCAACCTTTCCATAGAATAGTCCATTCTCATCGGTATGAAATTAGCAGACTTCGTCAGTCTATCCACAATAACCCAAATGGCTTCATAGTTCTTAGCTGTTCTTGGCAACCCAGAAACAAAGTCCATGGATATGCTATCTCACTTCCATTCAGGAATAAATAAAGGCTGCGTAGTTCCATACGGCTTCTGATGTTCGATCTTTGACTTCTGGCAAGTCAAACAAGAGTAAACAAATTCAGCTATTTCCTTCTTCATTCCAGGCCACCAGAATAACTTCTTCAAGTCATGGTACATCTTAGTAGCACCAGGGTGAATACTCAATCCGCTACGATGTCCTTCTTCCAAGATACTCTTCCTCAGCTCGGCAACATCAGGAACACAAACACGATCGCCAAATCTCATTATGCCATTCTCGTCAATTTTGAATTCACCTCCTTTTCCTTGGTTAATCAAAGTCAATTTGTCAACTAGTTCCACATCATTCTTCTGCCCTTCTCTGATATCTTCAAGAATTCCACTTGTCAGCTTTAGCATACCTAACTTGATGCTATTCGAAGTGCCTTCACATACCAAACTTAAGTCCCGGAATTGCTCAATCAAATCTAGTTCTCGCACCATCAACATAGACATATGCAAGGACTTCCTACTCAAAGCGTCAGCAACAACATTTGCCTTACCCGGATGGTAATTCAGCCCAAAATCATAGTCTTTAAGGAACTCTAACCACCTCCTCTGTCTCATATTAAGCTCTTTCTGATCAAATAGGTATTTCAAGCTCTTATGATCACTAAATACTTCGAACCGTGAACCATAAAGGTAATGTCTCCATAATTTCAACACAAACACCACTGCTGCCAACTCTAAGTCATGAGTCGGGTAATTCTTCTCATGCACTTTAGGTTGTCTCGACGCATAAGTGACTACCTGTTGGTTCTGCATTAGTACACCTCCAAGTCCCATCAATGAAGCATCACAATACACAACAAAAGATTCTGCCGGATTCGGCAAAATCAAAATAGGGGCACTAGTCAACCTCTTCTTCAACTCTTGGAATCCTTCTTCGCACTTCGAGTCCCAAATGAATGCTTGACCCTTCCTAGTTAACTTCGTCAATGGTAAAGCTAACTTTGAAAATCCTTCTATGAATTTCCGATAGTAACCTACAAGACCTAGAAAGCTACGAATTTCGGTAACGGGCTTCGGAGCTTCCCACTGGGACACGGCTTCTACCTTTGCCGGATCTACGGCAATACCGTTCTTGGAAATCACATGACCAAGAAAACTCACTTCACTTAACCATAAATCATATTTTGACAGTTTGGCATAAAGCTTCTTTTCTTTCAACAGCTTCAGCACAATTCTGAGATGCTCTGCATGTTCTTCTTCAATTTTGGAATATATCAGAATGTCGTCAATGAACACCACGACGAACTTATCAAGATAAGGATGAAAAATCCTATTCATATATTCCATGAAAACACCAGGTGCGTTAGTAACTCCAAACGGCATCACGGTGTATTCGTAATGACCATACCTCGTTCTGAATGCAGTCTTCTGAATATCGTGTGTCTTCACACGAATCTGATGATACCCAGACCTCAAATAAATTTTACTGAATATACTAGCTCTGACCAACTGATCCATCAAATCATCAATCCTCGGCAATGGATACCGATTCTTGATAGTAACTTTATTCAGTTGCCTGTAGTCTACACACAACCTCATAGATCCTTCCTTCCTCTTTACCAATAACACCGGTGCACCCCACGGTTACACACTTGGACGAATGAATTCTTTCTCCAACAATTCTTCTAATTGACTCTTCAATTTAGTCAATTCAGATGCCGACATTCTATAAGGTGCCATCGACAGAGGACTGGTTCGAGGAACCAACTCAATAGCAAACTCTACTTCCCTTTCAGGCGGTAGTTCTCTAACATCTTCTGGAAAAACCTCTGGAAAGTCACGTACCACTGGTAATTCGTTACTCACTACTCTTCCTTTAATTTCCATCGACGCAATTAGCATAAACACGACTGCCCCTTCTTGAATCGCTTCACCCACTTGTCTTGCAGTCATCGCCAACTCATCAACACTAACCTCTTCAGGAAAGATGACCGTCTTCGTAATACAATTGATATGGACTCGGTTAAATTGCAACCAGTTCATCCCCAAAATAACGTCAAGTTGTTCAAGTGGAAGGCACACTAAGTCCATTCCAAACTTTCTACCAAATATATCAATAGGACAGTTCAAACATGCAGATGAAGTGGTCACTGAACCCGACGCAGGAGTGTCAATAACCATACTTCCATTAATCTTTGATATCTCTAAATTTAGCCTCTTAGCACAATCCAATGAAATAAACGAGTGACTCGCACCAGTATCAATAATCGCAATTAAAGGTGTGTTATGTATGAAACACGTACCTTTAATCAGTCTATCCTCTGGAGTAGTTTCTGATCCAGACAAAGCAAAGACTTTCCCTCCAGACTGGTTCTTCTTTGGCTTGGTGCACTACGGACTGATATGACCCTCTTCGCCACAGTTATAGCAAGTCACAGTTCTCATTTTGCAGTCAGTAGCAAAATGACCCGTCTTATTACACTTGAAGCATTTCCTTTCTCCACGCTTGCACTCGTTCCTCTTATGCCCTGTTTCACCACAGTTATAGCACCTAACGGGAGCGCCAGAGTCTCCCCCACTAGGCCTTTTCCAATTAGTAGCTCTTGGGTTTCCTCTACCATATGGTTTACCTCTGTCCATAGGCTTCTTACCCTTCTTATCAACTAACTCGCGAGAGTGAGATGATTTCAGCTTAAGACTATCTTCCTCAAAGATCCTTCTACAGTCCACCAAATCAGCAAATCGGTGAATTCTCTAATACCTGATACCCTGTTTGATCTCATCACGAAGACCATTCTCAAATTTGATACACTTAGAGAATTCTCCAGCTGCATCGTTGGTGTAGTGTATGTAGTACTTAGCCAACTCCACAAATTTGGAAGCATATTCCGGCACTGTCATACTACCTTGTTTCAGCTCCAAGAACTCGATTTCCTTCCTTCCACGCACATCTTCAGGAAAGTACTTCCTCATAAATTCCCTCTTGAATATAGCCCAAGTAATCGCGATCCCATCCGAATCCAATTCAGTCCTAGTAGTAACCCACCAATCATCAGCTTCTTCTAATAGCATGTGAGTACCGTACCTCACCTTCATATTTTCTGCACAATCGATCACACGGAAGATCCTCTCGATCTCTTTCAACCATTTCTGAGCACCATCAGGGTCATGGGTGCCTTTGAACAGTGGAGGGTTGTTCCTCTGAAAGCTGTTCAACTGCCCATCAGCACCAATCACAGCTCCATTAGCATTCCCTCCCAATACACCAGCAATTATGCCCAAAGCTTCTGCAATAGCGTCATCGTTCCTTCCACCTCTTCCAGCCATTGTTCTGCTCAATCACAAAACAATCTCGTTAGAATAAAAGTATCGACAGTGTTTACCTTACACTAGTCGCATACAAAGGAATACTGACACTAAGACTCTGACTCTAACGACCGACTATGCTCTGATACCACTATTCTAAAACCATTCTAAACCCCTACGGAAATTATAATACGATCAGAGTAATTATACAACAAGGATGCTACAATTAATAAAATAATTAAACTCCAAGTCGTTTGTCATGCTTTATTAGGAATAATCCAAAATATCAAAACATATGTTCAGCACAGCGGAAACTCATTTAACAATGTTATAAAACATCTCCAATAAATTCAACGGTACATAAACCGATAATGGCAAAATAATGTATCACAAGTAACTCTAAGACTATTGATCCCAGTGTTACAATCAGAGCATGACCCGACAAGAACTACGGACTAGCCTACGAGCTATCCTCACCCAATCAAGAATGCCGCCACTCCTTAATCTGAAATCATCAAAGTAAGGGTGAGTTTCATTCTAATTAATAAGCATTATGCAGTCATAAGCAATAAAATTTCATAGCAATTATCATCCACTCAACCATACAAGTAGTCGGAATTATTATAACAAGCAAGCATCAGTACGTAAGTACCATCTATCACATCACACAAACATTCAGCTATATCAGGCTATAATGCAATGAATGGACTGACACCAATGCATGTGGTACCAAATTCGTGAATCACATTCACAGGACTTCTCTCTTCGATACTGCCCTTTAAGTCGCTCGCACCCCACATGGGCACACGACTAACCTCATCGCTCACACCCCACATGGGCACACGATGACTGCTTGCTAATCTCCGCACAATGGGAATTAGCCACCAAGGATCTGCTCATCAACGAGTCCAATGCAAATGACTTATGAATGAATGCACACATATCACATACTTATATCATCACCGATCCGATGCTTAACAGCGTCTTATTTCATCTTACTAATAAAGTCACAACAAGTATGTACATGTCCAAGCATCATTCAATCATTAACATTCGTATACCACAACAACATATTAACATTGACAGCATATTAATATTTACAAATCATCAATCATCCTCAACACAATTACATGCCCCAATAATCATATATACTGGCATATATGCATATGCTACAATTCAATTCATCAACAATTAAATCGAATAAGTAGAAATAAAGTCGGCCACTGCCCATTTTATCACTTTATCAAATAAAGCATCTAATTAGCTTCGCAACGCCCAAAACGGCACATAAATCAGATACTCGGATCAAAAGTTATGGGTTTTTAAAATAAAAACATTTTTCAAAAATATACAGCAGAACCCGGTTCGTCCCTATGTGGGAACCGGTTCCTGACTGCTTCCCAAGACTCGTCTCTGATTTTTACTATGGGGAATCGGGTTGTCCCTATCTGGGAACCGGTTCCCAACAACCCAGAATTCTCACGCCTCTGTTTTTATAAGGGGAAACCGGTTCCTACGTACCTGCACAGCAAAAATTCATAGTTTGACAGTAATATGCTTTACCCCATTCCACCAATTCGGCCACACACGAATGTAACACACAAACATCATCAATTTACACGCTATAACACATTCCAAACAAGTTTTAAACATCTATTAACAACATATATCATGGTTATTATCAAAATCATACCAAATTATGAAGATTCATCAAAACCTAACAAAATTCCCAAACCCGACACGTTCGAATTGAACTAAACGACAATCCTAATCAATTCTACTACCCACAATCACATAAGGACTACTAACCCGAAGAATCCCCCCTTACCTCAGAGTCGAATCTTCGAAGGTCTTCTTCTTCTTTGGCTCTTCCCTCTTTCACGTACTCTTCAGTTCTCAGACTTCTGTCCTTTTTTCCTCTCCCTTTCTCTTTTCCCAATTTCCTTTATTTTTATGAAAAAATAAAATATCTTAATAGGCTTACACAGTTAACACCCCCCCTTCTACTAACTACCACACTAAGCCCAATGCCAATATTTCGTCATTTTCCAAATAATTCCCAAAAAATTATTAATTCTAATAATTTAATTAAAAGTTTAATTAAATTAATAAACAAGAATTAACGGGGTGTTACACTTGTCCCTTTAGAGTGAACACGTGTTCATCTTCTGGAATAGCTGGTGACAGTTGTTTTGCTTTAAAAGAGATTTTGAATCAACTTAGACATATGAAACGTTAGCAATAACAGAATCAGAATATCTAATTGATCAACATTTTCTTAACTTCTTATAAAAGAAAAAAAATCATTTCAAATCTAATCCATATATCAGATCTTCTCATCCTTTCATTCTGGGCATAAATCCATACTGATATTCTTCAGAATGAACTTAAACCTATCTTCATCAAGGGGTTTTGTTAAGATATTAGCCCATTGATGTTCTGTATCAACAAAGTTTAGAGAATGAACACCCTTCTGAACATAGTCCCTAATAAAGTGATGTTTGATCTCAATATGCTTAGCTTTAGAATGAAGAATTGGATTCTTAGATAAACAAATCGCAGAAGTATTATCATCGAAAATAGGAATGTTACTCTCATATATCTGATAATCTTCTAGCTGACTTTTCATCCAGAGCATCTATGTACTACATCCAGCAGCAGCAACATATTCTGCTTCTGCTGTAGAGAAGGCAATTGTGGCTTGCTTCTTGTTGTACCAGGAGATCAAATGACTTCCAAGAAATTGACAACTTCCAGAAGTACTTTTTCTTTCAACTCTATCTCCAGCGTAATCAGCATCACAATATCCTACTAAATTGTAATCTTAAAATCTTCTGTAGACTAAACCAACATTAGTAGTACCTTTCAGATACCTCAGAATTCTCTTAACAACTGTTAAGTGAGATTCTCTAGGATCTGATTGGAATCTTGCACACAGACAAACACTGAATAAAATATCAGGTCTAGAAGCAGTAAGATATAGAAGAGATCCAATCATACCTCTGTAGAGCTTCTGATCTACCTTCTTACTTACCTCATCCTTACCTAGAATACACGTTGGATGCATAGGAGTCTTTGCTTCTTTGCTTTCTGAAAGATTAAACTTCTTCAGAAGTTCTTTCACATACTTGTGTAATACGGTGAACTGACTTTAAAGAAAATGTTGCAGATAGCAAGAGTCGCCACCGACTTTTATTTTATCCAATATAGAAAGGCTAAAAGAACAGAAAAAGACCTTTTAAAAAGATTTTGAGTTCGGCGGGTAAGTTATACAAAGGGAAGGTTTAAAGCACCCTTTGTATCCATGGTTATCCATGGGCTCTTAATTGCTTAGCTCACTTTTGTTTTCAAAAAATGTTTGTAAAGTGTGAATAAGAAAAGATTTTGAAGAAGAACTTTAGCTTGTAAATAAGCGTAGTCTTTTTGAAAATATTCTTTGAAAAGAAGTGGGAAAATATTTTGAATTTGAATTTGAAAAGAGCAAGCATTTAAGAGTACCTACCCTAAGTTTAGAAAAAAATGTTCTTTTAGCTTTTCAGGCGAAAGGGTCTATCCATACCATGAGAGGGCAGGAAGTCTTTCAATCGGATGTTTAAGGGTCATCGAGGTTATCGTTCGCCATAAGACTGTCCCTTGCCATAAAGAGGGCAGGTAGTCTAAGGGAAGGATAAAATAATCATTTTTAGGCAACCAAAGAGGACGCCTCAGCAATCGAAAGGGACTATCACATCATATCATAGGCAACCTCGAGGGACGAGATCATATTGTTAACAATAGTGAATAGGTAGAAACATAGAGAAGAAAGACACTTTCAATAAGGGTTTCAATAGAATGAATAAAAGTTAGAGAATTAGGGTTACACCAGAGTATAAATAATGTATCGTGGGAAATACCAAACTACCCTTACAAACATATAATAAAACAATATAATAATAATAATAATATTAATAATATCTAACATCTCCCCTCAAACTCAAGATGCATTAGTAGGAAGCATCGAGAGTTTGCCAATCAAAAAACGAAAACGTTTAATGGAATGCGTCTTCGTAAACAAATCTGCAATCTGTAAAGCGGATGAGACAAACGGTAGAGTGATTGTCCCATGCTGAAGATGATGACGAGTGAAGTGACAATCAATTTCAATTTGTTTGGTACGTTTATGAAAGACTGAGTTGTGGGCAATTTGAGTGGCACTCTTGTTATCACAATACATGGGAGTTGGTTCCGAAAGAATGACACCCATATCGGAAAGTAACCAACGCAACCAAACTATTTCAGTAGTGGTGGATGCCATAGCACGATACTCCGCTTCTGTAGAAGAGCGAGAGACAATGTCTTGTTTCTTACTCTTCCAAGAAATAAGAGAGTCTCCAAGAAAGATACAAAACCCTGTGGTAGACTTACGATCTGTGGGGTCTCCAGCCCAATCAGCATCAGAATAAGCACGTATTTCCAATGAGGAAGACGAGGGAAAGAGAAGGCTCTGAAATTGGGTTCCCCGAAGATAACGACATATGCGAAGGACGGCTGCCCAATGCACTGTAGTAGGAGAGACGACAAACTAACTAACAACATGAACAGCATAAGCAATATCTGGTCTAGTAATCGTAAGGTACACCAGGCTGCCAACCAAAGTGCGATATAAGGTGGGATCTGGTAGAGAAACACCATCAGATGGAGCATATTTCACATTCAACTCAAGGGGGCTATCTGCTACTCTAGTATCAGAAAGGCGAGCCTGTTCAAGAATGTTGGCAATATACTTGGACTGAGAGAGAAGATAGCCTCTAGGAGAGTAAGCAACTTCAATGCCCAAAAAATATCTAAGAGTGCCTAAGTCCTTCATCTCAAACTCTCTGGATAACTGTAATTTCAAATCATTAATTCCATCTGTATCATCCCCTGTAATAATCATATCATCAACATATAATGAGAGTAAAATACGACCATGATAAGTGGTCTTGACAAACAAAGCAGAATCATGATTATTAGATTGAAATCCAATAGATGTAATCACAGTGGTAAACTTCTTGTAATACGGTGAACTGACTTTTAAAGAACTGTTGCGGATAGCAAGAGTCGCCACCGACTTTTATTTTATCCAATTGGAAAGGCAAAAAGAACAGGAAAGACCTTTGAAAAGAGATTGAGTTCGGGGGGTAAGTTATACAAAGGGAAGGTGTAAGGCACCCTTTGCATCCATGGTTATCCAGGGGCTCTTAATTGCTTAGCTCACTTGTTTGTTTGAAAAGTTTGAAGTGTCGTGTGTGAATAGTAAAAAAGATTTCGTTTAAGGACTTTAGCTTGTAAATAAGCGTAGCCTTGTTTTGAAACTGTTTTGGAAAGAGAGGTGTGAAAAGTAATTTGAAAGTTGAATTGAATGTGAGCAAGCATTTAAGAACTACCTACCCTAAGTTTGTCTTCCTTGTTCTTTAAGTCTTTCGTTTAAAAGGGTCTATCCATACCATGAGGGGGCAGGAAGTCTTTCAATTGGATGTGCGGGTCATCGAGAAATCGTTCGCCATAAGACTGTCCCATGCCATAAAGAGGGCAGGTAGTCTAAGGGAAAGATATAATAGTCATTTTATCTGTTTAGGCATCATGCGAGGATAACTTAGCAATTGGGACAATCATCATGTTTTTACCGAGGCAACTTCGAGGGACAAAATTGATGATGATAATGAACCGAGGGCAACATTTGTTTTGCTTTAGGTATCCTCGGAATCGAGGGACTTTGACTATTTAGCATTAGAGGCAACCGAATTATAAGGCAACAGGCAACAAAGGCAACAAGAGAGGTTACCCTAAAGGTGCGTGTGTGGCACAATCAGGTGGTTCATTCAGATATCGTTATCTTGTAATTAGTGATCTAATTCAGTTCAAGGCTTGCACTCCCTAAGATTACTAACCACAGCAGAAAAAATAAAAGCAGAATGAAAATCCTACGCTATTACAATAAACACCTGCGGGGATGGGGAATTATAACAAAAAAATAAGAAGGAACAATAATTAATCCAAAAAAAAAATCTTGAATGTCCTGATCTTCCTCGAATACTTGATCAATCCTCGAACCCTTGATCAACTCTGAAAGTTAAAAGGCAAACAGATAAGAGTAAGTGTAGGAGGGATTCATTGACTATTTGAGACAAACCCTATTTTAACCTATGAGTCAAAAATTAAAAGATAAAATAATATTTAAATAAGCAAAATATTAGAACTTAGCTTTTCTGGTATGGCGAGGCGCGTGGCTGAAGGATCTTGGTTAATCCTGAAAAGTTAGCCATGAAGAAGAAAAGTGGTTAGCGTATTAAATATTCCTTGACTATTGGTGCAAGCCCTATTTTTAACCCAAAAAGGCAAATAAAAAATAAATGATGTTACAGAAACCCCAAAAGATTAATAAAATCGACAGTTTGATTAAATAGATAAACCAAAACAAAACTACATACTTATAGGGTAAAACCTAACTTTTATATAAAAATTAAAGAATTTTAAAGAAAATTGAATTCTCGATTAAATATAAAATAATTATAAAAAAAAATTGTTACAAGAATTAATTTATCAAATGAAATAATAAAAACTAGTGATAATTGTAATAGAAAAAGAAAGATAAGAAGTTAAAACATTTATATAATAATAAATAAAATAAAAAAGAAACTAACAAAACTTAGCTTCGGATCCTGCGTGGCAAGCTTGTGAAGGTCCATGGTGGTCCTACCATTTCTAGGCGTTAGATCTTTGATGATTTTGATTCGGATGGTGAAAGATGAGTGTGTATGGTAGGCGCGCATTGGTTGGTGAGCACAGGATCTGTAGCAGGCAAGTATTGAAAAATAAATGTCTTGGAAGAGAATCGAACAGAGGACACCAAGGCCATCACCCACGCTCCTTTGCCAAGCCTGCTACTTTGCATTCATTGTTAATTAATTGATTTAAACTAATAATATATGGAAACAAGAATTAATAATGAAAAGTCAAACGATAAACCAAACCGGGTCCCACACGTATGGACCAACCAATCAGCGTTGGAAAGAGAAAGGGAATCAGTTGACCCACGAGTCACATGAAGCCACGCGCGGAGAGAGGGAGTGGGGAATTTGACCAACCAATAACATTGAACAAGAGTGGCATGCGTGGAAGTCAAATGGTCCCACGCTATTGTTCATCTTCATCTTCCTCCGGCCTTGCGGAAATACTTGCGGAATTAGTGACGCATTTACCTGTGGATTTTGCTAGGGTGCGCGTGACCATGGATGCAACTCCTAAATCCTGCGAGAAACATCATAACCAAAAACAAAGATTACCCAGATCCCCTAAATGAGGTGCTACGAGTTTAATGGTGAAGTTGTTTCGTCCTGAAACGGCCTGCATCTTGACCTTCGAAGAAACAAAAGTTTCAAACCCTAGACATGGTGGAACTCGTCATGCGCGTTAACCCTTCGTACCGATGCTTCTAACCTTCTTTAAAACATCTTACAAACTCAAAGAAATCATCAAATCTTATTAAATACAGCCATATGCAAAAAAACGAAATTCAAGAATCCTATGAACATGATGAACATGGCATACGAATTATGGGTGTTTCCACATGCTATAAACCACGTGCACTTACCTTATGTTACCTTAGGAGGCGAATGGGAAGCTTTTTTAGCGTTGAAAGTGGCTGCTTTTCAGAAAAATCGTGAGCCCTAGTCTTGAAAGAATTTCTCTTATTGCAAAACCCTATTCTTTTGCTCTCTCCCCAATTTTCGTCCTCCCCTTATTTGCATGACATTAGGTATTTATAAGGATCAGAATTAGGTCTTTCATTGGGCTTGGATACTTGAATTATTGGAGAAAGAAATTTTTGAAGAAAAATGTAATTTCTTTCTAATTTAGGTTCCATATTATTTCCAATCTTTTCCAATCCCTTTTCCATGAATTTTCATCAATATAATGATAATAAGATGATTGGGTTTGATGGGAAATCAAATCTTTTGATAAAAAATAATTTTCCATATTTTATAATAATTTACTATTATTTAAATGAATTAAAATCCACATAAATAAAATAAATATTATAAAAATAAGATAATTATTCAAAAGGTATTTTCTAAGCCCATGATTATGTTTAGAATCCAAAAATTTGGCCCAAAGGTTCAAAATCTCAAAATCCAACACTTTCCCTTTTGTGTATTTTCTCAAAATCGCCCAACTTGTACAAGCCACAACTCATTCAATTTTGATAGTATGAAGATGATCTAATACTTTTTGGAAAGCCCAAGATGTCCTCTATAATCTCCTTTTGGTTTCATCTCAATTGAGTCCACCATGTTCAAGTTATAAGCTTTTGAAAAAGATGACTTTTTTGTTGACCTTTTGGAGGACCTGTAATGTATTGGCTCATATCTCTCAAATGGTGCATTTTTAGACTTGGCATGTGAGAGTCAAAGTTGTAGAGAATTCAATTTACTTCAAAATGAGCTTTGGATGGGAAATTTTTGATGTTCCATGTGGAAGTTATGGCTGGTCAAAGTTGGGTTGACTTTCTCCTTAAAACCCTAATTTAGAAACTCAGGTTTTTGATGATTTTGGAGCTCTTCTTGATGGATCATGATCAATACTTGATCAAATGATGAATGATTCTTCATAATGAGGGTGTTGACCAAAAATCAGAAGTTTTGACTATGGTTTGACCATATTTTGACTTTTAGGTCAACCAGTCGATTATTGATCGTTTGGGCCATTGAGTGAGCAATCTTTTGAATCGAGGCTTGAAACTTGGCATGAGGATCCTTTGAAGCATGTGAGAGACCATAAAGTCCACTTGAGGTATCAGAAGTTGATTTTACTTTGAAAGAAGCAAAACCCTAGTTGGAGGGTTTGTTGTTTAGGAGAGAGACTGCATGTTTCTTTCTTGTGTGTCTTTGAGCATTTGAAAGTCATATTGATTGAAATATGAATAAATATGTTGGGAAAATTTTGGGGTATGACAGTTGCCCCTGTTCAATTTTCTTATATCTGAAGATGTAGAGTGGTTTGTGCGCCAGTCGGAATCTGAAGGTAGAAGAGGATTGAACACTAGAATACCCAGAAATTTGCCCTTGCTGAAGTAGGGACCTTTGTCGGAGATGGGGTTGAAGATGCCATCCAGGTGTATGATGGGGATGGGCTTAAAGATGCCACCCAGCTTGATAGAATTAAGAACCAGAATACGTCGTACATTAGATCATTTCTGGAGAATAGATTGAGTCATGCGTTAGTCTGAATTTAGTTTGCATCAGCAGATGATGTCTGGAAAACCGTACGTTAGGTTGAATCTGAGCTTAGTATGTTGAGAAATGTTTGATGGAGATTGATCGTGTCAGCACCGTTTGTAGTAACTGAATTAGACTTGGGAAATGTGATTATTTCTGAACTATCTCTGGAGAATACCCGGAACTAAGTATCAGAATTAAATTCGTTTTGATTATTTCTGAACTATCTTTGGAGGAAATCCAAAATTAAGTATCAGAATTAAATTTTCGTCTTGATTATCTCTGAACTATCTCTGGAGAATACTCGGAACTAAGTATCAGAATTAAATCTTCATTTTGATTATTTCTGAACTATCTTTGGAGGAAATCCAAAATTAAGTATCAGAATTAAATCATTGTCTTGATTATTTCTTGAACTATCTCTGGAGGAAACCCAAAATTAAGTATCAGAATTAAATCTTCGTCTTGATTATTTCTGAACTATCTTTGGAGGAAATCCAAAATTAAGTATCAGAATTAAATCTTCGTTTTGATTATTTCTGAGTTATCTTTGGAAGAAATCCAAAATTAAGTATCAGAATTAAATCTTTGTCTTGATTATCTCTGAGCTATCTTTGGAAGATATCCAAAATTAAGAGTCAGAAGTAAATCTCTATCTTGATTATATCTGAACCATCTTTGGAAGATATCCAAAATTAGGTGTCAGAACTAAATCTTTGTCTTGAATGAGTGTCAGAATTAAATCGTTGAATTGATTATATCTGCACTATATCTAAAAGATGTATAAGTATACTGAAAAAGAAACATTAGTTTTATGCAATATCGTGATGCATGCATTGTAATTTTTTGAAATGAATGAGGGTGTTATGCATATGTCATGAGACGTATGTATGTTATGAATTAACTATGATATATGATGTATGAACATGAGTTATGCTATTTTGAAGTATCTTGACTGAGAAAATAAATCTCTAGGTCGTCGCGACTCTGATGCCTGATTTTGTTTTGAAGATACACAGCTGGGGATTTATGATTTCTGCTTGGGGATGATCAGTAACTTGATATACCCTGACTGGGGATTAGAGATATTAATAAACCATGTTTGGAGCAGAGAAGCAGGTCGGGGAACAGACAATGTCAAAGATGTGAACTCTGTTGAGAAGCTATGTCTTTGTCGGGACGAGAGCATTTGAAGATATCTTCTTGAGGATTGCTCTGTGGGGATATGATCTTGTGAAGTCGGGAAGGCATGGATGCCCTGAACATTTCCCCCAGTATTATAGTAACTACCATTCCTGGATTCGTATTGATTGGAAAACACCAAAAAATATTGATCGAAGCGTTGAACATGCCTTGTGTACTTTGCCCCCAGCTAGTAGGAACTTGAAGAGATTCACCTCGCGAGGACTTTATGAGACGTGCACTAGGGGCGACATGCCCCTAGTAATCGTAAACTTAGGATGATGCCCCTGATTATTTTGGCATCCTGAGAGATTCTCGGAATCTTGACTTGATTGCCCCAGATTGATCGGGAAATAATTTGAAATCCACTTGGGATATATGCCTCTGGCTATTTGGAATTTGAGAGATTATTGGAATCTTGACTGGATTGCCCCAGATTGATTGGGCAAAACGTGCCATGCCCCTTGTATACGTAGGAGACATTGCTTCTTGGAGTAATATTGTCTGTCGGGATAACTTTCAGTCATTAGTTGTACCCTGTGCAAATTCTTTCTGTTGCTAACATTTGAAATTATGTAGCAGAATTTGTTTAATAATGAATTCATGAGATGCAATGCATACATTTGTCTCGAGTTTTTGAAAAACATTAAAATAAGAGATGTAAAAGCGTCATATTTATAAAACGTGATGTTTGTAAAGAACAGGATAGCAACTCAGCATTTGTGGTAAACCTTAAGGAGTCGGGATACCTTTGTTGTGACAGTATGCTTTCGAACTAACCAGGCTTCAATTAGGACTTTTAAGGGTTGTAACGTGGCTCAGTTCACGATTTAAGAAACAAAAGATAAAGGCTCAAAATTTGATTGTACCCACCCCTCTTCGTGATGATCTTCAATCCTAGGCCCAGTTAATTCAACTGATGCATTCAGGTTCCAAGAGACTTTTGGATTTGCACTTTTGATAATGATGGTGGTTCACAAGCAAAGAGAACTTTTGAGATGGCAGTCACTTCTTCCTTTTGGTAGTCACAACATTGTGTTGTTCAGGAATTTATTGACTTCTCTTTTCATCTTTTTGATATCCCTAACTTTTGCCTGAACTGTCTATTTTGAGCTTACAGCCAGCGGGATGCCTTGACTTTTTCCTAAGTCTTCTTTTTTTGATTTTTGACTTAGCAGGCTTTTCTTTGTATATATGTTTTTCCATTCATTCATTTTTTCTTTTTGAGAGATATTGACTGCCTTGATTAATGATTGATGAACCATTATTGGCTTTTGGTTGACATTTCCAATACTTCTTTGATGTGCACGGATGAATGCTTGTGATTGAAACCTTTGTTGAAAGGTGTACTGAACGATTCTCTTAAAATAGAATGCACAGCCAAATTAACCGAGAACTACCCTGCCCCAGGTTATGATCAAGGGTTTTAATTAATACAAGAAAGAAACTTCTACTTCTTAGGCTCAAAGGGGTTGACAAGGGATTAACATCCTTATATCTCCACTGTTTAGGAATTGAAACAATGCATGTACATCGTCAGCATAGTCTGCTCAAAAGCATACTGTATGAGGTTGCGGTATCGTTTTCGTCATCCTCCCTTAAAAGGCTTACATTTTATCAGGAGTTGAATATCACAAAACATATGCAAAGTAAAGACATAATTTAAAATGAGTGATAGCGAAATGATTTATTCAAGACAAACATATGCAATGCACTGATGATTATTATTAAAACATATAATGTCTATCATGAGTCAAATGTTTAAACAAACAGAAAAGAAACTTGCAAATGAAAGTAGATCTAATGATCCAAAAGTTCGTCCGTCTAGACGTCAATTAGTCTTGTCATGACTGGGCATAGGAGCGGTGATCACCACATGAGTTTCGGGAGGGTTGAATTTGATTTCCCCGTTATCGATTAGATCTTGGATCTTATTCCTCAACGTCCAGCAATTGTTTTTGTAATGTCCAGGGATGTTGGAATGGTACGCGCACCTCGCATTGAGTTTATATCCAGAGGTGTTAGAATTCTTAAGAGCATCCCTCAGAGTAATCAATTTGATCTTCAACAGATGTTGTAATGTTTGAGCCAACGACATATTTAGTTTGGTGAATTGACGCCTAGGTGCATCTGGCTTGCGTCGTTGTTGTGGAACTGGTATAGAGATTCAGAGTATCCGGGGTTCGAGCTTCCGGAATGTGTATCTGATAAGAATGTTTCAGAATGTCTGGGGTTCGAGCTTCCGGAATGTATATCTGATTGGAATGTTTCAGAAGTCTGGGGGTCAAGCTCCCAGAATGTTCATCTGATTGGAACTTTCAGAATGTCTAGGGCTCGAGCTTCCGGAATGTATATCTGATTGGGATTGATTTGTTGATGGTATTTTTCTGACTAGTTGGTCGACCTGAAAGGAAAAGTTAGTTTTATGTGATGTTATGAATGCAAATGCAATATTTTCAAGGATATTTAGGAATTTGGTTAGCAACATTAGAAAATGGTTTGGTCGCGTCTTTGTCTGAAGAATTCTGACTTTTGTCTTTAAATGTCTTTCTTTGAGAATCAAGCTCACCATATCGAGTGGGTCATCGCCTCTGACTCGGGATACTTCTTGAATTGGAAGGTATGTGGCTAGAGGAAAATAAATCCTCCTGCCCCTTGATGGGTACTGAGTCTATGGATTGGAAGGTATGTGGCCAGAGGAAAATAAATCCTCTTGCCCCTTGATTAGGAATTCGGTCCTTGATAAGAGTACCTGAAATTGTGCGCCCTAAATCCCTAAGATCCTTGAAAGGGTTAGTTAGATCATGTTATGCTTATGATGTCATGAATGTTATGCGAATGCAGTTCATTAGGCACAGCGTGAGATAGTAAGGGCAAACAAGTCCTTTAACAAAACCTGCAAGGAAACAAAGGTTAGTAGCAAACACAAACAAGTCACACAAGTGTCCTTAGGTTTTGAGGCTCGCATGAAGTTTGTAGGTAAGTACCCTCCCCACTGAAGTTAAGTTGGTTCGACCTGTCCTACATAAAGATCGGGTTCTAGGGAGCTCATATCATTGACCTTTCTCGAAGGCGCATATCTCAGTTCGGCAATCGAATCACCAACCGAGAAGGTCCTGAAAGTCCAGTCCATATGAGTGTAGCATCGAGTATCAACCAACTTCAGTCGGAACCAAAGCAAGCTATCTCGCTACTTTCTAATAGGCCAAAGCCAAGTTCGACTAAGGTTCTACGGGCAAATTAGTGCTTAAATGACACCACGCGGCAGCCAAGCATTTCCTCAGGTCAGATCCCAAGGAACACCAGGACAAACCAATGTGTCACACTAATGATGGCCACCATATCAACCACATCAGTATACGTTGTGCAGTCTCCTTGGTCTCATGCCATTTACCTAAGGATCTCAGATCCGGGTTAGGATCTTTCACACAAGTAAATACCCAAAACAGCCATTGAAATATAAAGCAGACAAATCAAACAATTAAAGTGAATCCTAAACTCTAAGGTAACCCCTCTTTTATTCGAAAGCATCCCCAGCAGAGTCGCCAGTTCTGTAATACGGTGAACTGACTTTTAAAGAAATGTTGCGGATAGCAAGAGTCGCCACCGACTTTTATTTTATCCAATTGGAAAGGCAAAAAGAACAGGAAAGACCTTTGAAAAGAGATTGAGTTCGGGGGGTAGGTTATACAAAGGGAAGGTGTAAGGCACCCTTTGCATCCATGATTATCCAGGGGCTCCTAATTGCTTAGCTCACTTGTTTGTTTGAAAAGTTTGAAGTGTCGTGTGTGAATAGTAAAAAAGATTTCGTTTAAGGACTTTAGCTTGTAAATAAGCGTAGCCTTGTTTTGAAACTGTTTTGGAAAGAGAGGTGTGAAAAGTAATTTGAAAGTTGAATTGAATGTGAGCAAGCATTTAAGAACTACCTACCCTAAGTTTGTCTTCCTTGTTCTTTAAGCCTTTCGTTTGAAAGGGTCTATCCATACCATGAGGGGGCAGGAAGTCTTTCAATTGGATGTGCGGGTCATCGAGAAATCGTTCGCCATAAGACTGTCCCATGCCATTAAGAGGGCAGGTAGTCTAAGGGAAAGATATAATAGTCATTTTATCTGTTTAGGCATCATGCGAGGATACCTTAGCAATTGGGACAATCATCATGTTTTTACCGAGGCAACTTCGAGGGACAAAATTGATGATGATAGTGAACCGAGGGCAACATTTTTTTTGCTTTAGGTATCCTCGGAATCGAGGGACTTTGACTATTTAGCATTAGAGGCAACCGAATTATAAGGCAACAGGCAACAAAGGCAACAAGAGAGGTTACCCTAAAGGTGCGTGTGTGGCACAATCAGGTGGTTCATTCAGATATCGTTATCTTGTAATTAGTGATCTAATTCAGTTCAAGGCTTGCACTCCCTAAGATTACTAACCACAGCAGAAAAAATAAAAGCAGAATGAAAATCCTACGCTATTACAATAAACACCTGCGGGGATGGGGAATTATAACAAAAAAATAAGACGGAACAATAATTAATCAAAAAAAAAATCTTGAATGTCCTGATCTTCCTCGAATCCTTGATCAATCCTCGAACCCTTGATCAACTCTGAAAGTTAAAAGGCAAACAGATAAGAGTAAGTGTAGATGGGATTCATTGACTATTTGAGACAAACCCTATTTTAACCTATGAGTCAAAAATTAAAAGATATAATAATATTTAAATAAGCAAAATATTAGAACTTAGCTTTTCTGGTATGGCGAGGCGCGTGGCTGAAGGATCTTGGTTAATCCTGAAAAGTTAGCCATGAAGAAGAAAAGTGGTTAGCGTATTAAATATTCCTTGACTATTGGTGCAAGCCCTATTTTTAACCCAAAAAGGCAAATAAAAAATAAATGATGTTACAGAAACCCCAAAAGATTAATAAAATCGACAGTTTGATTAAATAGATAAACCAAAACAAAACTACATACTTATAGGGTAAAACCTAACTTTTATATAAAAATTAAAGAATTTTAAAGAAAATTGAATTCTCGATTAAATATAAAATAATTATAAAAAAAATTGTTGCAAGAATTAATTTATCAAATGAAATAATAAAAACTAGTGATAATTGTAATAGAAAAAGAAAGATAAGAAGTTAAAACATTTATATAATAATAAATAAAATAAAAAAGAAACTAACAAAACTTAGCTTCGGATCCTGCGTGGCAAGCTTGTGAAGGTCCATGGTGGTCCTACCATTTATAGGCGTTAGATCTTTGATGATTTTGATTCAGATGGTGAAAGATGAGTGTGTATGGTAGGCGCGCATTGGTTGGTGAGCACAGGATCTGTAGCAGGCAAGTATTGAAAAATAAATGTCTTGGAAGAGAATCGAACAGAGGACACCAAGGCCATCACCCACGCTCCTTTGCCAAGCCTGCTACTTTGCATTCATTGTTAATTAATTGATTTAAACTAATAATATATGGAAACAAGAATTAATACTGAAAAGTCAAACGATAAACCAAACCAGGTCCCACACGTATGGACCAACCAATCAGCGCTGGAAAGAGAAAGGGAATCAGTTGACCCACGAGTCACATGAAGCCACGCGCGGAGAGAGGGAGAGGGGAATTTGACCAACCAATGACATTGAACAAGAGTGGCATGCGTGGAAGTCAAATGGTCCCACGCTACTGTTCATCTTCATCTTCCTCCGGCCTTGCGGAAATACTTGCGGAATTAGTGACGCATTTACCTGCGGATTTTGCTAGGGTGCGCGTGACCATGGATGCAACTCCTAAATCCTGCGAGAAACATCATAACCAAAAACAAAGATTACCCAGATCCCCTAAATGAGGTGCTACGAGTTTAATGGTGAAGTTGTTTCGTCCTGAAACGGCCTGCATCTTGACCTTCGAAGAAACACAAGTTTCAAACCCTAGACATGGTGGAACTCGTCATGCGCGTTAACCCTCCGTACCGATGCTTCTAACCTTCTTTAAAACATCTTACAAACTCAAAGCAATCATCAAATCTTATTAAATACAGCCATATGCAAGAAAACGAAAATCAAGAATCCTATGAACATGATGAACATGGCATACGAATTATGGGTGTTTCCACATGCTATAAACCACGTGCACTTACCTTATGTTACCTTAGGAGGCGAATGGGAAGCTTTTTTAGCGTTGAAAGTTGCTGCTTTTCAGAAAAATCGTGAGCCCTAGTCTTGAAAGAATTTCTCTTATTGCAAAACCCTATTCTTTTGCTCTCTCCCCAATTTTCGTCCTCCCCTTATTTGCATGGCATTAGGTATTTATAAGGATCAAAATTAGGTCTTTCATTGGGCTTGGATACTTGAATTATTGGAGAAAGATATTTTTGAAGAAAAATGTAATTTCTTTCTAATTTAGGTTCCATATTATTTCCAATCTTTTCCAATCCCTTTTTCCACGAATTTTCATCAATATAATGATATTAAGATGATTGGGTTTGATGGGAAATCAAATCTTTTGATAAAAAATAATTTTCCATATTTTATAATAATTTACTATTATTTAAATGAATTAAAATCCACATAAATAAAATAAATATTATAAAAATAAGATAATTATTCAAAAGGTATTTTCTAAGCCCATGATTATGTTTAGAATCCAAAAATTTGGCCCAAAGGTTCAAAATCTCAAAATCCAACACTTTCCCTTTTGTGTATTTTCTCAAAATCGCCCAACTTGTACAAGCCACAACTCATTCAATTTTTATAGTATGAAGATGATCTAATAATTTTTAGAAAGCCCAAGATGTCCTCTATAAGCTCCTTTTGGTTTCATCTCAATTGAGTCCACCATGTTCAAGTTATAAGCTTTTGAAAAAGATGACTGTTTTGTTGACCTTTTGGAGGACCTGTAATGTATTGGCTCATATCTCTCAAATGGTGCATTTTTAGACTTGGCATGTGAGAGACAAAGTTGTATAGAATTCAATTTCCTTCAAAATGAGCTTTGGATGGGAAATTTTTGATGTTCCATGTGGAAGTTATGGCTGGTCAAAGTTGGGTTGACTTTCTCCTTAAAACCCTAATTTAGAAACTCAGGTTTTTGATGATTTTGGAGCTCTTCTTGATGGATCATGATCAATACTTGATCAAATGATGAATGATTATTCATAATGAGGATGTTGACCAAAAATCAGAAGTTTTGACTATGGTTTGACCATATTTTGACTTTTAGGTCAACTAGTCGATTATTGATCGTTTGGGCCATTGAGTGAGCAATCTTTTGAATCGAGGCTTGAAACTTGGCATGAGGATCCTTTGAAGCATGTGAGAGACCATAAAGTCCACTTGAGGTATCAGAAGTTGATTTTACTTTGAAAGAAGCAAAACCCTAGTTGGAGGGTTTGTTGTTTAGGAGAGAGACTGTATGTTTCTTTCTTGTGTGTCTTTGAGCATTTGAAAGTCATATTGATTGAAATATGAATAAATATGTTGGGCAAATTTTGGGGTATGACACTTCTCAAACCAAGCTCGTGGAGCTTGTTTAAGGCCATATAATGCTTTCTTTAACTTACAAACTTCGCCTTGATTATGAGAAACACCTTGTGGAGGTACCATATAAACTTGCTCTTGAAGATCACCATTTAGAAATGCATTTTTAACATCCATTTGAGAAATATTCCATTGACGAACAGATGCGACTGCTATAAGAGTGTGAATAGTAGTCATCTTAGCAACAGGAGCGAAAGTTTCTTCATAATCCATACCATATTGTTGAGAGAATCCCTTAGCAACAAGGCGTGCTTTATAGCGCTCAACTGACCCATCAGACTTAGTTTTGATATTGTATATCCAGTGAGACCCAATAGCACGTTTTCCAAGAGGAAGAGGTACTAATTCCCAAGTATTTGTTTTATGCAAAGCAGAAAGTTCTTCTGTCATAGCCTGCTGCCAAAGAGGGTCAAGAATAGCCTCTTTATAGGAAGAAGGCTCAGACAAACTGTGGATAGAGGTTAGAAAAGAAGCAAAAGAAGTTGAGTAAGTAGAATAGACAAAATCAGGCAATTGAGTAGACTTACGGTCACGAGAGGGATAACAGGGAGGCGGAGGATCAACAATTGCAGGAGGTTCTTGGGCAGCCGTGGGGACAAGAGGGAAATCTATATCTGGAGTAGTTGTAGTATCAGTCCTGCAATTCTCAAGATTACAATCACTAGAACCATTATCTATATAACTAAAAGGATCAATATGGGTGAGTTTTGAACCGCTAGTAATATGAGAATCAGAAGAAAGAGAGTAAAAAGGAATGTGTTCAAGGAAAACCACATGACGAGAAACATACAATTTCTTTGCATCAGGATCATAACAGCGATAACCCTTTTGACCATCACCATAACCAAGAAAAACACATATAGCAGAACGAGAAGACAACTTAATACGTTCTACTTGTGGGCGAAGAACAAAACAAGTAGAGCCAAACACTTTTAAAGAGGAATAATCAGGGATAGAGTTATACAATCTTTCAAAGGGAGACAAACCTGATGTGATGGACGATGGGATTCTATTAATAACATGAACAGCAGTAAGAACTGCTTCACCCCAAAATTCACTAGGAACAAAAGCAGACAACAAAAGGGAACGAGCAGTCTCAATAATGTGATGGTGTTTCCTTTCAACAACTCCATTTTGTTGAGGAGTATCAGTACAAGATGTTTGATGGATTGTACCATCAAAAGCAAGCAATTCAGAGAATTTATTAGAGGTATATTCACCACCTAAATCACAACGGAAGCACTTTATAACAACATTATGTTGAGTTTTAACCATAGCACGAAACATACAGTAAATGTCAAAAAATTCAGAACGATTTTTCATAAGATAAACCAAACAATAACGAGTATAGTCATCAATAAACGAAACATAATATCTAGATCCACCCTTAGTAAGAACAGGTGATGGACCCCATACATCAGAGTGAACTAAATCAAATGGTGCATATGAAATGGAAATACTTTTACTAAATGGTAATGCTGAAAATTTAGCAAGTTTACACCCACAACAATCTGAAATATCAGTGGTTTGTAACTTTCCTAAAGCTCTAGTAGAAGCCAAATACTTTAATCTAGAAGCAGAGACATGTCCAAGACGGTAATGCCATAAATAAAAACTAGAAGAGGATGAATTCAAATGAAAAGAGGATAATAAATCAGTTGTGGAGCTAGAGATTGAAGCTGCAGTATCTGGGACTCTCAACTCATCCAAAACATAAAGTCCCCTTTGTCTACGGCCTGTCCTAATCAGCCTCCCGGAATGAGGATCCTGCACACAACAAGAAGTGGAAGAAAACATAACTGAGTAACCTGAATCACATAATTGACTAACAGAAGCAAGACTCAAAGTGAGATTAGGAATATAGTAAACGTCAGAAAATGAAAAATTGGGTGTCGAGACAGAACCAATGCCTGCTAATGGCATATGAGTGCCATCAGCAGTCATAACTGACATAGATGGTGCATTATTCACAGACAAAAATGATTTAGCATCATATGACATATGATGTGATGCTCCAGAGTCTAGAATCCACGTGGAAGGAGATATACTTGACAAACAAGAAGAGTTCAAACCTTTAATAGAGGAGGCAGACATGGCACGTGACTGAGTGGTAAGAAGCTTTTGGAGTTGCTATGCAATATCAGATATTTGAGAGGTAGTCTCAGATAGGTATACATGATGATAACTAGAACCAATGGTAGTAGGAGCAGCAGCAACAACATTGGATGATGGACTCCTGGAAGTTTTCTTATTTCCTTTCAACAGTCTGGGACATTGTGCTTTCCAATGACCTTTCTCCTTACAAAAGGCACATTCATCAATACCAAGTCCAGCCCTACCTTGAGATTTTCCTTTGTGGAATGGAGCAGCAAAAACAGACGGAGGTGTGGAGAAAACTCCTTTATTAGGAATCAAATTTGAGTGGGACTTGAGTCTAGTTTCTTCTACCAATAATTCATTGAAAACTGAATCAACACTAGGAAGAGGATTATGATGCAGAATTCCCCCACGAATACCCTCAAAATCATCCCTAAGTGCCATCAGAAATTGAACCAAACGTTGTTCTTCTCTTTGATCTGTGTACGCTTTGACAAATTTCAAATCATTTGATTCCATAAGAGCTAACTGATCCCACAGACTACTCATCGCTGAATAAAACTCCTGAATGGTCATGTTATTTTGTTTGAGAGCTCTAATATCACTCTCCAACTGATACCGTTTTGCAAAATTAGATTGAGCATACAAACGTTTCAAATGATCCCACACCTCCTTAGCAGTATCATATTTTGCTAGTTGCACACCTATTGACTGAGAAACAGAATTATTGATCCAAGTAAGGATCTTCGAATTACTAACATCCCATGTTTCCAACTCTTTTGCATATTTTGCTTCATCCTTTTTATCAGTAGGTTTAACCGAGGTTCCATCAACATAACTCCACATTCTTTTTCCTTTCAAAAAATTTCTCATTACATAACTCCAATAAGGATAATTTTCTCCGATGAGTTGAACACTAACCGATTGAAGGGAGTCATCTTTATCATTACTCATTGTAATCAATTATAAGACACCCAGAATACCACAATTAAACAAAGTATAATTTAAAATTGACAAAAAAAAATTAAATTAATTTGTCAATGTATTCAATACTAAGAATGATGCAAATCAACTTATATTCGGACCATGTGCGGAACGCAACAACTGGCAGTGGCATACACGAATTCAATAATACCTTGCATGATTTCTTGAATATGATGAAGGACGGCTGCCCAATGCACTGTAGTAGGAGAGACAACAAACTGACTAACAACATGAACAGCATAAGCAATACCTTGAGTTTGAGGGGAGATGTTAGATATTATTAATATTATTATTATATTGGTTTATTATATGTTTGTAAGGGTAGTTTGGTATTTCCCACGATACATTATTTATACTCTGGTGTAACCCTAATTCTCTAACTTTTATTCATTCTATTGAAACCCTTATTGAAAGTGTCTTTCTTCTCTATGTTTCTACCTATTCACTATTGTTAACATGGTATCAAAGAGCTTGGTTTGATTTTGGGAACTTCCGTAAGTGGTTGCATAATTTTACGGTTTGGAACAAATTTCTTGGAATCTCAGTCGGCACTTGTTCATGGTAACTAATTGAATATCTACAGGGTATTTGCATTGAAAAATATTATATGATTGCAGGATAGATATTTTTGCTAGTGGTCAAAATAGAAAGGTATTTCATCATATTCAAGAATGTTGGCAATATACTTGGACTGAGAGAGAAGATAGCCTCTAGGAGAGTAAGCAACTTCAATGCCCAAAAAATATCTAAGAGTGCCTAAGTCCTTCATCTCAAACTCTCTGGATAACTGTAATTTCAAATCATTAATTCCAACTGTATCACATATAACCGAAGGTAACATCGAAGGGACTTATGATCTTTGTGATGAGAATGAACTGAGGGCAACATTTGTTGAGGCATCCTCGGAATCCGAGGGACTTGACTATTCTGTAATGAAAAAACAACAAGGCAACAAGCAACAGGAGGGGTTACCATAAAAGGTGTGTGGATGCACAATCACGTGGTTGATTCAAATATACTATCTTGTAAATTAGTTATTCTAATTCTGTTCAGAGTTGCACTCCCTAGAATTACTAACCACGCAGTAATAATCAATAATAATGTAATCGCATCACAGTTTAAGTGCCTTCAAGGCCAAACAATACAAACTAGGAGCAGTTACAAAATATATCATCATGGGGAGGGGGAAAAGCAATTTATAAGATAAACCATAAAGTTAATAGGTTAACCATAAGTAATAATATTGGGGTTAGAAATTAAATGAGAATAAGTTTAGGGTTACCGAAGGTTTGAGCTTTAATTGGATGGTCAACCCTGAAAATTAATGAAGGAAAGATAAAAAGGGTTAGTGTATTACAGATTCATTGACTATTGATGCAAACCCTATTTTAATTTAAAAGGTAAAAAATAAAAAAAATAAAAATGACGTTAAATTAGAAACTTAGCTTTTCGATCTGGTATAGCGCATGGCTGAAGGATCTTGGTTAATCCTGAAAATTAGGCATACAGAAGAGAAACGTTGGTGCATGCACAATCTAATGACAAACCTCGCAACCCTGATTAGGGCACATGTTAACCATGGTTAATGAAATAAAACCTTAAATTAATTAATTATTGGTTTTCAACCTAATTAATTAATTCGGCAAAAACTAGGTTTTGATTAAATTAACCCTAACCAAAAAAAATAATAAACAAATTAATGAATTGATTTAAATTATTAATTCAAATAAACATATTTTAAATAAATTAACAAAATAATTTCAATTATTATTCTAAATTAACAAGTCAATTTAAATTAATATTTAAATTATTTAAATTAAATTAAAATAATTATCAAAATATTTTATCATATTTTTAAAATAAAAGTTACATAAAGAAATAATTTTTAAAAGAATTTTAATTAAAAGAAAGAAAGAAAGAAAAAGAAAAAAAAAGAATAAATACAAAAAATTAGGAAGACTTAGCTGCGATTGGGTGTGGTAAGATTCCGAGTTCTTATGATGGACCATCATCTGGTAGGGCGTTGGATCTGAAGCTGAGAATATCTGAAGGTCGTTGGTCAACGTCACATGGTGGTCACGCTGGAATATGGCACACCGGATCAAGAATCATAATGTTTCATAAAAAATAGTGTGGACGCTGGGTATTGAACCTAGGTCCCAAAGATTACCAACAAGTGCCTTGCCAAACGCGCTGAGTAGATTAGCTGACAATTAATGCAGCGAAAACGAAAAAAAAGAGACGGCAATATTTGAAATTGCGAAACGCGCGTGCTGTAGCCATCGTCTTCCTCCTTCAACTTTCTTTTGGAAACAGACACTTTTACCTACAGTTTTTAGTGTAACTATAGCCCTGCAACCATCAATCTCTTTACACAAATCAAATAAATTTCTGATAAACACATGAATCGATTAGAAATCATCCTCCGAATCCAATGGCATCATCAATTTGGGCCAATATTGTCTCTAATTATGTTTCCCCAAATTGAGGAGCAGAAACCCTAACTATGGCAAATTATGATATAAGCATGTAAAGATCAAATTAACTGCCCAGAAACATTCATAACATTATGATGAACACGAATATATACACAAAATTCATTCATGATGCACCAACAGATGTAATCGAGATGAAAAGAAAATTGAGCAAATTGTGAGTTCGTGGATGCCTATTCCAGGTGTTTTGGGCTTCGATCTCGATTGGGAGATGATCACCAATACTCCAGGAATACGTTTTGATCTCCAGAAGTCATTGAATCTCCCTTAAATTCTCAAATCGGTTTCATGATTTCCTTGAATTTGTTGAGCTTGGAACGTGTTCTCTTGCCTGCAATCCTTGTCCCTTTGCTTCGGCACAAATTACATATATATATATATATATATATATATATATATATATATATATATATATATATATATATATATATATATATATATATAACACAAATTAGGTCAGGAAATTTGGATTCAAATCTCTTCAAATCACAAGATTGGAATTTGATTTTGAAAAGATATTGAAAGATATTGAAAGTTTCTATTTTGGTACTCAATAAATCCAATCAAGCTACCAGTCAATCTCCACACGTTTTTTGCCCTCTAAATCTGGTCTTTTGCTTCTAAAAAATATTCAAACCATCATTTATGATTTTATCTATTTATTTTATATTTTATTCTATTTATTTATCATTTAAATGAATAAAAATCCATATAAATAAAAGTCATAAAAATAAAAATAATAGACTTAAAGGTCTTGACTTAGTCCATGGATGAGTTTAAAGTCAAAAAGCTAGGCCCAATAGCTCAAAACATCAAACTTCATTACTTTGCCTTTTATGCATTTTCTCAAAATCGGCCAACTTGTACAAGCCATAACTCATTCAATATTTATCATATGGAGGTGTTCTAGGACTTTTTGGAAAGCTCAAGATGTCCTCTACAAGCAACTTTGGAACCTTTTTTGCATTTGAGAATTTTATCTTGAAGATATGGCTACTGACGAAAAACATCTTTTTGCGAGCTTCTAGAAGGACCTGTAATGTTTTGATCTGTATCTCTCAAATGAAACATTTTTAGACTTGGCTTATGAGATACAAAGTTGTATAGAATTCAATTTCCTTCAAACTGAGCTTTGGATGGAAAATTTCTGATGTTCCATGTGAAAGTTATGGCTGGTCAAAGTTCCGTTGACTTTTAGTCAAAAAACCCTAATTTAGAAACTTTGAACTTTGTTGATTTCTGAACTTTTCTTGATGAATCATGATAAATCCTTGATCAAATGATGAATGATACATCAAAATAAGAATGTTGACAAAAAATCAGGAGTTTTGACTGTACTTTGACCACAGTTGACTTTTAGGTCAAACTAGTCGACTGTTGACTTTCTGAGTAATTAGCTGGGCAATCCTTGGAACTGAAGCTTGTACTTTGCCATAGAGATAGTTTGAAACATCATAAGCCATATGAAATCCATTGGAGACTTTGATTCATTGATTTTCTTCAGAGAATTCAAAACCCTAGTTCATTGAGCCATTGTTTAGGAGAGTGAGCCCTTGAGTCATGAACCTTGGTATGAGCTTGAAAGGAAAAATGAGATGGGAAAATTTTGGGGTATGACAACTGCCCCTGTTCAGTCTTCTTAAACTTGAAGATGTAGAGTGGTTTGTATGCCAGTCGGTATCTGAAGGTGGACGAGGATTGAACACTAGAGTACCCAGAAATTTGTACCATCGGGGATGGGCTTAGAGATGCCACCGGTCTTGAAAGCCAGAATAAATTGTATGTTAGACTATATTTGAACTTGAAGTGTTGGGAAGTAATTGTTGAATGTTAGTCGTGTCGGCACCGTTCGTAGTAGCTGAATTATACTTTGGAAAAGTTGATCGTGTCTACACCGTTCGTGATGATAGAATTAGATCTTTGAAGGTAGATCGTGTCAGCACCGTTCGTAGTAACTGAATTAGATCTCAGAAGATTGATCGTGTCCCCACCGTTCGTGATGATGGAATTAGATCTTTGAAGGTTGATCGTGTCAGCACCGTTCGTAGAAACTAAATTAGATCTCGGAAGGTCGATCGTGTCCACACCGTTCGTGATGGTGGAAGTAGATCTTTGAAGGTTGACCGTGTCAGCACCGTTCATAGTAACTAAATTAGACTTTGGAAGGTTGATAGTGTCCACACCGTTCATGATGATGGAATTAGATCCTTGAGAGTTGGCCGTGTCAGTACCGTTCGTAGTAACTGAATTAGATCAGAGATATGATCGTGTCTACACCGTTCGTGATGATAGAATTAGATCCTTTGTCGTGTCAGCACCGTTCGTAGTAACTGAATTAGACTTTGGAAGGTTGATCGTGTCCACACCGTTCATGATGATGGAATTAGATCTTTTGTCGTGTCAGCACCGTTCGTAGTAATTGAATTAGACTTTGGAAGGTTGATCGTGTCCACACCGTTCGTGATGATGGAATTAGATCCTTGAGAGTTGACCGTGTCAGTACCGTTCGTAGTAACTGAATTAGATCAGAGATATGATCGTGTCTACACCGTTCGTGATGATAGAATTAGATCTTTTGTCGTGTCAGCACCGTTCGTAGTAACTGAATTTGATCATGTCCACACCGTTCGTGATGATGGAATTAGATCCTTGAGTGTTGACTGTGTCAGTACTGTTTGTAGTAACTGAATTAGATCAGAGATATTGTTCATTTGCTTGTTCCTGTATCCTGAAAAAGGTAAAGTTAGTCATTATGGAATGTCATGATGCATGTATTATGTGACGAGTTTCTCAAAATAAATGAGAAACTTGCATGTTATGTATGAATTTATTATGAGGTAATGTATGCAATGTATGAATATGTTTATGATATATGATGTATGAATATGATTTATCCTGTCTTGATTGAGAAAATAAATCTCTGTGTCATTGTGATTTTGTTTTCTGATTTTGTTTTGAAGATGCTCAGCTGGGGATTTATGATTTCTGCTTGGGGATGCGAGCCATTTGAATGATTGATTTTGATGTACCCTGACTGGGGATAAGAGAGATGAATAACCCTGTTTGGAAAAGAGAATAGTATCGGGGAACCGGCAGTGTCGAAGATATAAACTCAGTTGAGGAACTAAGTCTTTGTTGGGACGAGAACATTTGAAGATATCTTCTTAATGATTACTCTGTGGGGATATGATCTTATGAAACCGGCTTAGGCATGGATGTCTTGAACTTTGCCCCCCAGTATTACATTAACTGTTATTCCTGGATTTGTATTGATTGGGACACAACAACAAGTGTTGGTTGAAGTGTCAAACAAGCTTTGCACAACTTTGCCCCTGCTAGTAGGGACTTTGGATAGATTCACCTTGTGAGGACTTTTGGACATATACCATGGGTGATGCCCCTAGTACTCATAATCTTAGGTTAATTCCCCTGACCGATTGGGAAGCATCTTCAGACCCACTTGGGTGCATGCCCCTGATTGTTTGGAATTCTTGAGAGATTCTTGGAATCTTGACTTGGTTGCCCCCAGATCAATTGGCATTGAGAGATTCTCGGAATCTTGGCCTGATTGCCCCGTATTGACTGGATAGACTGCATCATGCCCCTTGTATATGTTGACTTCTAATCAACTGAGTCAATGTAAGAGATGTTGTTGTTGAAGTGGCTTCGTTTGTCTGGATGATTTTTAGTCATTAGTCGTAGCCTGTGCAGATTCTTCCTGATGCTAACATTCGAAATTATGTAGCAGAATATATTTAATAATGAATTCATGAGATGCAATGCATATGTCTGTCTTGAGTTATTGAAAAACATTAAAACAGGAGATGTAAAAGCGTGATGTTTAAAAACGTGACGTTTGTAAAACGAGGTATCAACTCAGCATTTATGGTAAACCTTAAGGAGTCAGGATACCTTTTCGGTGACAGTATGCTTTTCGAACTAACCATGCTTCAGTTAGGACTTTCAAGGGTTGTAACGTGGCTTGGTTCACGGTTTAAGAAACAAAGGATAACGGCTCAAAATTTATTTGTACCCATCCCAATCTTCGTGATGTTCTTCGATCATATGCTCAGTTAATTCTGTGTTTAAGCCTTTAGCAAAGCTTGAATTTGTAACATTGATGTTTGATGATGGTTAAAGTATCAGAGGTTTAATTTGGACAGGCAGTCATCCTTTGTTGTAATACTTTCTTTTTGTCGAGGATTTGTAGTGACCTCTTTTGAAATGTTTTCTTTTGTCGAGGATTTTTAGCAACCTCCTTTTTGACTATGTTATCCCTAACTTTTGCCTGAACTGTTTGTTTTGAGATTACAGTCAGCGGGATGTTTCAATTTTTGATAAGTCTCCTTCATAGGTTTTGACTTAATAGCTTTTTTTCTTTTGATAGATGTTGACTGCCTGACTTAATGGTTACAGGAGCCCATCATTATTTGTGTAAACAGCAGCTGGTATAATTGAGTTAACTGAGTAACTACCCTGCCCCAGGTTATGATTAAAGGGTTCCAATTTGCACGTGAAAGAAAACTCCTACACCTTAGGCTCAAAGGGATTGACAAGGGATTAACATCCTTATATCTCCACTGTTTAGGAATTAAAACAATGCATGTACATCGTCAGCATAGTCCGTTCAAAAGCATATTGTATGAGGTTGCGGTATCATTTTCGTCATCCTCGCTCAAAAGGCATACAGCTTTAGCAGGAGTCGAACATCACAAAACGTAAACGAATTAAAGACACAGTTTGAAATGAGTGATAGCGAAATAATTTATTCAAGACAAACATATGCAATACACTGAGGATGATTATTAAAACAGATAATGTCTATCATAAGTCGAATGTTTAAACAAACAGAATAGAAATTGCGCATGAAAATAAGTCTAATGATTAAAAGTTCATCCTTCTAGACATTAATCAGTCTTGTCGTGATTAGGCATGGGAGCAGTGATCACTACAGGAGTCTTGGCATAGTTGAATTCAATTTCACCAGTATCAATCATGCCTTGGATCTTATTCTTCAATAGCCAGCAATCATTAGTGTCATGTCCAATGCTGTCAGAGTGATAAGTACATCTCACATTAGGATTATACCGATGAGACAAAGTGTTAGGATCTCGAGGAGGATCCCTCAAGGTAATTAGCCCTTTTTTCATCAACTGCTGTAACGCTTCAGCCAAAGTCATGTTAATCTTTGTGAATTGTCTTTTAGGCGCGCTACGTTTACGTTGTTGTTGTGATGCTGGTGTGGAGATTAGAACTTCCCCGACCTGTTGGTTGCGTTTATCTCGACCTTTCTATTTGTACATAGCATTATCCATGTGAGGCTTCTCAGGTGAGTTGAAGTGGATGATCTTGTCGTCAATTAAGTCTTGAATCCTATGCTTCAATGTTCCACAATCTTCAGTATCATGACCAGGGATGTTCAAATGATAAGCACATCTTGCATTATACTTGAACCTAGGAGCAGGATTGGTAGGAACTGAATACGGAGGCAATAGAGTTATCAAGTTCTGATTGAGCAGTTGTTGCAGAACTTGAGACAGCGGCATGTGCAATGGAATAAATGATCGTTTAGGCTTGGATTTCTGATTGTCTTTACTAGCTTGATGCTTATGTTGATTCTTCTCCTTCTCGATCATAAGTGCCTTCAATTCTTCTTGCCCCTTGGCCAAGTTAAGGATCATCTCTTGGAACTGGTTGTTCTGAGCCTGAAGATTTTTGACAGATTTTTGAGATCCATTTTCTCACTAAAATAAACAGCGAAAAGATGAGAGACCTGCTTATAAAAACCTGTGATGCAATGTTTATGAATGATATGCGTATGCGTATGCAATGTTTTCAAGGACCTTGAAATGTAAATTTGTTTAAACAAAAGAAAAGAAACAACTTTTATTAGTAATAATTAAATTGAAATTATTGTTCTTTGCCATTTTTAGGCTTACAAAGGAAAGAAGAAAAATAAACAACTAAATAATACTAATAAAATAAACTTCTTCAAGTTTCCCATGGACGCTTTCTCTTTGACCCAATGAAGTTGTTGATGCTTTGCTCTGCATGAAGTTGTTTCGTGAGCTCTAACACTTTCTTTTCTTTAGCACGGAATTGGGCCTCAAAAGTATCTCTTTCTTCTTTCAACTGAACCCATGACCTTTGTAGCTCTTCTAAATCATTAGGCATGTCCGGATGGAGAATAACCAGAGGAACCTTTTCTTCACACTCTGGTTCCACAATCACAGGTCTGACGTAGGGATATGGCATGACAAAACGCTGAGCACGAGTGTGCGCCCATCTGAGATAAGGCTCTGAAAGAATGGAGTTCTTTTGACCCCAGCTCTTGCTATCAATCTTGTACACTTTGTTCCAAGCGCGTATGAACTCCCGGTGCTGGTTTTGAACATCTTCTTCGTAGTTGAAGACAACCTCTTTGATAATCATGTGATGAGGACCATCCCTACGAGCATACCCAAACTGTCGTAGGGCTAATGAAGGATTATAGGTGATTCCCCCTCTAATGACAAGGAGTGGCACATTAGGGAATTTCCCACAATGGTCAATAATAGTGACATACTCTTGAGATACGACGTGCCAACGGATATCTGAATGAGAAAGTGACATAATCCTTCGCGACCATTGCATATTTTAATCATTTCTTAACACTGAATGAGGGAGGTGCAAAATAAACCACCTGGCTAGTAGAGGCGTACAACACATGAGGGTTCCTCGCTTCTTCAAGGTACGGGTGTGGAGTGAGTGCAAAATATCTCCAAGTAAAGTAGGCACCGGATTGCAAGTCAGAAATATCTTGATGGCGTGCACATCTATTAACTGATCAGGATTAGGAAACAATACCAAACTGTATATTAATAAATCTAGAATATCTTCAAAGGCATGGTAACTCATAGCTTTCAAGAATTGTTGAGCTTTCCCAAATAAGAATTTGGCCGAGAGACCTGTTGAATGCAGTATAGGGCAAGCAACAAACAAGATTTGGAAATATTGATCCAGGAATTATCGTCCACAGAGATGGAGAGATGCCATTCAACAGTTTCTATGGTTTCGAGCTTTGGATTTGAATGAGCAAAAAGTAAACAAAGATATAGACAGTAAAAGAATAAACACATTCTTAGAAGAGAAATAACTTATCAAGAATGTAAATATATTCACTCTTCACAAACATACACTTACCAACCCGTTATACTCAACCTACGATACTCATCTATGTTATCACGTATCTCTCACATAAGCGTCCATCTCTGGAGCACAAACGAGATCATCTCACAACTAAGGTTATCTCTAACGCGAAGTCACGAGAACATCCGTATTCTCGCGTCGGCGATCTCTCGCGCGCCGCTCAAACACGAAAGCATTAAGTACAGATACCCACAGTGAATGCTAGCTCTAAATCTATCTCTAGAGTTCAGAACCAACAGAATATCATCCTAGATAAAGATTCAAGCAGTTTATCTCTAAAGCAACTCAAATCTCCAGCACAGAGCAAAAATCCAGAACAATATCAACACAGATTTATAAAGCAAGTTAAATATAACATTATAATCGGTAAATATACATAAGATTCGAGTAACTATACAAACAAACCCAACACAAAGAAATACACAGAGAATAGAGAAGATAAACCAAACATCTCGCGGGTTGTCAGCTCCGGTTGATGAGAAATCCACCTCCGATCTTCCAAGTGCATGACCCGGTGTTGTTTTCTAAGCTAATCCTACTCTAAGAATGAAAATGATGGAGTTGGAACTAAAACTTTCCCAAAACCATCCCCTAGAAATGTTACAAATGAAGAAATATAAAGATTTCTGCTACGGCCGCTTAGCGGCCAAACCTCGCTGAGCGGACTACACGTATTACAAAAATATCTAGAACAGTAAACAGAGCTCCGCTTAGCAGCCAGAGCTGCCGCTTAGCGGCCAGGAAAATTGGTTCGCCCCTGGAAAGCGCGCTTACACGCCGCTGAGCGGCCCTTGCTGCACACAACTTCTTCCTTTGGCCTCCAAACTTGCTCCAAAATGCCTTTTAACCTCCTAATACTTCCCACAATGCATAAAACCTACAAAGAACATAAGAAAAGCTTATAAATACTATATAAAACAAATGAAAACTAAAGTATTTGAATATATACACAAAAGTGGGGATTTTATTACAAAATTAGAATGAATAGAATCGATAAGTGCCACAATAATATACTCAAAATAACAACATTTTGGCACTTATCAAACTCTCCCCAACTTAAAACTTTGTTTGTCCTCAAACAATGTCAAATAAATCAAAGAATCAAAAGCAATAAACCAAAGAATCGTGAATCAACAAGTTTTGAAAACCAAAAACAAATGTATGGCTCAATACAAAAATGTATAAACAAAGTAAATACTTACCACTATCCTACAACGACAACATGTAAATGAAACTAATCCTAAGTACAAAAATCATACAAAACATTCTAAACCAATACATGCTCACATCATGAATCACACCTAGCAAACATTCATCAATGGATGAAGAACACACAAAGGTGAAGGACTTTTAACACTCATCCAACAATCTTGCAAACAAAAGATTAAATTATGCATTCATCCAAAAATCACATTGAAGATACAAAAGCAAGATCACGAGGGCTTTTCAAGGTTGTAATGGCTTGGTTAACAAACAAGGGATATGTCCTAAGGCTAATCGAAACAAAAACTTGCCTAAACCTAAGGGAGTGATCAATCCACCAAAGATTCAAACAACAAAACCTCGATTAAACTTCTTTCATAACCACAAGTTTCTCAAACCAATCACAATACTTATTAGCACAATTATTCACTTCTCTTTTCTTTTTCTTTTTCAAAACTTGTTCTCTTTTTTTCTTTCTTTCTTTTTCTTTTCTTTTCTTTTCACATTTTTTTCTTTCTTTTCAACCTCATAGCAACAACCAAATAAGTAGCAACCATTTCTCTCCCCAACTTGAATTCAACCACATCGTCATGTGAATACTCCCTACTTCTAAGGCAAGGTAAAAATTCATACCAAAAATCATGGTTGAGGGTTCAAGAAAACAAAGAATCAATCATCCATGCAAAAATGAGAACTAAACACTCAAAGATAAGCATTTAGCAAAAACAACATGGACATTGACAAAAAGCTCAAAAGGGTTAACAAATGATCACACACTCACAAGGTGAATTGACTATTTAGTTAGGGTGGTTGTGCTCAAAATGAAACAAAATGCCTTGATCCTTTTCATGCTTTCATAAAATCAACATAAACAAAAGATTAAGCATAATAAAATCTAGTTAAAACAAAGATTGTGGCCTCCAGCATATGTAAACAATGGAAAGCTTCCTCGCATTTATGGTTTGGGAACTAAAGTGATTCAATCAATAAGCAAGTAATGCAAAAGAAAGAATGGTATGGTAATTGTGCAAATGATAAGTTTCCTAAACATGTTATGCTATAGAAAGTGATAAATGAATACCTTGAATGATACAAATTCAAAAATAATATCCTACCATACATCCTCAAGTTGAAACACTCAAGCTTTGGAAAATCACCTCAAAAATCTTCGAATCACCGAACAAAATTTGAGTACAAACAACCACAAAAGAATTAGAAAAACAAAACTAATATATACTACTAATTAGCCTTGGTGAGAGTGGGAAAAAGAAATGAACCAAGTGGAATGGGAACCCCACTGGTACAGAGCAGGAAAACAAAATTTTACTGTCATCGCTTAGCGGAGCTAGGCTCGCTTAGCAAATGACATAAAAACCAGAAAAATCAGAACTGCACCAGCTGTTCTAATCACTCACCACTTCACCTAAATACCTCATTAACAGAAATATAAACAACATTTACAACCGTTGGGGTGCCTCCCAACAAGCGCTTGTTTTACGTCGTTAGCTCGACGCCTTTATTGTTTTGGTGTTTGGAAAGTAGCTTCCTCCAATCATGCCATGGTGACGTCTCACCGCGCAAACCTAAAGAAAGTTTCCTAACCAAAACACTCAACAAACTTTACAGGTACAAATATATACAAAAACTTCATAAACATAAAAACGAAAGTATACAACTATATACACAAACAAACACATATGCACAAGTATGGAACACAAACAACTATTATCATGCAAAAAGGAAAAATTTGTGAATGTAAACTAGTAAACATATACAAGTGAAAATATACAAGTGAAACTATACAATATATACGATATATACAAAGCTCAAGACCATATAAACTATTACGATGCAATCAAAACCATCCCCGGCAACGGCGCCATTTTGTTGAATGCAGTATAGGGAAAGCAACAAACAAGATTTGGAAATATTGATCCAGGAATTATCGTCCACAGAGATGGAGAGATGCCATTCAATAGTTTCTACGGTTTCGAGCTTTGGATTTGAATGAGCAAAAAGTAAACAAAGATATAGACAGTAAAAGAATAAACACATTCTTAGAAGAGAAATAACTTATCAAGAATGTAAATATATTCACTCTTCACAAACATACACTTACCAACCCGTTATACTCAACCTACGATACTCATCTATGCTATCACGTATCTCTCACATAAGCGTCCATCTCTGGAGCACAAACGAGATCATCTCACAACTAAGGTTATCTCTAACGCGAAGTCACGAGAACATCCGTATTCTCGCGTCGGCGATCTCTTGCGCGCCGCTCAAACATGAAAGCATTAAGTACAGATACCCACAGTGAATGCTAGCTCTAAATCTATCTCTAGAGTTCAGAACCAACAGAATATCATCCTAGATAAAGATTCAAGCAGTTTATCTCTAAAGCAACTCAAATCTCCAGCACATAGCAAAAATCCAGAACAATATCAACACAGATTTATAAAGCAAGTTAAATATAACATTATAATCGGTAAATATACATAAGATTCGAGTAACTATACAAACAAACCCAACACAAAGAAATACACAGAGAATAGAGAAGATAAACCAAACATCTCGCGGGTTGTCAGCTCCGGTTGATGAGAAATCCACCTCTGATCTTCCAAGTGCATGACCCGGTGTTGTTTTCTAAGCTAATCCTACTCTAAGAATGAAAATGATGGAGTTGGAACTAAAACTTTCCCAAAACCATCCCCTAGAAATGTTACAAATGAAGAAATATAAAGACAATTTCTGCTACGGCCGCTTAGCGGCCAAACCTCGCTGAGCGGACTACACGTATTACAAAAATATCTAGAACAGTAAACAGAGCTCCGCTTAGCGGCCAGAGCTGCCGCTTAGCGGCCAGGAAAATTGGTTCGCCCCTGGAAAGCGCGCTTACACGCCGCTGAGCGGCCCTTGCTGCACACAACTTCTTCCTTTGGCCTCCAAACTTGCTCCAAAATGCCTTTTAACCTCCTAATACTTCCCACAATGCATAAAACCTACAAAGAACATAAGAAAAGCTTATAAATACTATATAAAACAAATGAAAACTAAAGTATTTGAATATATACACAAAAGTGGGGATTTTATTACAAAATTAGAATGAATAGAATCGATAAGTGCCACAATTATATACTCAAAATACGATGAACTGACTTTAAAGAAAATGTTGCGGATAGCAAGAGTCGCCACCGACTTTTATTTTATCCAATATAGAAAGGCTAAAAGAACAGAAAAAGACCTTTTAAAAAGATTTTGAGTTCGGGGGGTAAGTTATACAAAGGGAAGATTTAAAGCACCCTTTGTATCCATGGTTATCCATGGGCTCTTAATTGCTTAGCTCACTTTTGTTTTCAAAAAATGTTTGTAAAGTGTGAATAAGAAAAGATTTTGAAGAAGAACTTTAGCTTGTAAATAAGCGTAGTCTTTTTGAAAAGATTCTTTGAAAAGAAGTGGGAAAATATTTTGAATTTGAATTTGAAAAGAGCAAGCATTTAAGAGTACCTACCCTAAGTTTAGAAAAAATGTTCTTTTAGCTTTTCAGGCGAAAGGGTCTATCCATACCATGAGAGGGCGGGAAGTCTTTCAATCGAATGTTTAAGGGTCATCGAGGTTATCGTTTGCCATAAGAATGTCCCTTGCCATAAAGAGAGCATGTAGTCTAAGGGAAGGATAAAACTGTCATTTTTAGGCAACCAAAGAGGACGCCTTAGCAATCGAAAGGGACTATCAAATCATATCATAGGCAACCTCAAGGGACGAGATCATATAACCGAAGGCAACATCGAAGGGACTTATGATCTTTGTGATGAGAATGAACTGAGGGCAACATTTGCTAAGGCATCCTCGGAATTCGAGGGCTTGACTATTCTGTAATGAAAAAATAAAACAAGGCAACAGGCAACTGGAGGGGTTACCATAAAAGGTGTGTGGGTGCACAATCACGTGGTTGATTCAAATATATTATCTTGTAAATTAGTTATTCTAATTCTTTTCAGAGTTGCACTCCCTAGAATTACTAACCACACATTAATAATCAATAATAATGTAATCGCATCACAGTTTAAGTGCCTTCAAGGCCAAACAATACAAACCAGGAGCAGTTACAAAATATATCATCATGGGGAGGGGGAAAAGCAATTTATAAGATAAACCATAAAGTTAATAGGTTAACCACAAGTAATAATATCGGGGTTAGAAATTAAATGAGAATAAGTTTAGGGTTACCGAAGGTTTGAGATTTAATCGGTTGGTCAACCCTGAAAATTAATGAAGGAAAGATAAAAAGGGTTAGTGTATTACAGATTCATTGACTATTATTGCAAACCCTATTTTAATTTAAAAGGTAAAAATTAAAAAAATTAAAATGACGTTAAATTAGAAACTTAGCTTTTCGATCTGGTATAGCGCATGGCTGAAGGATCTTGGTTAATCCTGAAAATTAGGTGTTATACGGTGAACTGACTTTTATCGAAATGTCGCGGTTAAGCAAGAGTCGCCACCGACTTTTATTTTATCCAAATATCAGAAAGGCTAAAAGAACAGGAAAAACCTTTTAAATAAAAACTTAGTTCGGGGGGTAATTTATGCAAAGGGAAGGTGTAAGGCACCCTTTTCATCCATGGTTATCCCTGGGCTCTTAATGGCTTTGCTCTTTGAATTCAGAAATGTAGAAGAAGATAATACGGACTTTAGCTCGTAAATGAGCGTAGCCTTGAGAATGTTTTAAGAAAATGGAGTAGAAAAAGATTCTAGCCAGAGCAAGGCGATTAGGAGCAATTACCTTAATGTTTGTAGAAGATTTCTTTTAGCCTTTCAGAGCTGTCCCTACCATAAGAGGGTAAGGAAGTCCTTTGATTTGGAGGTTGAAGGGTCGTCGAATAATCGTTCTCCATAAGACTGTCCCATGCCATAGAGGGGCAGGTAGTCTAAGGGAAGGATCAGAATAGCCTTTTTTCGTTTAGGCAACCAGAGGATACCTCAGCACTTCGTAGGCAACTTCGAGGGACTAGATCATATTGGCGAATCGAAGGCAGCATCATTAGGGACTTATGATCTTTGAATGAACTGAGGGCAACATTGCTGAGGTATCCTCGTATTCGAGGGACTTGGCTATTCTGCATTAAAAAAACACAAGGCAACAGGCAGCAGGCAACAAGAGGGGTACCATAAAAGGTGTGTGGGTGCAACAATCACGTGATCAGATTTAGTTATATTATCTTATAATTAATGACTCTAATTCAGTTCAAAGTTATCACTCCCTAGGATTACTAACCACACGGTAAATATAAACAGTGTTAAGTGCCTTCAAGGCCACACAATACAAGCCAGGAACAGATACATAATAAACAATGGGGGTGGGGGAGAAAAAGCAATAAGAACAGAAACCCCAACAGCGCAATAGGCCTGACACAAATAATAATTAAAATAAAAAAGAACAAGTTTTAGGGTTACCAAACATTTGAGCATTGACTGTTTGGTTAACCCTGAAAATTGGAAAAGGAAAAATAAACAGAAAGGGGGGAGTGCATTACCAATTCAATGACAACTAGGGCTAAACCTAATTTGATAAAAGAGGGCAAAATAAATACTTAAATATAAATATAAAATAAGACTTAGCTTTTGATTTGATCTGATATGGTTCGTAGTCGGAGGTAGCCTCGGGGTTAACCCTGAAAAATTGGCAAAGCAAAGGCAGACAGAAAAAGAAGTGAGTGTAGGCGGAGTTCATTATATTTAAAGATAAACCCTAAAGTAAAATAAAATAAAAAATATTTAAATAAAGATTAAATCGGGACTTAGCTTCGTAATAGGCGAGGCGCATAGTCGGAGTAAACCCTGTTGCTAATCCTGAAAAAATGCACAAAGGAACAGAAAATTTTTAGTGTAGGTGTGATCTTCGCAAACTCTGATTAGGGTACGAATTAATACGATTGATAGAGTAAATAAAATAAAATATAATTAATTATTGGTTTTCAACCAAATTAATTAAATCGGTGAAAAACAGGTTTCGATTAAATATTTACCCTAATATTGATTTTAATCAATTAATAAAGATTAATAAAAATAGATAAATAGTTTAAACATATTAAACTAATTTAAACAATTAAAATAAAGTTATTTAATAATTAATATTAAATAAATTATTTTTATTGTTTTTCATAAAAATAGATTAATGTTTTTCATAAAAAAAAAAAAAAATATTAGAACAATTTTTATCAAAAGAAAATTTATAAAGAAAAGAAGAAAAGAAAGTAATATATAAAAGGAATAATTTAAACAAAAGAAAATAAAACTATGTAAAAATAAAAAGAAATTAAAAGTGACTTAGCTTGGATCGTGTGTGACATAGGTATGAGGGTGCGTGGAGGAGCATGCCTCCTGGATCGCTTGATTGAATATCTGCGACGCTTGGACGGCTGAGATCGATTGGAACATCATGCACACGTATGGCCTGATAACTCTGGATCTATAGGTAAGTTATTAGAGAAAAAATAAACGAGGAGAGTTGGGATCGAACCCACTCTCCCTTGGTCAGTGATAGCTTTCCTTTGCTGTACGCGCTGGGAGTGTTATTTAACATAAACACTAAGTAAATATAATATAATTAAAATAGAAAAACTGAAGAAATTTAAAGGAAACAACTCTTCGCGCCCAGGCCATTTTCTTCTCCGTTGAACTTTCTAAAAACGTAGAGGTTTTTAGCCACGGTTTTGCTCTATGGCCATAGCCGTTCAACACTAAAACCTGCAAATCAACGCATATTAATACCAGACAATTACCCAGATCAGATGAACAACGTCCTCTGGTCACGAAAACTTGATCAATTCGGCTTGATAAGGTCCCTAAACATATGGCCCTAAATTATGCACTCGAAACCCTAATTATGGTAGATCCCTCAAACCTCAACCAAAATCAAATTAACCATCCAGATATCATGAAATCACCAATATAAACACAAATATGGATGCAAAATTCGTTTAAGATGCATGTATGGATGTAATTGAATCCGAAAATGAATGAACAAACCGTAGAGCGAGGTGACGGTGGTTCTGAGCTTTTGGCCGATACTGAGAGTTGCAATGCCTTCAGAAGACTCCCAGGAATCGATTGAGACTGTGTGTTTGGCTTGAATCTTGCTGAAATCCGGAATTCGAGATTGCTCTTGTTCTTGGATTTTTTGAGTTTTTAACAACTCTTCTTGACTGCAAATTCCTATTCTCCTCCTCTTCATGCATTGTATTTGTTATCTATATATAATAGAATGGATTAGGGTAAGAAAATTGACTCAAATCTCTTTCAATCAAGGATTGGAAATTGGAATAAGATTGATTGGTGAATCTTTCCAAATTTGATCAAAAATTGATTTTCTCCCCTCAATCTTCATTAATACGAAATTGAATCAAATAATATGTATTTGGATGATTGATTATGATTGAAATAAAATCAAATCCAATCTTTACCTATCTCCTTTCAAAATATTTGATTTAAATGATTTTTTTAATGAATAAAAATTCTTATAAAATCAATTAATCATCAATAATTCGTGGTATAGAGAATGGAGCTTCTAGATGACTTGTATAGCAAGATTGGATCATAAAATGTTGGGCCTCTTTGCAAAGAAACTCATTTTAAGGCCTTTTACTTCATATTTTTCCTCTTAAAATCGACCAACTTTGACAAGGCATATCTCTCTCAATTTTTAAGATATAGAAGAGTTCTAGGACTTTTTAGAAACCTTAAAGAGTCCTCTAAAAAATGTCTTTAGTCTAATATCAAAATAATTTTCCATGCTCCTTGTATGCTCTTTTGAAAAAGATAACTTTTGGTTGACTTTTGAAAAGGACCTATAATGTTTTGATTCATATCTCTCAAATGAAGCATTTTTAGACTTGGCATGTGAGAGACAAATTTGTAGAGAATTCAATTTCATTCAACATGAGCTTTGGATGGAAAAGTTTTGATATTCCATGTAGGAGTTATGGTTGGTCAAAGTTTAGTTGACTTTCTCCTATGAAAACCCTAATTTAGAAACTTTTGGAATTGTTGATTTCTGATCTTTCCTTGATGAACCATGATCAATTCTTGATCAAATGGTGAATTATACTTCAATATGAGGATGTTGACAAAAAATCAGGAGTTTTGACTGTATTTTGACCACAGTTGACTTTTAGGTCAAACCAGTCGACTGTTGACTTTCTGAGCAATTGAGTGATCAATCTTTTGAATTGATACCTGAAATTTGTCATGGAGGTAGTTTGGAATATCATAAACCATATGAGGTGCCTTGGAGTCTTTTGATCCATTGATTTTTCTCAGAACAACAAAACCCTAGTTTCTTGAGCCTTTTGTTTAGGAGGGATGTCTTTGAGCTTTGTGCCTTGACTTGAGTTTGAACAAGAGAAATAGTATGGGCAAATTTTGGGGTATGACATTAGGCATACAGAAGAGAAACGTTAGTGCATGCATGATCTAATGACAAACCTCGCAACCCTGATTAGGGCACAAGTTAACCATGGTTAATGAAATAAAACCTTAAATTAATTAATTATTAGTTTTCAACCTAATTAATTAATTCGGCAAAAACTAGGTTTTGATTAAATTAACCCTAACCAAAAAAAAATAAACAAATTAATGAATTGATTTAAATTATTAATTCAAATAAACATATTTTAAATTATTATTCTAAATTAACAAAATAATTTCAATTATTATTCTAAATTAACAAGTCAATTTAAATTAATACTTTAATTATTTAAATTAAATTAAAATAATTATCAAAATATTTTATCATATTTTTAAAATAAAAGTTATATAAAGAATTAATTTTTAAAAGAATTTTAATTAAAAGAAAGAAAGAAAAAAATAAGAAAATAATAAAAAAAAAGAATGAATAAAAAAAATTAGGAACACTTAGCTGTGATTGGGTGTGGTAAGATTCTGGGTGCCTGTGGTGGACCATCAACTGGTAGGGCGTTGGATCTGAAGCTGAGAATATCTGAAGGTCGTTGGTCAACGTCACATGGTGGTCACGCTGGAATATGGCACACCGGATCAAGAATCATAATGTTTCATAAAAAATAGTATGGACCCTGGGTATTGAACCCAGGTCCCAAAGATTACCAGCAAGTGCCTTGCCAAACGCGCTGACTAGATTAGTTGACAATTAATACAGCGAAAACGAAAATAAAGAGACGACAATATTTGAAATTGCGAAACGCACACGCTGTAGCCATCGTCTTCCTCCTTCAACTTTCTTTTGGAAACAGACACTTTTACCTACAGTTTTTTAGTGTAACTATAGCTTTACAACCATCAATCTTTTTACACAGATCAAATAAATTTCAGATAAACACATGAATCGATTAGAAATCAGCCTCTGAATCCAATGGCATCATCAATTTGGGCCAATATTGTCTCTAAATATGTTTCCCCAAATTGAGGAGCAGAAACCCTAACTATGGCGAATTATGATATAAGCATGTAAAGATCAAATTAACTGCCCAGAAACATTCATAGCATTACGATGAACACGAATATATACACAAAATTCATTCATGATGCACCAACAGATGTAATCGAGATGAAAAGAAAATTGAGCAAATCGTGAGTTCGTGGATGCCTATTCCAGGTGTTTTGGGCTTCGATCTCGATTGGGAGATGATCACCAATACTCCAGGAATACGTTTTGATCTCCAGAAGTCTTTGAATCTCCCTTAAATTCTCAAACCGGTTTCAAGATTTCCTTGAATTTGTTGAGCTTGGAACGTGTTCTCTTGCCTGCAATCATTGTCCTTTTGCTTTGGCACGAATTACATATATATAGAACACAAATTAGGTCAGGAAATTTGGATTCAAATCTCTTCAAATCATAAGATTGGAATTTGATTTTGAAAAGATATTGAAAGATATTGAAAGTTTCTATTTTAGTACTCAATAAAGACAATCAAGCTACCAGTCAATCTCCACACTTTTTTGCCCTCTAAATCTGGTCTTTTGCTTCTAAAAAAATATTCAAACCATCATTTATGATTTTATCTATTTATTTTATATTTTATTCTATTTATTTATCATTTAAATGAATAAAAATCCATATAAATAAAAATAAAAGTCATAAAAATAAAATAATAGACTTAGAGGTCTTGACTTAGTCCATGGATGAGTTTAAAGTCAAAAAGCTAGACCCAATAGCTCAAAACATCAAACTTCATTACTTTGCCTTTTATGCATTTTCTCAAAATCGCCAAACTTGTACAAGCCATAACTCATTCAATATTTATCATATGGAGGTGTTATAGGACTTTATGGAAAGCTCAAGATGTCCTCTACAAGCCACTTTGGAACCTTTTTTGCATTTGAGAATTTTATCTTGAAGATATCGCTACTAACGAAAAACATCTTTTTGCGAGCTTCTAGAAGGACCTGTAATGTTTTGATCCATATCTCTCAAATAAAACATTTTTAGACTTGGCTTGTGAGAGATAAAGTTGTAGAGAATTCAATTTCCTTCAAATTGAGCTTTGGATGGAAAATTTATGATGTTCCATGTGAAAGTTATGGGTGGTCAAAGTTCAGTTGACTTTTAGTCAAAAAACCCTAATTTAGAAACTTTGAACTTTGTTGATTTCTGAACTTTTCTTGATGAATCATGATCAATCCTTGATCAAATGATGAATGATACATCAAAATAAGAATGTTGACAAAAAACCAGGAGTTTTGACTGTACTTTGACCACAGTTGACTTTTAGGTCAAACTAGTCGACTGTTGACTTTCTGAGTAATTGGCTGGGCAATCTTTGGATTTGAAGCTTGTACTTTTCCATAGAGATAGTTTGAAACATCATAAGCCATATGAAATCCATAGGAGACTTTGATTCATTGATTTTCTTCAGAGAGTTCAAAACCCTAGTTCATTGAGCCATTGTTTAGGAGAGTGAGCCCTTAAGTCATGAACCTTGGTATGATTTTGAAAGGAAAAATGAGATGGGAAAATTTTGGGGTATGACAACTTGGTTTGATGAACATAAGTTTCTTCAGAAGTTTGATTGATCTGGATCCCAAGGAAGTACTTGAGTTCTCCCATCATGCTCATTTCAAACTCAGCCTGCATAGACTTAGCAAACTCCTTCCTAAGTGTAGAATTAGATGTTCCAAAAATGATATCATCAACATATATTTGGAAAATTAAAACATCCTTTTTATAAGTTTTACAGAAGAGAGTTGTATCCACTTGTCCTCTAGTGAAACCATTATCCAGAAAAAAAGAACTTAATCTTTCATACCAAGCTCTAGGAGCTTGCTTCAGGCCATACAATGATTTCTTTAATTTGAAAACATGTTCTAGAGACTTAGAGTCTTCAAAACCATGAGGTTGGTGGACATATACTTCCTCATCTATATAACCATTTAAGAAGACACTCTTGACATCCATCTGATACAGAGTGATGTTATGTTGAGAGGCAAAAGAAATTAGAAGACGAATAGATTCTAACCTGGACACTAGTGCAAAGGTTTTTGTATAGTCAATGCCTTATTGCTGACTATATCCCTGAGCAACCAGTCTGGCTTTATTTCTTACGACTTCTCCTTTCTCACTGAGCCTGTTTCTGAAGACCCACTTAGTTCCAATGATATTAAATCCTTTTGGTCTTAGAACAAGATCCCAAACATCATTCCTTGTAAACTGATTAAGTTCTTCTTGCATGGCAATTATCCAGTCAGCATCCTCCAGATCTTGATCAACAGAAGTTGGCTCAATCAAAGATACTAGACCTAATTGACATTCTGCATTGTTCTTAAGGAATGCTCTTGTTCTGATAGGATCTTCTTTCTTCCCAATGATAACATCTTCTGAGTGGGCAGAGTTGAGTCTAGAATATCTTATGATAGTTGGCTCTTCAGAAATTCTGAGATTCTCTAATGAAGCAGCAACTTGATCTTTTGATACTTTGCTTCTGGGTTCTTTAGAGTCTGAGTTAGAGATTTCAATATCTGCAAAATTCTCAAACTGCTTTGGCTTTTCAAGACCAAGCTTATCATCAAATATGATATTGATTGATTCTTCAACAATCAATGTTTCAGTATTGTATACTCTGTAGCCTTTAGAGCGTTCAGAATATCCAAGAAGGAAACACTTTTGTGCCTTAGAATCAACCTTATGCAGATGATCTTTAGTGTTCAGAATATAACATATACATCCAAAAGGATGAAAATAAGAAATGTTGGGCTTTATGTTCTTCCACAATTCATAAGGAGTCTTATTAAGAATAGGTCTTATAGAGATTCAATTCTGAATATAACATGCTGTGTTGATTGCTTTTTCCCAAAAATGCTTAGCCATATTGGTTTCATTGATCATGGTTCTGGCCATTTCTTGTAGAGCCTTATTCTTTCGCTCTACAACTCCATTTTGTTGTGGAGTTCTAGGGCAAGAGAAATCATGGGCAATACCATTTTCTTTGAAATAAATCTCAAAGAATATGTTCTCGAATTCGCCACCATGATCACTTCTGACCTTTATGATTTTACACTCTTTCTCAGATTGAATCTGAGTGCAGAAGTCAAAGAACACAGAATGAAACTCATCCTTGTGTTTCAAGAACTTTACCCATGTCCATCTGCTATAATCATCTACGATGAATAATCCATATTTCTTCCCTCTAACATATGCTGTTTTGAATGGGCCAAACAGATCAATGTGCAGAAGTTCTATCGGCCTAGAGGAAGAGACAACATTCTTAGATTTGAATGCATGTTTGGAAAACTTCCCTTTCTGACATGCTTCGCAAAGAGCAACTGATTTATATTTCAGATTAGGGAGTCCTCTGACCAGATTAAGTTTGTTCAACTGAGAAATCTTTCTCAAACTAGCATGACCTAATCTTCTGTGCCAGACCCACTGTTCTTCACTAACAGACATAAGGCAAGTAACCTTCTAACTCTTAAGATCTTGAAGATTAATCTTGTAAATGTTGTTCTTTCTCTTGCCTGTAAATAGGATTGAGCCATCCTTCTTACTTATAGCTTTGCATGACTTTTGATTGAAGATTATGTCATAACCATTGTCATTTAATTGACTTATGGACAATAAGTTATGAGCTAATCCATCTACTAGAAGTACATTAGTTATGGAAGGAGAGTTACCAATGCTTATGGTTCCAGAGCCAATGATCCTGCCCTTCTGATTCCCTCCAAACTTGACTTCGCCAGCAGATTTAAGCACTAGGTCTTGGAACATAGACCTTTTTTCTGTCATGTGTCGCGAGAACCCAGAGTCCAGGTACCATGACATGTTTTCCTTTGTCCTTTTGGCTGCCAAGGATATCTGCAACAGGAATAATCTCCTCCTTAGGTACCCACAATTTCTTGGGTCCTTTTTTGTTAGTTCTCCTCAAGTTCTGATTGAACTGAGGTTTAGCATGAAAATTAACAGGAGGAACGACATGATATTTCTTAGTGTGTGCAGCATGCTTCTTGGTGTGAATAACATGAAAACTCTTAGAATTAGAAGTGAGCTTTATATCATGTGAGTGGCCATACTTGAATTGATCATACAAAGGTTTGTATGTGATTTTCATCTCATCAACCTTTTCAAGTTTGCATGGGGTTTCACCCTCATAGCCTATGTCAACTCTTTTGTTTCCACTAACTGCATATATCATAAAGGCAAGTTGAATTCTTCCAATACCTCTAGATAGAAATTTTCTGAAACTCAAGTCATATTTCTTGAGAATATTATTCATGCTTGGAATAGAATTTTCTGAACTAGAATATGACTTAGCATCTTGAGATAGTTTTAAAACCTTTTCTTTGAGTTCAGCATTTTCTATTTCAAGCTTCTTAGTTTCATATGCAAAGAGCTTTCTCAGCTTTTTGTATTTGATACTAATTTTAGCCTTGATTTCCAAAATTTCAGTTAAGCTGGAAACTAGCTCATCTCTAGACAGTTCAGAAAATACCTCTTCAGAGTCTGAGTCTGATTCTGATGTAGATTCTGATTCAGCATCGATAGTAGCCATCAGCGCTATGTTTGCTTGCTCGTCTTCAGAGTCTGATTCTTATTCTGATGAATATGAATCATCCCAAGTGGCCATAAGGCCTTTCTTCTTTTGAAACTTCTTCTTGGGCTTTTCACTCTAAAGCTTTGGACACTCATTCTTGTAATGTCCTGGCTCCTTGCATTCAAAACACGTGACCTTCTTTTTGTCAGATCTTCTTAGTCCAGAAGATTTTCCTCTTTCAGGCCTCTTGGAACTTCTGAAGTTCTTGAACTTCCTTTGCTTACTCTTCCAGAGTTGATTTACTCTTCTGGAGATCATAGAGAGTTCATATTCTTCTTCCTCTGATTCTGACTCTTCAGAATTTTCTTCTTCCTCCTGAAAAGCGTTAGTGCATTTTTTATTTATAGATTTTAAAGCAATTGACTTACCTTTCTTCTGAGGCTCATTTGCGTCAAGCTCTATTTCATGACTTCTTAAGACACTGATCATCTCTTCAAAAGAGACTTCATTCAGATTCTTAGCAATCTTGAATGCAGTCATCATTGGGGCCCCATCTTTTGGGCAAGCTTCTGATGATCTTTTTGACGTGATCAGCCTTTGTATATCCCTTGTCAAGCACTCTTAATCCAGCAATCAGAGTTTGAAATCTTGAGAATATTGCTTCAATGTTTTCATCTTCCTCCATCTTGAAGGCTTCATACTTCTGGATTAATGCAAGAGCTTTTGTCTCCTTGACTTGGGCATTTCCTTCGTGAGTCATCTTCAAGGATTCAAAGATGTCATAGGCAGTTTCTCTGTTTGTTATATTCTCATATTCAGCATGAGAAATAGCATTCAGCAGAATAGTCGTTGACTTGTGATGATTTTTGAATTGCTTATTTTGATCATCACTCATTTCTTGTCTTGACATCTTTACTCCATGAGCATTTACTGGATGCCTGTAACCATCAAAGACTAGATCCCACAAGTCACCATCTTGACAAAGAAACTAACTTTCGAGTCTATCTTTACAATATTCAAAATTTTCACCATCAAAGACTGGTGGTCTATTATATCCATTGAAGTTGTTGCTTCCATTTCCATTGTTGTGTTGATCAGGTGTAGAAGTGGATGTAATTGTTTCAACCATCTTAACTTAGTGTTTTTCTCCCTGAATCTTTTATCTACGGTTAAGTGCTTGCACCTAGAACCGACGCTCTGATACCAATTGAAGGATAGAAAAACACTTAGAAAGGGGGTTTGAATAAGTGTGACTTCAAAAACTTGTAAGATAAAAACAATTAACACAATTATTTTTATCCTGGTTCGTTGCTAACGAAACTACTCCAGTCCACCCCCTTAGAGTGATTTACCTCAACTGAGGATTTAATCCACTAATCCAATCTGATTACAATGGTTTTCCACTTAGATACCCTCTAAGTCTTCTAGAGTATTCTGATCACAACTTGATCACTCTAGGAACAACACCACTTAGATAACCTCTAAGTCTTCTAGAGTCTACTGATCTAACTGATCACTCTAGGAACCTTTTACAATCAATGTAAAATAATTGTTACAAGAGTATGAATTGCTTCTTATAAAGCTATAATCACAACGGTGATATTTCTCTTAAGTTCTAAGCTTAACACTCACTAAACATTATAAGAGTTTGTGAGGTTGAAGATGAAGTTTGTGAGCTTTGATTTTGACAGTGTTTTAGTATTTTGCAATAGTTCGTTGTTAGCTGCTTCTGATCAGAACTTCTATATATAGGCGTTTGAGAAGATTACTGTTGGGTTTAATAGCCTGTCATCTTGTACTTGCTTCTGGACTCATGTTTGAATAACAACGTTTGAATATCAGAGTCAAACAGCTTGGTGCAGAGCATCTTCTTGTCATCTGACCTTGAAGAGCTTTAGCGTGATACCATAAGAACTTCAGTGCTGCTGCTTCTGACTTCATGTTCTTCTGATGCTTCACAGTCCATGTTCTGATTCTGCTAGACCATCTTCTGATGTCTTGTGAGAGCATGTTCTGATGTAGCCATCCTGAACCTTCTGAGTCAGTGCTTCTGAGCGCTGATATGTGCATACTCCTTATATATTTCCTGAAATGGAAAATGCAAAGGATTAGAGTACCAAATTGTCTTAAACAAAATTCATATATAATGTTATCATCAAAACAAGAATATTGATCAGAACAAATCTTGTTCTAACAAGGTGTGTATGCTGTAAATGACTTAAATGACGAAATGTGATATCCCATATGAATGTTTGAAATTTTATAGTCTGATTTATGAATAAATATTGGGGTAGAAATGGGGTGTTACAGAGAATATGTGTCGACTGCAACATACATTTTGATTAGATGTTCGACGAATAAACTAGAAGAAATCATGCCAGATGAATGTTAGTCTAGTGTCAAACCTAGCTTAAGACATCTAAAAGTATTTGGATCTATAGCATATGGACATTTTCATACCCCCAATTTTTGACCTAAGACACCACCTCATATCATCCTCATATGCATCATTTTATCTCTAACAAAATACAAAAAAGATAGCTTGTATGTGTGCTTCTTGTCAAGCAGGGTTTTGAATCAAAATCTCTTCATTAGTGCAAATCTTGATAAATTATTGTTTGAGCCTAATCCTCAACATCTCGAGTGATTCTAAATTATCAAGTGACTCCCTTCATCAACAATCAAGTAGTGTGATCCTCACATTAATTCAAAATAAATAAAATCAAAGCTTGTGTACAAAATTAGGGTTTTAATCCAGTTGATCATCGACTTTTAGCTTTGTGCATAACCTAATGGCTTGAAGCATGATTCACGGAGCTCAAATGCAACATCTTGACCTAATTGAATTTCTCAAGACATCTTCAAAGATACAATTGTTGGTGGTTGAAGAATTGGACCAGTTAAGGAAAAATTCAACTGTCAAGCAAAAGTCAAACTTTGACTATTTGGTAAACTTTGAACCTCTCAAGTCAAGGATCGTGAAAATATGATTGATGAAAGCATTTGATCAAGTTTAATCTATAAAATCAAGATAAAGAATCAAAGATGAAAAATTGGGGTATTGAAATATTTCCAAAATCTCATACTCAAATGCACTACTTTGCAAGCTTGTAACTCCTTCATCAAGCAACCATTTTTCTTGATCCAACGATCAAATAGAATATAAGGTTTCATACTACAACTTTGACAAGAGGGTAATGCTTGGGTCAAGAGATATGAGTCCATGAAGTTATGACTTCATTTGCCAACTGTCGTCCTCGGTTTTTCTCGTGAGATACGGACTGACTCTTCTTTTATTTTTGAGTTGTGAAAATCAGAGAGTCGCCACTGACTTTTATTTTATCCAATTAAGGAAAGGTTTATAAAAGAAACAGAAAAAGACCTTTAAGAGATTTTGGGTTCGGGGGTAGGTTATACAAAGGGAAGGTATTAGCACCCCTTTGTATCCATGGTTATCCATGGGCTCTTAATTGCTTAGCTCACTTGTTTGAATCATTTGTCTTGCTTTGAAATGCATGTATGTGGTTTTAAAATACCTTTGTAAATTAACTTTGTAATGATCCTTGTGCGAATGTATACAAAGTGTTTTATCTTTCGAAAGATGTTTTGAAAAAAAGATATTTAACTTCGTAATGATCCTTGTTTGGATATATACAAAATGTTGTCTTTTTTGAAAGTTTTGTTTTGAAAAACAGTGATATGTGAAACATTTGTTGTTTTGTTTGATTTGAGCAAGCAATTAGGAGATCTACCCTAAATTTATAAGGTCCTTTCCTATTTTCTTTTAGAAAATTTTTTTGACTGGATACAGAAAGAAATTATTTGAATTGTATTTGAAACAGTAGAATTGATTTTGAAAAGAGTAACAGAGGGATTACCCTAAGAGGTGCAAGTGTGATCGTGTTCTGATTCAGATATTTTTGTCTTTGAAATTAGTGACCTAACGCTTCAGTTTTATCTTTTGACATACACGCAGTTTTATATGTACAGAAATTAAAGTGCGAGAATGTAAAATGCGGAAAATAAATCTACGCTATTACATCGATTGTGTGAGAAATGTAAACTACGCTATTTACATGATTTTGACAACCTATACAGTTGTCTATGAATTTAAATTGCAATAAGATAAAGGGAAGTATTTTTGGATTTTTTGGATGGTTGATTTTAATTAGAATTAATGCATAATTAATTTAATTAAATGAGAAAAAGGTAGAAATAAAAATTTAAACCTAAAAATTAAGTCTAAAATATGTTCATATTGCTTGTTAATTAATTTTAAAATAAAACTATTTTTTTTGGATTTTCGAAGTTGTTTTGGAAATTATTAAGCTAATTAACATATAATTATACAAATAATTATACAAATAATTTAAACTTAAAGAGAAAAATATTCTAAATATGTACAAAATTAGTCTATAATATATAAACTTGATTAAATAAAAAGAAAATATTTTTTTCTGATTTTTTGATAGGTTAGAAATAATTAAAAGATAAATATAACAATATTACCTAATTAATTAAACAAAATATTTCAATTATTAAGAAAAATAAAATATTTTTGTATCAAAAAATAATATATTATTTTATCAACCTAAAAATATTTTTATTATATTTTTTTGATTTTTAAAACTATTTTAAATTAATTTTGCAAGTTATATTAAATAAAATAGAAAATATAAATATTTATAATCTGGTGTGGTGTTATTCTGAGGGAGCATGGTGTGGTTGCGTGTTTATGAGCGTTAGATGGAAAGCTGAGAGAATCCAAGGGTTGTGGGATGAGGTTACATCATAGTCACATGGAAATCAAAGCATGCAATCAGTCAGACATTCAAAGTCCAAGCTGGGACCCACACAACATGCATGGACGAATGAGAGAGAGGGAAGCTGCCACGCGTGCTGGTCAAAGTTTCAAACCTACTATTCATCATCTTCTTCCTTTTACCTGCGGAATTAGCTGCAGACTTACCTGCGGAATTTCCTGCGGATTTTTCTTCAGATTTCCATACTTTTGAAAACCTACAAAAACAGCCATGAACCAAAACAAAGGGCACCCAGGTCGACTTAAAATGACCTCCTGAACACGATGGTGGCGTTAGTTTTGGCTAAAAACGCATGGAACATGGCATACGAAAGTTCACATACTTGAAAACTCAATAATGGTACATGAGGATTCTTACGTGGAAACTTGCATGTAAGTGTTTAAACCTTCTCCAAACCATCTTAGTAACTTGTTAGAAGTATTAGTTTGCATTAAAACATGTTTAATTATGAGATACGAAAGTTAAAGAAAATGCATGAATATGTTATTTTCGAAGCATGAGCTCTATGAACATATAACCATGAGTAATGATCCCAACTTACTATATTAGGTCCCAGGAGATGATTAGAATGATTAGTTTGTATTGATAATGGTTGGAAGATAGAAAACGAAAATTACAAAGCTTTGAGATTTTTTTGAGAATTTTGTGAGTTTCTTGGCTATTCCTTTGATAGATATTTGTGTGTGTCCTCCTACTGAAGTGTTCTACTTCATTTATAAGCAATGAATGTGCTGCAATCTTAAGCTAAGAAGCTTTGATTGCTTTTTGAACTTTTGATTTTTTAATATTAGAAATCTTTGAATTCTTTGGCCATGGCTTTGAATTTCTTCAACCTCTTGCTCTAGACCTGCTGTACCATCTCTTTGTTGCAGAAAATAAGCTACCTTGGTGACTCAAGCAAGAGACAAAAGCTTTGGATAATGATCTTGCACCATTTCTTTTTAATTTAATTTTAAAGGTAATAAAATTAAATTAAAAAAGAAATAAAAATGTTATGGGCCCAATGTTGGTCGTGGAAGCCCTTTAACATTATTGGGAACATGTTTGGATCATGAAAACTTGGCCTCTTTTGGAAAAAAAACATTTTTGATCAATGTTGGTTTCATGCATTTTCCCAAAAAATATCCAACTTCAACAAGGCATAAATCCCTCAATTTTGATCATATGAAGGAGTTCTTGTACTTTTTAGAAACCTCAAGATGTCCTCTACAAGCTACTTTGGAAACTTTTTTTCATTTGGAGAAGTTATCTTGATGTTATGGCCTTTGACAAAAAACCACTTTTTGTTGACTTTGAAAATGACCTGTAATGTCTGAGCTTATATTTTTCAAATGGTAGATCCAATGACCATGGTATCAATTGCATTTGAAAGATAATTGAATTTCCTTCAAAACAAGCTTTGGTTGGAATTTTTTGAATGAACGAGGAGAGAGTTATGGCCGGTCAAAGTTCAGTTGACTTTTTAGGAGAAAACCCTAATTTTGAAACTTAGGGTTTTGTTAATTTCTGATCTTTTCTTGATGAATTATGATCAACCATTGATCAAATGATGAATCTTTTGACAAAATATGGATGTCGACAAAAAATTTCATTTTTGACTGTCTGTTGACTTTTCGGTCAAACTGGTCGTCTCTTGACTGTTTGAGCTGCTGACTGTGCGTCTGAGTGAATTGAAGTTTGAAAATTTGTCTGGTGGTACTTTGAGACATATGGAGGTCCATGAAATCCATTTGGGGTCTCAAAAAACTTGTTCTCCTAAAAAAAACAAAAACCCTAGTTAGGGACTGTTTGTGTAGGAGACAGTTAAGCGTACCTGATTTTTGTGCAGTGTTGAGTCTCTGCTGATCATGTGATTATGAGAAGACTTCTAGAACAAAAATCTTGGAATTTTGAAATGCAAAAGATTGATTTGATTGACGGTACAAAACACGGAGAATCGTGTTGTCAGCGGGTTTGACTGTCAACTGGCTGTCCGGGCATTAACGTAACAGTTAAAGTGAAAATTCAACATTTAAAGTTAATTTTTTCTTTTTGTTTTTTGTTGTGTTAATGGTGAAAATTTATTTACATGAGTTGTTAGAAAAACACAAAACATAATAAATAAATAAAATATACCGTACGCGAACGAAATTACCGATAATAACCTTGAAAAATATTTAATGCACAGAAAAATAAATATTTAACTAGCAGAAAACACACATAATATTATCTTGATAATTAAATGACAGTACGACAGATAGTACGATATTTAATACTGACAGTACAAATATTACATAATATAATGAACAGTACGACAAATAAAATAAACAGTACATTATTTGAAAGCGAAAGATACGACAAACTTTAAAAATGACGATTAAAAACCCATGCTATAAATAACAACATATAGATGAACGGAAGTGTAAGCAACCCAGGTCCGCATTTTTCAGGACTATGTAGACAAAAAAAGGACATGATCACCACCAAGACAGTGATGACCATAAGAAAACACGTATCCATCCACTTTGCCATTTTTGCCGGGGAAGAAGAGAAAATAACTATGAGGTAGAAGTTTGAGAAATGAGTTGAAATTTGATGTGAGAATTTATGGAAAAAATGAGAGGTATTTATAGAGTGAAAAGAAGGATAGAGACGTTGGGGAATGAAGTGATTCCGTACAAAAAAGGAAAATTTGAGTGGTAGTAGGATTTGAAAGAAAGTGTAGGTAGGGTTTGAAAAGAGAGATGTATAGAATAAAGTTAGGATTTGATTTGAAAGAAAAAGATTTGAAAAGAAAGGAAGAGATTTTGAAAATAATAGAAGAGATTTTGAAAATAATAATATAGTACAAAAATTAGTGGGAAACAAAAACTAATAATAATTTAATTGTTACCAGTACAGTCTAAATCCCTGGACTCTGCGCCTGCAAAAATTTAATTTTGTACCAATTGCATCAGTACTATTTATCTGCAAATAAATCTCAAATAAACAGCGCGTGTGAAGTGATAAACAGTACTTGGCGTTTGTGTAAGAATAAATTCAATAGCGAACCAAAATACCGTATAAGAAATATTCTAAAAACCGAGTATTCATAAAATCAGGATATTTGTGAAATAAAATCCAAGATTATATGAAACTTCCAATTTTTAGACAGAAATCTGTTGCCTTCTTTCTGAAAAAGATGCGGGCAAATTTTGGGGTATAACACCAACACTTAGAGAATATTTTCCAACATTCTGACTTTGTCAAGTAGCTGATTTTATGACCATTTTTCTCTATAATTCCAATTGATTCAAGGAAAGTGGTTAAATGAAAGTTGAAGAGCATGTTTCAAGCTTTCCAAAAAGTCCAGGAGCATGGATTTATCATACTTGAGCTAGGATAAACAAAGAGATGAAGTTTGCATCCAAAGTTGAATTTAGAGTTTCATTTGCATGACAAGTTTACGAGAAATCTCAAAACCTTACCATGAGATCTTGCTTTTCAGGCCATTCAACTTCTAAATCTCAGCATAATCATAAATTTACACAAATGTTTGATGCATTACACAAGAGCTTGAAGCATTACCTAATTCATATACCATTTTTGAAGCATTTTGAATAAAGTGAAATTTCCACTTTGACAAAGCATGTCTTTTGCCAACAATGGTTGCTTTAAGCCCGTGTTTTCTTCTCTAATCAAGGATCCTTGGAAGCAACCTCCTATTATGCAGAAAAATTGAGCCTATTATTCTTGAATCACTCCATTCATCACATCGAAATCACAAAAATCATGAAACTACAAACTTGCATTTCAACCAAACCAAAACTTTCTAATTACAAATCTGATAAGATCTCATTCCTCAACTTTCCCTATAAAGAGATAGGCCCTCTCAAGTCCAAAACACCCCTTGATTACACCAAAGTTTGCACTCAGAACCACCTTTGTTGCAACTTTCTACCATTTCTTCAAATCTCTACATCCTTGCAATATCTTAGCAAATTAAACACATAAACACTTTCCATACACCATATATAAGCTACTATAATCATTGGTTGGTCACTAAAACACCTCAATCACCACTTCCAACTCTCACTTTTCTCGCTTGCAAGTTGAGTTGGTCAAAAAAATCTAGAGGTTCTAAGTACAAAGTGAGCATTCAAATAGCTTCCTAATGGTCCAAGCGAGTTCACCATATCATTAGTTTGCATCTGGAACCACTAAAAGAGGCATTGGACCTTGCTCCAATAGGTAAAATTCTTGCACTTTGAACTCATAGTTTAAGCCATCATTTACATTCATTTTTTTATCCATTATTATTCATATGATTTGTGTGATCTGAAGCCCTATGAAAATAGGCATGTGTTGTTACAATATGTCATGTAATTTCATTTTGAAGTTTTAGGTTTTTTTTGGTTTCGTCCAAAATTCATTTGATACAGTTAAAATTAATTTGTTTAAAGCACATGGTTGAACTCCTGGTAAAATTTTAAGCAACTTTGATCTTTACACTTTTGCATTTGGTGGAGAAATGAGAGAGTTGCCATTTTTTAAAGTTAGTTGAAGAAAGTGTCATTAAAAAACCAGAAAAAATTTGTTTTTCTTGCAGGAAATCAATTTCCACAGTCCAGTTTCATTTTTCACCTTCTGTTTTGGGTAGATTTCGCAGGGGAAATCGATTTCCTGAGTCTTATTTTGAAAAAAATAATTCTTTTAGTCACTTGTTTTGCCATTCATCTCCAACACTTTTTCTTCAACTTTCCACTTAATTTCCAATGAGCAAATCAACACCTTTTGGCTTGATTTTTTGCATGTTACTTGATTTATGTGTGTACTTTAATAATATTTTAAAAAATATCAAAAAAATTTTTTTATTATTTTATTAAAATCCAAAAAAACATGTATTTTTGAACTTTCTTTTAAGACTTTGTTTGGTCTTCTTGTTGATTTATCGATTACTTCCGCTTTGATTGATCCTAACATGCCATGTTTTGACTCTTGCTTGATAGCATGATGCTTGTGTATGTTTACTACCTCATTGTGATTAATGATTATGTTTCAAATCCAAGGGAAAGAATTGCTAAGTTGACTTTATGTCATTGTATCTTTGCATACATGTTTACCCTTTAAACCCTAAATTTCATTTAAAAACATAACCTCTTTCATAAACAAACCTTGACTTTGTCATTAAATTTTCAAACTTTCTTTCTTTAATAAATGCTTTAACACACATTAAGCATATCCAAACACTTTCAAAAGATACTAAAGACGTCAATTCCTTGCCAGCTGATGTAACGACTCAAATGTGATTGTGGGGGACAAAGAGCACACTAAAATTGGGTTCACACATACGTCCTTGCAGTAGTGGAGAAGTTAGTGTATTGTTTTACCATTATGCTTCTAGCACAAGTTTTTGATCTTCCTCTTTAAAATATATTTCTGATCTAAAATAGTGAGAGCATAGAAGAGATCAAGTAACATGAATATCTTAAGAGTATTTGAGTCTTTAGAGTTTAAAAGCAACATCTTATCTAAATGACACATCTTAAATTCTGAGCTTGAAGCAAAAGCTTATCTGAGCTTGAAATTTTGACTTTTAATTTGAAAGAGTAGCTTATCTTAGAAACACTTAAAAATCCTTTTCTGCTGAACATTCAATATTCTTCAAAACTGTTGATGTTACTTTAGCAAGGATGAATAGTTCTTCTGAGGTGTGTCAGTGCTGATTCTGATAATCTTTTAGATAGAAATCCATAATCAATGAAAATATTTTATTTTCACACTTAAGAAACTATTAGAGTACAAAATGTTTACATAAAAAATATATGTGTTGTTATCTTCAAAGCTAAAGATTGAATGCATAACCAAATCTTATTCTAACACTATCATCCATAAATTTCACCTTGTTTTTCAACGGTTGATTGATTTTTACAAACCAATTATTCATTCCCGTCATGTGCACTGAACACCTGGAGTCAAGGTACCATTTATTGTTGCATTCTGCATCTTCTTGTGTAGACACCGTCACATTTTCAAGTGATTCTTTCTTGTTTTGATGACATTTTTCTGTGTTGTTTTCTGCTTCTGCAATCACCATTAACAATGTGCTCTCATCATCTTCTTGCCTTGCAAAATTTGCTTCAGCTTCTTGTGGATCATTCATGTTGGTATGACATTCACGAGCAACATCTCTAGGCTTTTAAAAATTACAACATTGGACTATGCTTTTGCCATCTCTCCATCTCCCTCCTCTTCCTCTATTGTTGCCACCTTTGTAATTGCTTGATCCACCACCTTTTCTGCAGCTGCTTTCACCCTTTTGAAATGTTAAAAGGGTGAAAGCAACTTCAGCCTTTGCTTTTTCAACATTCGTATCCTCCATTCTCTGCTCATGAGCCTCAATAGAACTTTACAACTATTCTTTGTTCATGGTTGAAATATCCTTGAACTCTTCAATGGCAACTACTACATTATCAAATCTTGACGTCAACGATATCAAGATTTTACCAACCACATACTACTCAATGATTGTCTCTCCACACGTTTTCACTTGATTGATTATCGTAGTAAATTTACTATTGGTTTCTTTCTCCTCCATTTGAATTATTTCCAGTTGCCTTTTGTAAGTTTGTAACATCACCACCTTTACCTTATCATCTCCGACGTAAATTTTTTTCAAGATTTCCTAAGTGTTCTTTGAGGATGTGCAATCATCAATCTTCTTGAAATCATCAGCATGAACACATTGATGAATAAGATACAAAGCTTTGAAATCTTTCGTCTTCTCTTTCTTGTGTGTAGTTCATTGTGCTACCATTGCACCTTCTACAAGTGGATTAACACTATTCTTGATCACTTCTAGAATATCTTGATAACCAAACAACACTTTCATATGTTTGCACCACTTATCATAACTTTTTGCATCAAGAATTGAGAGATTTGCATGGATACATTCATTGGAGATGGAAAGCATTTCCGCACACTAACTGTTTGATCAATGAATCAGACTCTTGATGCTAAATGTTAGGGACAAACTCAATCACAAGATAAAATGATGAACAATGAAAGATGGAGAGAATAAGAGAAGTAGAAAGAATTGGGGTGAAAATATGATTGTTATTTCATTAATGACCCACCATGAATATTTATACAACAATACACATCAATGTATCTAACCAACTAAAAGAAAAAATAATCTTTGCAACCCTGTAACCTATTATACTAAAACTGTAACCGGTTACAGGAAGTCATTGTCTCAAAATACATAAAATTTGAGGTTGGTGACTGGTTACACTAAATTTGCGCCCTCGTACCCCCCTTTACCAGCGCTTTTGTTAAAGCGCTTTCATAAATCCCCCTATAGCAGCGCTTTTTGAAAGCGCTTTCGTAACACCCCCCTTTTACCAACATTTTTTTCAGTGTTTTTTTATTTTGTTTTTAGCGTAGCTTATAGCAACGCTTTTCCTAAAAACGCTTTCGTAGGGGTGCTGCTAAAACTCAATTTTGGCGTAGTGACATGATGCTTCTCTTTGATATTAACTCCCGCGGAAAGGTGGTAACCAATTATACACTCCTACTATAATCGATTACATCTATTTAAATTACTTCATTTTCTTAAAAAGTGGGAGGAGTAAGATTGTATAATCTTTTTATTTTAAATAAATCAAATCTAACTTTATATTTTGTCTACTCCATCAATGAGAAGAGAGAGACTCGATCAAACTGACTCTCTATAAACTTTCTCTATAAATCAACGTGTAAAAGTTTTTGAAGTTTAACATATATATTATTTCGGTTTAAAAGTTTAATCTCAAAATTCACATATGATGTCTCTCTTTTTTATATATAATTTAAATTCCTCTTGAGATTGGTTTATTGATTGAAATTTGGGTCTGCTCTTCCCCGCAACTAATATAAATTCACACTATAACTATGAGATATATTCGACCAAAAAAAATTCAGTCTAATAATATTAAATATTTGACAGTTAAGCTAAAACTTTGATATAATAAATTATTTTATGGAGTAACTAATTTGCATACGTAAGTACGTATGTTTTTCTTGAAGATGAAAAGCCAGACATTTTAGTCACGTGGAAAATTTTCAATTATTTTGATTCAACATTTTTTTTTGTTTTAAAATATTCACTTTTATGCGCGAACATAGATAACGTTATATCACCTGCGTTAGCCTTTTTAGACATTCTAACATTAGCTTTTTTTTTTTTTTTTTAATTCCAACGCTAGCTTAGACAATAAGATTTTGTTTATAATAATAATAATAATAATAATAATAATAATAATAATAATAATAATAATAATAATAATAATAATAATAATAATAATAATAATAATAACAATAATAATAATAACAATAATAAAATTAAAGTGAAAGTCGTCTCTAAATTATTACTCCCTTTTAAATGACTCTTAAAAAAAGTCATATTTTCGAACTTAAGCTACGATATTATTTGACAAAAAATCGTATATTTTAATAGAAGTTAAAAAAAAATTATTTATTGTTTAATTGACATGAAATAATATTGTAAACTAGTTTTACATGATTGTTCAATAAAAAAAACTATCCATCATCTAATTGTGACTCATTATAATATGTCACAATAAATTTTGGCAAAACACAAGGTCTTTTTTATAATCATTAGCATTTTATTTCTTTCAATGCTTGAATTAATTTATTCCTTTAAAAATATGTAGAATTTCCACTTTTATTCTTATTATTTTTAATACTTAACAATATTTTTATTAAACTTCATTCTTGATTTTTTTTTTATCGTACATATTTAGAGAAGAAAATAATTATACAAACTTTTTTTTTTTTTTGTTAATTTTGATCGCACATCTATATCCTTCATTTTATTGAACTCCTTACCCTTAAATATTAGACAAGACTTTGTAAAAAAAAAAAAAGGTATGATATGCCTTTTTATAGATTTATTACTCTTTAGAGGATTTTTGGCCTAGTCTCCCTCTCTTTTCGGTGTAACAATCTTCTTTTGGAATTTACTACTTTTATTAAAAAAAATCTAATACATATATTTATGTTTGACTTGATCATTCTGATGGTAAATTTAGACATAATAACATATCAATATGCTGCAGATATAAAATTCCTCAAACTTGTAAAAACCTATTAAGATCAACACCAGATATATGGCAGCAAATCAAACTAAAAAAGACACAAAAGAACATCGATATTTTAATGTAGAAAACCCCTCATTATGAGAGTAAAAATCATGAGTCGTCTAGACCAAAGAAATAGCTCCATTATAATCAAATAAGGGTACAAAAGAGTCTTAAAGTGATTCCCAAACTATTTCTAACAACCGCAAATCAAAAAAGCAAACTAGATTACAAATAAGAATAAAAAAGTCAAAAAAAATTCCCAAGAGACTAATGCTCCTGGACCACAAGAGAGGAAGACATCACATACCAACCCAAAACCTTAAGGTGTTAGGTAAATGAGTTCTCTCTCTCATAAATCCAATATTAAACTCATTCATAGACAATGTGGTACTTTAACCACTCACACTTGCACCCAACATACTTGTCCTCCGAATTTGAGCTCGGTCCGACGGTTAACGAGTCTAGGATCGTCGATTTAGTGAGGTTGGTTGCAAAAAAACGGGAATATGTTTCTATCTTCTTTTGTCTCTTTTGAATCCTTATTTTCTCTCTCTCTCTCTCTCTCAAACCTAAATTGACCCTCACCAATTAAGTAAGTGAGGCAAATGGGCTATTCATATTTGGGTTTTTCTCCACATAGGAAGGGAGTTCAAACCCAATAAATCTCCCCTCACAACTACGTGAAGGAAATCGCCAAACCGACGATATCACAAAAAGCTTCAAACTTCATAATGAAGTAATCGTTAAAAAAATTTCTAACAAAGACACAATGATTTGAAGTAGTCTTATGATGAACCCATATAAGCTTTTTCTAATAGACTCAAAATTCTTGTACCACTACATTGGAGCTTACTTCAACCCATATAAACTCTTTCTCAATCTACACACACGATCTTCTTTTCCTTTAACTTGAAAACCATCAGATTGTTTCATGTAGATCTCTTCCTCCAAATCACCATTAAGGAATTTCGTTTTCATATCCATTTTCTCAACCTCTAAATCAAGAGTAGCAGCCAAACTCAACACGGTTCTAATTGATGACATCTTTACAATAGGTGAGAAAATCTCCTTAAAATCAATACCCTTTCTTTGACAAAAACCTTTCACTCTAATCTAGATTTATACTTTGGATACTTATAGTCTCTCTCATTACTTTACAAATCCACCTGTTTTCCAAAGCTCTTTTGTCTTTAGTCAACTTCAGTATATCATAAGTGTGATTATCCTGTAATTATTTCATTTTATCGTGTATTTCATCCAACCACTTTTGATTTTCATCACTTTCCACGTCCTTTTGAAAACACTCATATTTGTTAGAACAAGATTTGTTCTGATCAATTATCTTAGTTTTGATGATAACAATAATATGAATTTTGCTTAAAATAATATGGTACTCTAATCCAATGCAATTTCCTTTTCAGGAAATATATAAAGAGTATGCATAATTCAGCGCTCAGAAGCTTTGTCTCTCAAGGGTTCAGCATGCAACATCAGAACATGGTCTGGCAAGACATCAGAAGATGGTCGAAGCAGAATCAGAACATGGGTCTATGGAAGCATCAGAAGAACATGAGATCAGAAGCACTGAAGTTCTGATGGTATCACGCACAGAAGCACTTCAAGGTCAGAAGATTAGAAGATGCTTTGCACCAAGCTGTTTGACTCTGATGATATTCAAACGTTGTATTCACAAACATCAGATCAGAAGGAAGTACATGTGGCAGGCTACGCTGACTGACAAAAGGAACGTTAGAAGCTATTAAAGGCAACGTCAGTAGACACAGCGTGAACAAGGCTCGAGGTAGTTGACAAAAGCGTATAACATTAAATGCGATGCTGTACGGAACACGCAAAGCATTAAATGCACTCAACGGTCATCTTCTCCAACGCCTATAAATATGAAGTTCTGATGAGAAGCAAGGTTAACGATTCTGAACAAAACAACTCATATTAACTTGCTGAAACTCTGTTCTATTCAAAGCTCAGAATCTTCATCTTCATCAAAGCTCACTACATTGCTGTTGTAATATATTAGTGAGATTAAGCTTAAACGTTAAGAGAAATATCACAGTTTGTGATTATAGCTTTTAAGAAGCAATTGTAATACTCTTAGAATTGATTACATTAAGTTGTAAGGAACTAGAGTGATCGTGTGGATCAGAATACTCTAGGAAGTCTTAGAGGTTATCTAAGCAGGTTGTAACTAGAGTGATCGTGTGGATCAGAATACTCTAGAAAGTCTTAGAGGGTATCTAAGCAGTTGTTCCTGGAGTGATCAATGTGTGATCAGAAGACTCTGGAAGACTTAGTTGCTGACTAAGTGGAGAACCATTGTAATCCGTGCGATTAGTGGATTAAATCCTCAGTTGAGGTAAATCATCTCTGCGGGGGTGGACTGGAGTAGTTTAGTTAACAACGAACCAGGATAAAAATAACTGTGCAATTTATTTTTATCGGTCAAGTTTTTAAAGCTACACTTATTCAAACCCCCCCTTTCTAAGTGTTTTTCTATCCTTCAATTGGTATCAGAGCGCCGGTTCTAAGGTGCAAGCACTTAACCGTGTTTAGAAAAGATTCAGGAAGAGAAAAACGCTTCAATAAAAGATGGCTGATGAAACTGCAAAGTCTACATCTACATCTGGCTTTGCTGAGCAACACAACGGTAACAATGGTTATACTAGACCGCCGGTATTTGATGGTGAAAACTTTGAATACTGGAAAGATAAACTGGAAAGTTACTTTCTTGGTCTAGATGGTGATCTATGGGATCTTCTGATGGATGGTTACAAACATCCGGTAAATGCCAGTGGCGTAAAGCTGACAAGGCAAGAAATGAGCGATGATCAGAAGAAGCTTTTCAGGAATCATCATAAATGCAGAACTGTTTTGCTGAATGCTATCTCTCATGCTGAGTATGAGAAGATATCTAACAGGGAAACGGCCTATGACATATATGAGTCCTTGAAAATGACTCATGAAGGAAATGCTCAAGTCAAGGAGACTAAAGCTCTTGCTCTAATCCAGAAATATGAAGCCTTCAAGATGGAGGATGATGAAGACATTGAAAAGATGTTTTCAAGATTTCAAACTCTTACTGCTGGATTGAGAGTTCTTGACAAGGGATACACCAAGGCTGATCACGTAAAGAAGATCATCAGAAGCTTACCCAGAAGATGGGGTCCTATGGTGACTGCATTTAAGATTGCGAAGAATCTAAATGAAGTCTCTTTGGAAGAGCTGATCAGTGCCCTGAGGAGTCATGAAATTGAACTGGATGCAAACGAGCCTCAAAAGAAAGGTAAGTCTATTGCATTAAAATCCAATATCAAGAAATGCACTAACGCTTTTCAGGCTAGAGAAGAAGATCCTGAAGAATCAGAATCTGAAGAAGAAGATGAACTATCCTTGATCTCCAGAAGGCTAAATCAACTCTGGAAGAACAAGCAAAGGAAGTTCAGAGGCGTCAGAAGTTCAAAGAAATTTGAACGTGGAGAATCTTCTGATGACAGAAGATTTGACAAGAAGAAGGTCATGTGCTATGAATGCAATGAGCCTGGACACTTCAAGAATGAATGTCCAAAACTTCAGAAGGAAAATCCCAAGAAGAAGTTTCATAAGAAGAAAGGTCTTATGGCAACCTGGGATGAGTCAGAAGATGATTCAGACTCTGAAGATGAGCAGGCTAACTGTGCGCTGATGGCGACAGAAGATGACGGATCAGAATCTACATCAGAATCAGATTCTGAAGAGGTATTTTCTGAACTTACTAGAGATGAGTTAGTTTCCAATCTAACAGAACTTCTGGAATTCAAGTCTCAGATTAGTCTCAAATACAAAAAGCTGAAAAAGCTATTTGAATTTGAAACAAAGAAGCTTGAGCTGGAGAATTCTGAATTAAAAGAAAAACTTTTAAAATTATCCAATAATGTTGGATCTCCTTCTGATTCAGATAAATCCACTCCTAGTCTAAACCATGTTCTGAAAGAATATGATTTAAGTTTCAGGAAGTTCTTATCTAGAAGTATTGGCAGAAGTCAGCTAGCTTCTATGATATATGCTGTGTCTGGAAACAAAAGAGTCGGCATTGGTTTTGAGGGTGAAACCCCATACAAACTTGAACCTGTTGATGAAATGAAAATCACATACAAGCCATTGTATGATCAGTTCAAGTATGGCCACTCCCATGATATTAGGCACACTTCACATGCTCAAAGTTTTCACATTACACACACTAAGAAGCATGTGACACAACCTAGGAAATATCATGAAACTCACATTAAGAATTATCATGCTGTTCCTCCTATTGCTTACAATGTTAAACCCAAGTTCAATCAGAACTTGAGGAGAACTAACAAGAAAGGACCCAAGAAGATGTGGGTACCAAAGAAAAAGACTATTTCTTATGCAGATTCTCTTGGCGACAAAGAAGATAAAAGTCAACATGTCATGTCACCTGGACTCAAGTTGGTCTCAACACTTGAAGGGAAGAAGGACTGTCTTCCAAGTTCTGGTACTTAAATCTGTTGAAGAAACTATGTTCGTAGGAGATCAGAAAAGAAAGTTTATTAGTCTTGGAACCATCTGTTTTGTTTGTTTCTAAAGCAATGATGTTTCGTTCTTGATTATTCTGAATGCTCTAAATGCTACAGAATATACAATATTGAAACATTGATTGTGGACGAATCAATAAATATCTGGTTTGATGATAAACTTGTTTCTGATGAAACAAAGCAGCTTAAGAATTTCTGCAGATACAGTTTTGTCTTATCAGAAGCTGCAGAACAAAGAAGTGAATCTCCAGAAGCTGTGTATATCAGAAGTAATGGATCAGAAGATCATTCAGATTTACATCAGCACACTTCAGAAGGAGTGTTTCCAGAAGAGAAACTTGATCAATTCAGAAGCAGTGATCGGAATCAGAAGGCGTAAAGCCTATTGAATATTTCACACCTGTCATCCATTATCTGATGATGAACACGTGTCTCTACGGTCAGTACGAAGCGTGCAGTTGAAAAGACGCCGACCTAGGTAACTGTATTAAATCATTTCATTTACCATGCTATCTCTCCTAATGTCATTTCTCATTTAATGCAAAATGATTTAATTATTTTCAAATCTTTTAAATAGCCCGCTTCAACTTCATTCTTTTCTCCTTCTCTCTATTTTGTTGTACATCTTCTTTTCGCTGCATCTGTTTTTTTTACAAACCCTAGTCTTTGTTCTAATCTTACGACATAATCATCATGAACTCTTCCTCTTGTTCATCTTCCTCAAAAGAAAAACTTACTTCTTCACAAATCCTTCTACGAAATTATGAATATGCTCCTTTGAAAACTTGCTTGATACCCACGAAGGACTTGGAGGTTTTATGTGAAACTGCTGTGGACTTAAACAATCTTAAAGCGAATGGCTTTAAGTGTGATGCAAGAATCCTTGAGCAAGGATGGTCCAAGTACCTTAATAGATTGGTTGGTCCAATTTATCCTGATCTTGTGAAGGATTTCTGGGTACATGCAACGGTTACCCCAACGGCCATCATTTCATTCGTGCTAGGGCATGAAGTGGTTATCTCTGAAAAACTGATCAGGAAGCTATACAATCTGAATGATGAAGAAGGTTGGTCTGGTTTTCGACATGCATCTGTTGATTGGTCGATAGTTGAAAAACAAATCTCTCAGTCTTCTGGGATTGACTCGAATAACACAGGCACCTTGAGGCCATTTTATAGAGTATGGGCTGAGATTATTCTGGGTTCTCTTCACCACAGAAAAAGGATGCTCTCCTCTTCTTACATCAGTCCAGATCACAAGCAGACTCTTTTCTGCATTGGCAAAAAGACTGAGATCAACATTTCTCATATTCTGTTTGAGAATCTGAAGACTTCAATCTTTGAGTCAAGAGAAGAGGAAAGGGCGAAGTACCCTCATCTTTCAAGAACGACTATTCCGTTTGGAAGAATGATTTCAGACATTCTTATTGAAAGCAAAGTGCTGGACTCCATCAGAAAACTCAATGCATCCCATTTGCTTGGAGTAGTTCAAGGTCCCATTTTCAATGGTGTGGATTTGTTCAGATTAGAACTCATTCAAAATGTACCTTCTGTGTGCTCAAGCTTTCCTGACATTCTCTCAAGAAGAGTTGCTGTTGAAGGTTTTGCCTCCTTGTTTCAAGAAGAACTGCATCAGGTTGTCAAGTCTTACCTGGAAGATTGTGTTAGGAAGCAATCAGATATTGATCCTGCTTGGATCCGTGGCAGAGTACTTTCGTCCAAGGCTGACCTTTTGAAGAAGGATCAGAAGGAACAAAAGGCTAGGTTTAAAAGAAAAGCCCGAGAAGATGAGGCTAAGGAAGCCAAGAAGTTAAGAGTCACCTTTGATCCTGACAAGGTGGATTCTGAAGAACGAAGGGAGAAAAGGATTAGAGATTCCTTTCGCAGAACCAGATCTTCTTCTTCTGTGCAAATCTCCAGGCAGGTTTTTACTCCACCTCCCTCTGTCCCTAAACCATCCTTCCAATCACCTCCATCTGAACCAAAAATAAACTTCACCTTACCAAATCCTTCTCCATCAACCTCCTCCTCTCCCATTCTAAATCCCACTCCTCTAAATATTCTTCCCCCAACTCCTTCTGATAAGACTTTCTCACCAATTCCCTTTACAAATAATCCATCCTCATCAATCATTCTCTCAGTTATTCCCTCCTCCTCATCCACCGCACCTCCACCTTCTGTATCCCATCCCTTACCTACCAGAAAATCAAAACCTTTTTGTCCTCTCTACCCGGACTACAAATTCACCCTCAATCCGCCTGAACCTGAACTCTCTACCTACCTGGAACTTTTCAGATATGAGGTAATCAATGGCTTAGACCTTCTGAAGGAAGCCTTCCTAAATGGTCTGAATGATGTTTCTACAAGAAATATCTGGAAAAGATTTCGCAAGGTGTTTCAAGAAGAAGCAATGGGAGTACAGAAAAGACTAGTGGCTGCTGCCCCACGGCCTCGTGGAATTCTGAGGAATTATGAAGACTTCTGGTTTGCTAGTCTCAAAGGAAGACATCTGTTGGAAGAGAAGCCCTTCTTGGATGAGATGGAACAATTAAGACTGGCTGCTGAAATGGAAGCAAATCCATGCAGGGATATTGTTATCTTTATTCCTGATTATCCTGTTCTGCTCGGAGACTTCAAGACTCTCTTTGACTATCTGAGGGAAAACCCTTCTGAGAAAGACCCAAGCTTGGTCATTCCAGAAGTTGTTGACCCACCAGAAGTTGAAGGTCCTTCTGCTCCCAGGAATCTAGCTGCCATTCTTCAGGCACTTGAGAATGGAGACTTGGAAATTCCTGCTGCAGAATATGGAGATGCTTCTATGCAAGAAGCAGATGTTGAAAATCATGTTGCTGAATCAGATCCTGTTGAGGAAATCCCTGCAAATGAACTATCCATGGAAGCTACAGATCAAGTTGCTATTCCTGTGGTTGAAAGCGGTGAAGCTTCTTCTGATGAATCTTCTCGTCTTGCAAGGACTCTGGAAGAAATTCAGAAGAGACAGGATGAGCAAAGCTCACTCAATGCTGAGTTTAGAGCTTTCATGGTGAGGCAAGATGGACACAACAATGAGGTTCAAGAGATGCTGGCCAAGATCCTGTCAAGGCTAGGGCCATCTTAGATTGAGCCTGTGTTGTTTCTTTCTTTTCGTTGCATCTGCTTTTGTGCATCTGATCTTACTTATCTTCATGTACTTCTGTACCTGATGTTTGAACTTCAATGAAATCATCTTCCTCCTCCGTGTGTTTCTTTTTGTTTGTCTCTGAATCTTTTCTGTTTTTTGATGATATGACAAAAAGGGGGAGAAATATGTGATAAATGATTTGATTTAATTAGTTGCTTTTACTAACAACAACTGCAAGTTCTATATGGTTTAAGTGTTTTGCAGGTATAAAGAAATATGTGATAAATGATTTGATTTAATCAGTTGCTTTTACTAACAAGAACTGCAAGTTCTATATGGTTTAAGTGTTTTGCAGGTATAAAGAAATATGTGATAAATGATTTGATTTAATCAGTTGCTTTTACTAACAAGAACTGCAAGTTCTATATGGTTTAAGTGTTTTGCAGGTATAAAGAAGTGAAGAGAATCTTCAAAGCAAACACAAGAAGCAAAACCATAAGAAGCGTTATTCTGTAAAAAGAATAAGCTTATGGAAACTGAAGCAAGCTGAGTGCTGTCAAGCTTCAGAAATCAGAAGCAAGAAAGAAGAATGATCAGAATTTCTGATAATAGAATTTGATCCAAAATTTGTCTATTTGCTCTGACAAAATTCTATTTGCTCTGATACATTATTTTAGCCTATATGGCTCTGATACATATCATGTGTTCTAATACACATTTTATGTTCTGACTCGTTCATGCTGACTTTTGTCGTTTAGTTTTTGTTCTGTAACATTTCAGGATGTAGAGATGCTCTGATGATGCTCTGGTACATTCAACAATGTTCTGATACAAATCTAGCATGAAGTGATGTTGGTAGAAATTCAAAGCTCTGAAGCTATCCGAGGGAAGCAGAAATCAGAAGCTGTGAATGTTTTAAAGATCCAGAAAACTCAAGCTCTGAAGCTGTCCTAAATGGAAGCAGAAATCAGAAGCTGTGAATGTTCTGAAGATCAAAGAAATTCAAGTTCTGAAGCTGTCCTAGATGGAAGCAGGAATCAGAAGTTGTGAATGTTCTGATGATCAAAGAAATTCAAGTTCTGAAGCTGTCCTAAATGGAAGCAGGAATCAGAAGCTGTGAGTGTTCTAAGGATCTAAAGAAATTCTAGTTCTGAAGCTGTCCAATGGAAGCAGAAGTCAGAATCTATGAATTCTCTGAAGACAGAAGCTTATGTGATCGTCTCTACCGAAATAATCAGGGAAGTCTTTTATTAAAGTTCTTCGAGTATTTATTTCAGGGGGAGATTATTTATCTCAGGGGGAGATTGTTAATCTCAGGGGGAGACATATTCACATGCTTATGCTATAGCTGTGTAATTTGTCTTTTGCCGTCTGCTCTTTCTGATCGCAAATTCATATCATTTATATATGTTTTTGTCATCATCAAAAAGGGGGAGATTGTTAGAACAAGATTTGTTCTGATCAATTATCTTAGTTTTGATGATAACAATAATATGAATTTTGCTTAAGATAATATGGTACTCTAATCCAATGCAATTTCCTTTTCAGGAAATATATAAAGAGTATGCATAATTCAGCGCTCAGAAGCTTTGTCTCTCAAGGGTTCAGCATGCAACATCAGAACATGGTCTGGCAAGACATCAGAAGATGGTCGAAGCAGAATCAGAACATGGGTCTATGGAAGCATCAGAAGAACATGAGATCAGAAGCACTGAAGTTCTGATGGTATCACGCACAGAAGCACTTCAAGGTCAGAAGATTAGAAGATGCTTTGCACCAAGCTGTTTGACTCTGATGATATTCAAACGTTGTATTCACAAACATCAGATCAGAAGGAAGTACATGTGGCAGGCTACGCTGACTGACAAAAGGAACGTTAGAAGCTATTAAAGGCAACGTCAGTAGACACAGCGTGAACAAGGCTCGAGGTAGTTGACAAAAGCGTATAACATTAAATGCGATGCTGTACGGAACACGCAAAGCATTAAATGCACTCAACGGTCATCTTCTCCAACGCCTATAAATATGAAGTTCTGATGAGAAGCAAGGTTAACGATTCTGAACAAAACAACTCATATTAACTTGCTGAAACTCTGTTCTATTCAAAGCTCAGAATCTTCATCTTCATCAAAGCTCACTACATTGCTGTTGTAATATATTAGTGAGATTAAGCTTAAACGTTAAGAGAAATATCACAGTTTGTGATTATAGCTTTTAAGAAGCAATTGTAATACTCTTAGAATTGATTACATTAAGTTGTAAGGAACTAGAGTGATCGTGTGGATCAGAATACTCTAGGAAGTCTTAGAGGTTATCTAAGCAGGTTGTAACTAGAGTGATCGTGTGGATCAGAATACTCTAGAAAGTCTTAGAGGGTATCTAAGCAGTTGTTCCTGGAGTGATCAGTGTGTGATCAGAAGACTCTGGAAGACTTAGTTGCTGACTAAGTGGAGAACCATTGTAATCCGTGCGATTAGTGGATTAAATCCTCAGTTGAGGTAAATCATCTCTGCGGGGGTGGACTGGAGTAGTTTAGTTAACAACGAACCAGGATAAAAATAACTGTGCAATTTATTTTTATCGGTCAAGTTTTTAAAGCTACACTTATTCAAACCCCCCCTTTCTAAGTGTTTTTCTATCCTTCAATATTCACCCTCATCCATCAATTATACCTTGTAGAAGATTGTCTATGCCTGTTATGCCTCCTAAGTTGAACTTGTGATGATTCTGAAGCTTCACCAAGAGTCTCATCTTGTGATATATCGCTCTTCCCTTCATCATCATTAGATGGAATATTTATCTCATCTCCAAGTTTTGATCATCAACATAATCATATGGCTCACCATTCTGATCATCACCACCAATAGCATTTAAATTATTATTATTATTAGGCAATCGAACTGGATTAATAATAGACAAATTGATATCTTTGTTAGGTGTAGTCTTCTCTACCTCGTCAATGTCTTCAATAGTTTGCTCTTCCATGAATACTACATCGCGTCTTCGGATAAGCATATTCCTTATAGGATCATACAACCTGTAACAAACTCATGTTGCCCATAGCCGATTAATATACATTGTTTTAACTTTGCATCCAACTTAAATCTTTCATCCTTTAGAATATGCACAAAATCCTTACGAATAAAGACTCTCAAATGATCATACTTGACATTCTTTCCAAACCTAATTTTGTTTAAAACTTTACTGTTCAAAGCAGTAGTAGGAGTAAGATTAAGAACATGTAACACCGTGTAAAGTGCATGGCCCCAATAATGATAAGACAACTTAGCTTCAGAGAACATACATCTTACTCTCTGAATTAGTGTTTGATTCATCCTTTTTGCTAAATTATTCAATTGAGGATTTTAGGAGGAGTCTTTTCATGTCCAATACCATGCTGCTTGAAATATGCATCAAATGGTCCACAATACTCGCCACCATTATCAAAACGAACACATTCCAACTTCTCTCCCGTCTTCCTCTCTACCAAAGCATGGAATTATTTGAACTTTTCCAAACACTTGATCTTTTGTCTTCAAGGCATAAACCCATAGTTTCTTGGAACAATCATCAATAAAGGTAACAAAGTAAAGTGTGCCACTAAAGGATTTTACCTTTAATGGACCACAAACATCATAATGTACCAATTGAAGCAACTTTAACTTCCTTGAGGGAGGATGTCTCTTGAAAGATACTCTAGTATGTTTACCAGCCATGCAATGAGAACACTTCTCCAAATCTACATTCTTTAATCCTCAAAAACATCCTTTTTGGCCAAAATATTCAGCCCTTTTCACTAATATGACTAAGTCTTCAGTGCCACAAAGATGCTTCCATGTCAATAGCATTCACACTATCCCTAGCAACCAAAGCTTTTGTCGAATACAATTTATAAAACTTTTCCCCTAAAGCCACAACCAATTTACCTTTATTGAGTTTCCACTTTCTAGAACCAAAGTGATCGTCATAGCCATAATCATAAAGCATATGCACAAAGATCAAATTAAAGCGGGCATCTAGAGCATGTTTGACACCTCTAAGAAATAATTGCACCCCCATGTTGGTTTTCAAGCAAACATCACTTACACCAATTACCTTAGATACACGATCATTACTCATCTTCAACACTCCAAAGTCACCACAAGTATAAGATGTGAAGAAATCCTTCCTTGGTGTAACATGGAATGTAGCACCATTGTCAACTATCCATATGCTCTAATCTGATACAAGATTAACAAACTCGTGATCACATAGAATAACAAAATCATTACAAGTAGCAATAGTAACAAGATCATCATCATAACCTTTTAGTTTATACTTACCTTTCTTGCCTTTTTTATCCATTTTCCAATGATAGCAATACTTTTGAACATGTCATACTTTATAACAATAATGACACTCCAACTTTTGTATTGTGGCTTAGACTTGCTTCTGCTATTTTCTCTACCACCCTTCGGTTCCTTTTTCTTACTTCTCCCCTATTTTTAGTGACAAGTACCTCAAATTGAGATGAAGAGCCTTGTACCTTCCTTCTCATATCCTCATTAATAATACCACCCTTATCTGTTTCTAAAGAAACAACACCTTTAGGAGTAGAACTTGTTATAGAAACCTGAAACGTCTCTCAAGACTCTAGTAAAGATAGCAATAGAAATAGTCCTAAAAGTTCATCATCAAATTTGATACTCACTCCTGACATCTGATCAAGGAGTCCTTGAAATTCACTCAAGTGATCTGAAATAGAAGTCCCTTCCTTATACTTCAAACTTATGAAGTTATTCAACAAGAACAATTTATTGTTCCCTAATTTAGAGGCATATAAGGACTTTATCTTCTCCTATAAATTTTTTGCATGTGTCTCATTAGAAATATATTTATAAACATTATCTTTTACATATTATTGTATAAAACCACATACATGTTGATGTTCAAACTCCAATTCTTCATCAAATAGAAAATCCAATTTTGTGCGATCCAGATTTCCTTTGTCATCAAACTTTAGAGCCCTATAAGGTTTAAAAGTTGATGTCACCATAGTCCATGGATTTGGATCCTTTTCAGTCACTTTCTGCTTACCATGATCAGATACCACTATTGGCTCCATCTAGTTCTCAGGCTTTGAAGAAAAAACATAAAATTGACCAATATTTTTTAATGAAATACCTGATCATGGGTGTTCAATTTAAAAACATATCAATTTCTTATTATAAACAAAAATTAATTTTTTGTTTTAATTAAATAATTAATATACTTATATATATATAAATTAAATACATTAAATATTAAATAAATTCAAAAAATAAAATAATAATTATAATAAGTAATAAAGGAAACAAATTACTGTTTTACTCTTGCAATTTTAAGAATTAAAATGCTACCTATTTTTTTTAGTATAATACTAACTTTTTTTTATGTCAAATACTAACTTCCTTATTTTGGGTACAAATATACTAACTTCCTTTTCTTTTTTTCGGCACAAATATACTAACTCCCTTTAACAATTTAAAAAATTATTATTATTCCTCTCTCTTTTTTTGGACAAAATTATTATTCCTTTCTTGTTCCTTTAACAATAGGAATAACTAAAAGTAGTTGTAAGATAAAATAAAAATAAAAATAAAAGCAATTTTGTTATGGCAGTAAATATTTGAAATTACAGATAAGCGTGCGGTGGTCGTAGCGAGAATAGAATTTGCCACTGTTAAAATGCCACGTCAGTACTATTCCTTTCACACGCTGTGCATTTCCCGAAATAACCCCCGACAACCAAAACTTCGAAACCCAATGGAATGGATCTGACCAATAAAAAGGGTCTAGTTCCATTTCATTTTTCATGTTCATTTTCATTTCTACTGAACAAAAACACGTAGCAGAATTTGCAGCGATTTTCATATCAATCAAAAATGGCGCATTCGTTCAAGTACATCATCGTTGGAGGAGGAGTTTCAGCTGTTAGTTTAATCACTTTTCGATTTTCACTTTTCGGTTTTTGATTTGTGGTTTCTATATGATGTGATGATAATCGATCTTTATAATGATTCTAGCGTAGATCCTGGTGAATTTTCAATCTGAATTTGATAATTGTTTTTTAGAGTTTAGCGAATTTAGTTGTGTTTTGTGATAATTCTGGTAAAGGAATTAGAATCGGTCAAAGATGAATTGTAGTTCATTGTGAATTGTGAAAAGTTCGATGATTGTTTTGAGGAATTACGCTTAACTTTTGTACTGTGTGAATTTGGAGTTTGTTGTTTTTTGATGTTTGGATTGAATAATTGAGATGTTTGTTTGAAATTGTAGGGTTATGCAGCAAAGGAGTTTGTGAAACAAGGAGTTAAGCATGGGGAGCTTGCTATCATATCTAAAGAAGCGGTACATGGTTCTTATGCACTCTTCTTTGCTTCATGTTTAAACTGTGTTTTTTTTATTTTTCATTTATTTGGTTACAATTTTCCAATGGCCAAGGTGTTTGAAGGGTTTTATAAATGGTGTTCATCGCTATAATTTTTTTAAATTTTCATTTTATTTGTACTTTATCTGTTTGTAATTATTAGCATAAACACGAAACTGACACGTCGACATCAGTAATAATTTGAAAAAATGGATAAATTAAACATAATCACAAGCAGAGTTTTAAAAAACGGCCGCAGTTGCATCGCGGCTTTTGCAATTTCGGTCGATACAGATGTCGCGATACTGATTGCAATTGTCGCGATATTGATTACGGTTGTCGCGATGTGAATTAATTTCAATTTGTTTTTAAACATATAAAACGGTGATAATGGTATTAGTATCGGCATCTGGCAATACCGTTTTGTCGCGGCCGTTTTCGCCATCATGGACCGTTTTTTAAAACCCTGATCACAAGTGTTAGTGTCGGTTTCAGACATGGACACACCTTTTTTTAGTCTCCCACTATTAAAGACAGATTGTTTGTAGAATTTTAGTGTCTCTACTCTCTCTAGTCTTTTGTTTTCTGGGTAAATATTAATCCTTGAAATTTAGTTTTTGAAAATGTAAAATATTTTCTCGACAAGTATTGATTATGTGTTCAATATCACATGATCAATGTGATGGACATGATTTTTGCATTTTTAGGACTTGAAGTGTCTGCTGCTATTTGTTTTTCTTTTGAAATCTTGTACCGCTTATTTATTGGTTGAGCTTTGTGCGGTTATTGTTTTGCTGCAAATTCCTTTACCCGTCCTCCCTTTGTGCAGGTTGCACCTTATGAACGTCCTGCTCTGAGCAAGGCTTACCTTTTTCCAGAGTGTAAGTTTGTAATGTTATTATATGTACTATATTCCAATCTTCTCCTTTAATTTATTCCCATTCTGTTATCGGTTAGTCTTGATAGCAATAATGCTATTGTTTATTTGCTTGCATTTTTTAAAATTTACTTTTAATTAAATTTAGTGATAGCAGCAAGTCACAGGGTTAATGTTTTTGGGGTCAAAACGACTGCTAAACAGGAGAGGTGAATTAAATTCAAGTTGGGGTATTGAAATGGAGGAGGACCTTAGGTGTTTTGTGTGATAAAAATGCATTGCTCAAATTGAAGGAATTTTTTATCATACAACTGTAAGACCGATAGTCTTGTATTGTATGAGACAAAGTGCCAGGCAGTAAATAAAACCGACACAAGAAAAAATAAGCGTAGAAGATATGAAAATGTTGCATTGGATGTGTAGAAAGACTAGGCTTAGCTGGTGTGAGCATGTCGAGAGAAGATTCAAAAATTCTGATGTAAGGAGACTAGATCAGATGGAGGGTAGTCAAGTCACTAAAAGCAGAGGAAGACCTATTAAAACTATAAGAGAAGGCTATGAGTTGGATATAGATATGATATATGACCCAATTATGGCTTGGTTTGGTTTTATCCATGTAGCTCACCTTACTTAGTGGGATAAGACTTGGTTGTTGTTGTAGTGAAGGCTATTGTTTATTTGTTTTTGTTGTTAATCCTTGCTTGTAATTTTGATGAATTTTCCATTGAAGTTTCAATAGCAGCTTGCCCTGCTTTTCTCTCAATGTTTTAACTTAATGTCAATTGAATTTTTGCAGCTCCTGCTAGGCTTCCTGGGTTCCATACCTGTGTTGGAAGTGGGGGAGAAAGATTGCTTCCTGAGTGGTACAGTGAGAAAGGTGACTTTGGCTCTCAACCCATCATTTTAATTTATCATTATAATTGGATGGTTTTCAGAACAAATATTGGGTTATTGTGTCAAGTTAAAGGAAATATAAGAATGATGATTAACAACAGTTATCTGATACTGAATTGCAAATTGAACTAATGATTGCAGGGATACAGTTGTATCTCAACACAGAAATTGTAAGTGCAGACCTTGCTGCAAAGTTTCTGACTAGTGCAAAAGGAGAACACTTCGATTACCAGACTTTGGTTATCGCAACAGGCTCAGCTGTAAGGCTTCTTGTTAACATTAGAGACATTACACATTTGGTGTACATATTTCACATCCTTTTAGTGCAAACTAATGCTAATACTAATAATTTTGTTTCACAGGTTATTAGGTTGACAGATTTCGGTATACCAGGAGCTAATGCCAAAAACATATTTTACCTGAGGGAGGTTGATGATGCTGACAAATTGTACGAGGCAATCAAAGCAAAGAAGAATGGGAAAGCTGTGGTTGTTGGAGGAGGATACATTGGTCTGGAGTTGAGTGCAGTTTTGAAGCTCAATAATCTTGATGTTACCATGGTCTACCCAGAACCCTGGTGTAGTAAGTACACATTTTTCTTGTTACATCTCTCACTCAGGTGGATCTGTGCATACTAAACTTTTAAACTAATTATTTTTAAACCAATATTGCAGTGCCAAGACTTTTTACTTCTGAAATTGCTGCTTTCTATGAGGGATATTATGCCAATAAAGGGATCAATATCATTAAAGGAACAGTTGCTGTTGGATTCAATACTAACTCCGATGGAGAGGTATGGTTGCACGTAATCTTGAAATACTGTCATGTGATGACGTTTTGAATCAAATTTAGCTTGACTTTCATACATCTGTCAGGTAAAAGAAGTCAAACTAAAGGATGGTAGGCTCCTGGAAGGAGATATTGTTGTTGTTGGTGTTGGAGGAAGGCCTCAAATATCTTTATTCAAAGGGCAGGTTGAAGAGCTGAATGGTGGAATCAAGGTTAGTGATACCATATCCAGAGGCTTGTATCAAGCTTTAGTAAACTCTCTAAGTTGTGATCAATTAATCTTGATATCAATATCAATGATAGCATTTGTTGTGGTTGTAGACTGATGCCTTCTTCAAATCAAGTGTTTCTGATGTATATGCTGTTGGTGATGTTGCTACGTTCCCTTTGAAATTGTACAATGATGTCAGAAGAGTTGAACACGTTGATCATGCTCGCAAATCAGCTGAGCAGGCTGCAAAGGTAATCAACTTCCCTAGTTTTGAAATATCTTTGGTTCCTCAGGATAAGCTGCTACATAGTAGAACATGCACAAACTTCTTTTCTGGTCCACCAAATGGAAAATTTTCATTAAGATTCATACTTGCCAGAGCTATTCATCATTTCATGATAATGTTTTTCTTGCAGGCCATCATTGCAGCGGATGTAGGAAAATCAGTTGAAGAGTATGATTACCTTCCATACTTCTATTCCCGTGCGTTTGATCTGTCTTGGCAATTCTATGGTGACAATGTTGGTGAGACAGTTCTATTTGGAGACAACAATCCTGCATCATCAAAGCCTCATTTTGGGACATACTGGATTAAAGAAGGGAAAGTTGTTGGGGCCTTTTTGGAGGGTGGAACTCCTGAAGAGAACAAAGCTATTGCCAAAGTTGCAAGAGTCAAGCCTGCAGTGGACGATGTGAATCAACTTGCCAAGGAAGGCATAGCTTTTGCCAGTAAAATTTAATGATATTTTTGGGAAGGATAAATTGCTTGGTGATAGCACAGAACATATATTAGGGAACTTATATTGTGCTTCTTTGTTTTATATATGATTGTGTGGGATATGCTTTACCCTGTGTGTACTGAACGAAAAAATAAAACCCCTTAGAAATAAGACTTCGTTGGCATTTCGTTTGCATATTGTTTTCTAATTCTGGTTTCCATTGCAATTTTTATTTTGTTTTTGTCAATCATTGATTTGTCTACAATTTTTAGTAGACAATAGTTTGTGATCTCATTTCAATTTTCTCTCTCAGATGCATATAAGTTATAATATGATTTTTCTTTTTGGTTTATATTTAATGGATCTTTTTTATTTTTATAATTTTCCATTTTCTTTAACAAAATTAATACTAAATATGAGGTTGTAATTTAGAGGCATGTCACAATAAAGTGTTGACAAAAAAAAAAATTATAGTGTAAAACACGTAGAATAAATATGGGCAGATAGCTGACTTGAAAGCTATACCAATTACTTATTACATCGAATTTCGCTGAAAACCTCCAAAAAAAAATGCTTCTCCGAGCATCGGATTTTCATCACTCTTTTGCAATCAACCATGGCTTGTAACATTCCTCATATACTATTCGATAAACAATAGACAACAATCTTAGACCAAAGCAAGCTACAAATCTACAACTAGAAATCAAAATCAAAGATCATCCACCAAAGAAAACCTTTGCAAGTGCAGTCTCAAATGTTTGTGACATTCCACAAAGTCAGTTTCTGGTACCCTGTCTGAAAGGGGCCGTTAAGCAATCACCATCTTAGAGGAAGAATATAAGCTAGGCTTGGTAGCATGTAAGCATAAACTCTGAAAGAATTATGTGGTCCAAAGGATCCTCTCCATTAACAGTTGCAAGTATCAGAACAAAGTTATTCGCTCAGTGGACTTCCATCGCAAAATGGGGACTGACTTCACTCTAAAAGAGCTTCTACTAGTTTGCCTTCTCAAGCCTTGAAGATGTGCAAAGGGTCATCTCTAAATTCATGGAAATCTAAACCCAAGTATCCTTACACTTTTCTAATGGTCTAAGGATTTTTTACCTTCAAATGTCAATCACACTTCAGCTTAAGTCTGGGTCAAAAAACATGAGTTGCCTCAAGAATATTTGCGGCCAAAGATTATCTTTGCTATTGCGGGTAGTTTAGGCACATCAATATGCATTGGTTCTCACAGCCAAAGATTATCTTCTTCAAGTAAACCTACTTTTGATAGACCTTTTGGTCACTTTGTGAGAGTAGTGGTGGACATTGATATAATTAAGGACCTAAGATACAAGATTCTTGTCGAGAGAGTAGGTTTTGCTTCTTTGTGGATATAGAGTATGAAAATTTTACTAAACTCTGTAATTAGAGATATGCAGGAAAAAGGAATGCAAACCTAGAGGAGGCCAACAAGTCCAAAGCGTCAGAAAATTTATGTTCCTTTGGCAAACAAAGATAAGGAGCAAAATGAGGGAGATAAAAACAAGATGACACAAAAGATGATGAAATTGAATCTGAAACGGATATAGAACTTACAGATCATAGTGGCTTTCAGCTTGCGATTTCTAGGTCCCAAAAGAAGATATTAAGGCGAAGATCCAAGGCCAAAAAAATAGTTACAGCCTTGTCAAAGGAGCCTTCTTTCAAGCCATTACAGTGAAATGCATATGTTGGAATATAAAGGGGTTTGGCCAACTCCCCAACAAGTTTGGCTCTTAAGAAACACCTAAAAATTCACAAACCAGATTTTTGTTTTATTGCAGAACCCTGGATGAACATCTCCAACCTTTCCTTTAATTATTTTGAATCCTTGAACCTTATAGTCTTTGCCTGCAACTAAAGAATTGGGTTTTTTCAAACCTTTGGTGTGTTTGTAGTAATTTACTTGACCCCTAAGTCATAGCAATATCAGACCAACATGTTAAATTTACAATCACTCAGACAATAACAATCTCATTTACATCCCTACTAAAGGCTTTTCATACACCTGGTCTAATGGTAGGCATGAGGGTGCCCTGGTGGAAAGAAGACTTGACAGGGCTTTTAGCAACCAGTTGCGGCTAACTACTAGTACAAACATGAATGTCTCAACACTTACCAAGCATAGTTCTGATTATTACCCCTTACTTTTATATGCTTGTTTCTCCCAACAAAAGCATGTTTCAAGTTTCAGATTTCTTGCAATGTGGACAATGCATGACAATTATGAAGCATTCATAGCGAAATATTGGTATGAACCTGTGGTAGGATGCCTCGTGTACATTCTTACCAAAAAACTTCAAATGTTTAAGTCTAACCTAAAGATTTAGAATAGATATGTGTTTGTTAACATCCACAACAATGTCAAAGTTGATGTGGAGAAATTAGATAACATTCAAAGTCAAATCATTGCAAATGGTTAGGATGGTTCTCTTAGAGCTCTAGAAACTAGAGCACATATTGAGCTGGGTCAAGTTCTTGCAAAAAATGAGATGTTTTGGTTTGAGAAAGCTGAAGTCAAATGGCATTTGGAAGGAAACAGAAACACTACTTTTTCCATAGAGCCTCAAAAATCAAGAATTACAAAAACACTAAGTTTTCTTAGAAACAACGACGAGATCAGTATTAATCCAGAGGAAATGGTTTCCCATGTTATATCTTATTTCACTAACATTTTCTGCGATGCAGGTGAAACTTAAGACCTTTCTTTCGTGGATGAGGTAATTCCTAATATGGTGGATTCCAATATAAATACCTTTCTGACGAAGATTCCTTCTCATTATGAGATCAAGCAAGCAGTTTTCTACCTTAGAAAGGATAGTGCTCCTCGCCCTGATGACTTTGGAGATGTGCTCTATCACACATATTGGTTTATCATCAAAGAAGAGGTCATAAATGCAGTTCTTAAATTTTTCAAAACTGGCTATATCTTTCCTAAATACAACTCCAACATCATTATTCTCTGGCCTAAAACCAATGATGCAGATACCATGGACAAGTACATGCCCATAACACTAGCCAATTTCAAATTCAATATTATCTCTAAGATCATTGCTGATAGGCTAGTCATTTTCATGCCAACTATTGTCTCTAAAGATCAAAGACGGTTCATCAAAGGAAGATGCATTAAGGATTGTATTTGCACTGCTTCTGAAGCTTGTATCTCCAGGATGACTTGAACTAACTTTTTTCCTTTCCTTCACCATAGACTACAAGGTAACCTTTTGTGCAACGCCAACTTTGCGGACTCTCTCATCTGGCCCTGAATCACACGGGAATCCTCACTTTGTAACATGATTACAAGTTCAAAGCTCCCTCATTTACTCATAAATGGGAAAAAAAAAATCATCTGGTGCAAGGATACCCCTCCCTCAAAATCTATTTTCATTTGGAAGTTGTTGTTGGATAAGCTCCCAGTTGATGATAATCTCAGGTACAGGGGCTTCCACATCACCTCCATGTCTAGCCTTTGCAAGAGGAATGCGGAAACCTCTAAGCATTTGGTTTTATTAATGCTCTTTCTCGAAGAAATTTTGGCTCTAGTTCTACAACATTATCAACACACCAAACCTGCCCCGACTTTTGGAAGATTGGTTGACGACTTGTATGACTAATAGGCCAAGACAATATTTTCTAATTCTCAAAGCTTCAATTACTTACATCCTAAGCAACCCGTGGGAGGCAAGAAATTTTTACAGGTTTAGAGGCAAATCTCCTAATGTCTTGAACACAATAAACAAAATCAAAGATCAGATTGTGTTGATTGGGACAAACTCAACAGCTACGACTTTCATCTTCTGTGGATAATTTCCAAATCATCAGTTTGTTATTAGGCCAACTTGTGCTCCTCAAATAAAAGAAGTCTTGTGGCAACCTCCCCTCTAGAATGGTTAAAATGCAACTATGATGGAGCTTATCACCATGATTCTCTCCCTGCCGGTTGTGGTTGGATTTTTCTAAACAATCAAGGGAATGTTGTGCTTGCTTTTTCTAAAAAGGTTGAATGGTCTTCCTCCCATCCTTGCCATGAATATTGTAACTCTCTCACCATTTTTTACTTTATTCCTAGTGGCATTAAGAAGGACTTTGTATAAAATAGGCTAGGTATGTCTTCTTTTAGATTTTCCTTTTTTAATGGCCTTTTGGAGATCTCTCTTTTATAATGCTTCATTTTGCAATATACCAGGCTTTATTAAAAAATATTACTTATTACATCTAAAGGGTCTTACTTATAATGTAAGTGATACTAAAGAATTTTGAGAACTCAATTAAGAGAAATTTAAAATTAAAAATACAAATTAATATTTTTCAAGTAATTATATCATTTTGAATACATTTTTTTCTTTTGACTTGGCAAAAGGCATTTTTTATAAGGGGGTGTTTGTTTCACAGACTCTACTTTTTCTATAAATTAATTGGGAAAATAAATTTGAGAGATTTATTCGAAGATTTAAAAAAACAAATTGTTTGGCGTACATCTTAACATTTCCATAAAAATTTATAATTTTAATTAAATTTAAGAAAATATATATAAAATTTTATGGAAATTCACTTTCCCATCCTTTATCGTTTAATTAGGAATAATTTCATAAAAATATGGAAAGTTACATAAATTGACTTCTAGAATGATAAATGAATGGGTGAACCACCTCTTGCTGCACTGTCCCTAACCCTAACTTGTGTTATTATTTTTCTGCACAAAACATAAAATCTCTTAATTACTAAATACTTTTTGGTATTGATTACATACTCAAATTGAGATTTACTTACCATGAATAGTATGTTGTAAGAATTATCGAGGCAAATAGATGCATTTGTATTGGACACACCCATATTGAACTTGGGTTTGTGAATCACCGATGCCATCGCCTTTTTCTTTTCTAACAAGTTATGAATCACCCATACCATTGTCTTTTTTTTCTAATAAGTTTTGAATCATGCCCCTTATTATGATGCGTGACAAAAGAGAATAAAAATTATAAATTTATTTAATTGACAAAAGATGATAGTTAAATTAAATAATTAAATGATACCTGAATTTGTGAAACTTTAGAGCCAATAATTTTCTTTCTTTTGGGAGGTTGGCACTCTACCCAGCCTTTTGGACGTTTTAAACTCTTTTTGACTTCTCTCTTTTTGAATCCCTTTGCTTGTGCCAAAGCATCATGGTTGCTAGTAGACTCTTTAACTCCACCAATAAACCCATTCACTTGAGAACTATTTATTGGATTGTTTGAAACTCGAGTATGTGTTTATCCAATTCATGTTATTTTGCGAAGAAAATTGAATGCTTCTGGACTTCTACATGCTTCAGTGGCTATCATAATAAGGTGGTGACAAATCTCCTTGTAGCATTGAGCCGAGGATAAATCAACTTCTTCCACCACATAGCTAACATCAATATTACGTGAAGTCTCACTTCTAGCTAACTTTGTCCACCTTTTTAAGATATAATATTCTTGAACTTATTTGACATCTATGTGAATAAACAGTCTTAAACAATGACAACTAAGTATGTCAAAACTCTCAAATTTACGACAAGTGCAACAAATTGAATTCTTATTCAAATCAAATGACACTTACCACTCACTCAAATTACTCTCCATGGTAATAACACAATCAATTAAGGATGGTTCAATATCAATGTTTTTCACATAATATGTTTCAAACAACTCATACTCGTGTTGGAATTGATCAAAAATACTAGGAGTATAAATCTCAGACACTTGTTGCAAGATTTTTGAATATGAGTTCCTTAGTCTTGGAATCTTTTGTTGCGCTTCATATTCACACTTTAATTCACTATATCGTTTTTCTTCCACAACATCCTTTAACCACTTCAAATGTTTTATTATATTCAAGTTCACATTGATAAAGCCAATAATACTCGCATTCACGCTTTCACTAAGTTGAGTGTTTCTCATCCCTAATGTAAAAATTTCAAGTAACATGATACTCACTTCTCTTTCATAGTGTACACTATTTGCAACCAAGTGTTTTCTGTGACACCATATTTTACAAGGAGATTTCTCCAACCTTTTTCAAATTGATCTTCATTTTTATATTCATACATGCACTTCTTAAAGTCACTAAGAAAATGAGATCCATCTTTCATCAATTTTGCATCAAGTGCCAAATACATAAGCCATGATAAGTTCCGGACATAACCTCCATTAGTGCTCTTGCCATTGCATGATCTTGATCAGTAAAAATTGTTTGTGGCATTTTCTACTTATGAGCCTCTAAAAAGGTCTTGAAGAGCCACTAGTATGACTCAATTGTTTCATTATATAATAATGCAACTTCAAAAATCACTATTTTTTGATGGTGGTTAAACCCTAAGAACACTGTAAGTGGTCTATGTCAACTATTTGTGTAATATGTTGAATCAAGAAAAATCACATCACCAAAATATTCATAATCCATTCGAATCATTGCATCTGCCCAAAACACATTGGTGATTTGTTCTTCGACGTCCATTTGATATGCTTGATAAAAAATTGGACTTTCCATGTACTTTCTTTGAAAATATTGCAATAGATAACCAGCTTCTCCATGTACCATACTCCTTTGCCTTTTTTCCAACGATAATTCTTTTGATCAAGACGAATAAATCCCAAATTAATTCTACCTCCCACTTCTTTACTCATCAAGGCAAATGACTTCCTTTGTTGTAATCTCGTGTCATCGACTAGATCAATTTGTTGACATTAAATTTGAGAGACTTTTCGTTGAGATGGCAATATATGAGTTGTTTCTTTTAAATGTAAATTGTGATTACCATCCATATTCTTAATTCCTAATCTTGCTTGACAATTTGTTCTAGTCTCCGGCCTTGGATTGATCGTTTTATAATCTCGTTTATCTGATTTTCGTATATCTTCTTTACAACAAACAAACTTTTAAGAAGTATTTATACTATTCTTGTTCTTGATAGAACATTGTTTCCTCTCCCCGAATTCAACCTCTATGCCATAATTAATCCAAATCTTTCAAACATCTTCAATACTATAAAAAAAAAAATCATTTTTAATTTTATTTACCAATCTTCTTTCATTTTCTATAGTCTACACACAAAAATTATGCAAATTGTTTAGTCTCCAAAATTTAAAAATAAAAAAAATACAACTTGAATGACTAATAAATTATGCAAATTGCTGCAAATTATGGTTTGGACGAAAAATTTAAATAAGATAAATGTATTCAACTTCAAAATAAGATTTAAAAAAGAAATTACTGCCTTGTGAAAATGTAAAACAAGAAATAAGCTGCATTATAATGACGAAAATATAATAACTCCATCAAAACATAAAGAAACTATAATATTAAGCTAAATTCGTCCGACTTAGTCTTTGATCACTGAAATAAATCACACCACATTACACTTAAGAACAAAACTCCATTAAACTCAGCAACCACAGATCTAATCAAAAAGGCTGAATCCCATATCCTGCAACACAAGAAAAAAGTTGAAGGATTAACAACAGAAATATATCAGATTCCCAAAATCAATACATATTTGTAACTAGGTTGCGTGTGTGTGGCCTAGTGGTGAAGGCTTGGATCTCAGGTTAGGTGCAAATTGCTTATTAAAAAAAACATATTTGTTGTAACTCACACAAACCTCTAAGGTAAGAAAGAAAATATACATAACAACTCCAAAGTGATAAAAACACAATTAACAAAGTGGATTAATCAACCGTTTTATGATTGATTCTATGTAGCCAATTGCAGCTAATGGAATCCGGCCCCAAAAACACTATAGTGTTATTGCAGGCAGTTCATACTACGGCTGCTACATCAAAGGATAGCAAAACAATACAAATATATACTATAGTACAATACACTTCCGACATAATGAGCTCAAAAATAGAAAAATAAGCAAAATTAAATATGTATCGATAGCTAATAACCAAAGTTCATTTTCATCTCTCATAAAGAAAAAGTTCATTTATACAGGAACATCACAGTAGCAGAGCCACTATTAAGTGGCAATTGCTGCAAACTAAAAAATGAAATGCAGCAGGGTTATGTGTAACACGTAGGATCCGCTACGGCTACTAACTACGGAGGATTAATCAAAGCCCACATAACCAGACACTAAGAACAATTCTCCAAAGCAAAAAATGTAATTCAATTATTCAAATTAAAATAGCCTCACCAAACAACTACAAGTTCAAAACAACTTCAAGCGCATACATAAGATAACATAATTAGAATTACTAAACAATAAAAGAAGCAATATGGACCCAAAACAAAAACTTACATCATCAGATTCCTCTTTCTCCTCCACCTTCTCCTCTTTCTTTGCCTCAGCTGCAGGAGCAGCACCGCCACCACTCGCTGGTGCAGCAGCAGCAACACCGCCACCGCCACCAGCAGGTACTGATGCCAACTTTTCCCTACCAGAAGCAATCACCTCAGCTATATCTTTGCCCTTAATTTCAGACAAAAACAACTCAATGTTACCATCTTCTGCTTCTGCTCCAACTGCACATAAAAAATTCAAAATTCCTGTCAGCTATTCTTCCAATCAAGAAGTTCAAACCCATCAAATACCTAATACAAATCCACTTAATTGATAACAATTTTCCCCTTCACGTGTAAAAAAACTTCAAATCAAGAAATCCTAATTGAAGAATGTGTTTTGCTGGATAAAACCCTAAACAGACCCATTTACCAAATTCCAAAAGTCATTAAAAATCAATTGAGACAAACATGATTATTGAAACAGATCTGCATACCTAACACTAATTAGCGACAGACATTCAACAAAAAATTCTTAAAAAATGTATGAACTATTGACGGCGGGACGTACCAGAGCCAAGGATGTCCTTGATGGTTTTGGCGGAGGGGGTGTTGTTGCCTCCGAGAACGGCGAGCAAGTATGCGGCTATCACCTTCATCTTTATGCCGACGGCGTCTTCAAATCAGATGCAAAATGACACAGAGAGGGAGTTATGTTAGAGATTTCAAGGGTTTGTGTAGACGGATTTTAGGGCTTTGTTATACTTTGTTTGTTGTTTTTTGACGGGCCATGTTTTGGGCTTAGAAATATGGATAACATGTTGGTAACATCTTAACACACCCTATGTTTTCTAGCGCACACGAAAATATTTAAATGTCATTAGATTTCCGAGATACATCTCCGGAACGCACTAAGATGTAATAAATCATAAACTTTTTTGGAGTTACATTTTTTATATCTAACCGACAGTATGTTTTTGGAATAATGTCTTATAGAATGCAGAAAAACATAATTGAAATACATTAACTTCACAAAATCAAAATATCATTGATATCATAAAATAAGCAATACGTAAGAGATTTTAACATAGATCAAACATTACACTTCAACATTCAATTGCACGTTGCAACATCTCGATAATATCATCTATTGATCTCAAAATAGAAGCTCGATCAGAACTTTTGATTTTAAACGGGTAAAAGTATTCCACATAGCTCGTAAATCAGCGTTTGTCTTCAGCTCATGGTTGATGAACTCAAACTTGTCTTCGTTGTCAATGGATGGCGAGCGGTACTCAATCTTCACAATTTTGCGATTGTCGCCATATGGTAGAAGGTTCTGCAATATGTACTGCAGATCTTTAAAAGGGGTGTACTCGTTGATGTTAAATTTTCTAGATGGTGTATTTCAGATAAAGTGAACGTTTCCAACATGCCATTTGATGTTCATTATAGGTTTTTTGTGTTTTGATATGAAACAATATGACAAGTGAACTTATTTATAGTAGTGGGATGATATTAGGAACCACACAAACCATATATGTTGATAGAGGCATGTATCGAAGATGTAACTCCGGAATCACTCTTATTTATTCTAGAGATGCATCTCCGGAAACTTCCTTGGTATTAAAAAAACAGAAACAGAACAGAAATAGAGGCATGTAATTGTATTGAATGCTGGTATTTTTGAACAAGCTACAAAATGCTTATATTCCACGGCATAATACATTAACAAAATGTCATATACAATAAAATGATAAATAATTACTTAAATGATCCAAAATAATTATTGTCTGTCAAATCTACAGGTGGTACCCTCTTTGACTTTTCCTTATTTTTCTATTTCAATGTTGTTCAATTTGGTGTACTTTTGCACCCTTTCAATAAACTAGTCCGGCCAATTCTCAGATTTGATTGTATAATAAGTTACCCACTCCGGTGATGTAAGTGGTATAAGGCATCTCTGTTTCAAATACACTTGAACAAAATATCGCAGATTTGAAACTCATCTAACATAGATGATACAATCATTAAGATTTAATGGTGGAGCAATGCGTAGCGGGACAAAAGTTTCTGAAAAACTGTTTCTTATAAGATCAATACACACTCTCTCATACACACTTGCTATCTCAGGGAAGCGTGTCCATTTATCCCCTGGTGCAAGTCCACTAATGCAAGGGACAAGAGCCTAAATAATTTCTTCAACTTTCTCTTTATTCCCGAACACTCGTGTGTATAATTCTTTATTGCTCCTCAACTCTTGGATAAGGATATGGCGGACAAGTGTGTGATCATTTTTCTCTTTACTGAGCAAATCAAAAACAGCAAAACCGCAATTACTGTCACCTTTGACGTTGACGATCCGTTCAATGTAATTATGCAAAAATATTGGCATCTCCTCAATGAATGGGACTTTTGGTGGAGGCGGTGTATGAGGTGGTTTGCTAATGTGAGCTCCTTTGAAAACATTTTTTAAAGATTTTCGAGGTCGGTGAATAGGGAAAAAGTTTGTCAACATGTTCAAAATATGATGGACTCCTCGTTGTTTAATTGTCCCTCGGTGTAGGTTTGACCTTCTTAGGTGCTCCTTTTGTTTTTACCGATTGAGAGGGTGGTTTCAATTCTGTGGTCTCCGGGAATGCAATCTTCCTCAATTGCTCTTTGATGTGGAGTTTTGTGTAGTCATCGGCTTTCAAAAATCTTTCTTGTATCGCTTCTCATTCAGTCAGGATGGAGATATTCGATTTACCGTCTTTCATAACACCATCATCTTCAAAACTGAGCCTCTTCCAATGACTGCAGACCCCGTCCATTCGTATCGTGCAATCAATTTTCACCTTCTTAAATAAGACACAAGCACATGGGAGACCATATGTTTTCACAAGTGTGAAACCATACTTTGAGCTATCAGGACCTACATTAGAAGCTCGTTTGGCTTCGGGAAAAATATAATTCAGAGTTGATCGAGATATGTTACTGACCAGTTGAGAATATAAGGTGTTGTCTTTGAACCTGTGTTCCAACACTGTGATACTACGACTAATTAATGTTTGTATCTCATTATGCTGGTTTAGTATCATTTGGTTCACAAATTCCCAATCCGCACACAAATCACCCTTGCTATTTCCTCAACCAATTCTTCAAACAAGCATGAGTAGACTCAACTCAGTTTATTGTTGTATTTCCTAGGGGCATAACTTGATCGATCCAAGCACAAACAAACTTCTCCTTTACATGGTCCAAAATTGTGCTTTCAACATATTTCAGTAAATCGGGATATTTCACGCATATCATCCTGAAATGTATAACAACATCAGCATATAACTCTTTTATAGATGCATTTATTATAACATTCCATGCATCCATACTTTCTCCACAATAACGCTCGCTTTGACCATTTTTCCATCTTTACCTGTTATGTGTTTTGTCCCTACTGCGGGTTTAACTCGACTTCTCACGTTCTTAGTAATGTGATACCTACAAAGTATTGCATAAGTGGAAAATATAGTTGCAACCGAATTCATTAATGTGGTATCTCGGTTGGTGTCATACCCCAATTTTTGACCCTAAGATCATACATCATTTGCATTTCAATCATCAATCAAGATCACAATCTTGAGATATCATTTTGTCTCTGAGGGGAACCATCAAGCATTTATATTTGTTTAATTTATTTTATACTAACCAAAATCCAAAAATATGCATTTTGTCTCTTTTGTTTATATCTTACAAGTAAAAGATCGGGCAAGAATCAAAACAGTGCAAGAAGAAAATTTTTTGAAAATTTGAAGGTGGAAATCGATTTACCCATATAGGAAATCGATTTCCTGGGGCGAAAATTCAAAAAAATAGAGAGGGAAGCATGACATCATTTTGGCACCTATTTCCTTTGATCATTTTTGTCATTTTACCAATTTTCCACCTCAGCAAAATTAATTCCCTTCATTAAACCCACTTAAACCTCATTTTACCATTTAAACACCAATTAAGCACAAGTTAATTACCAAATGCAAAATGACCAAATTGCCACTACTCTTGTTCCAATTCTATAAATAGAGGCCTTGCCTCCCTCATTTCACAAGCTTAGAAAGCCAATAAAACTCTTGCAATTTCTCTCTTCATCCCTACCAAATTCACCAAAGCTCTTTTTCTTTCATAAAGTTTGTGAGTCACATCTTGAACCTCACAAACTTTGAGCTAAACCACCATCCATTTCACTCTTTTTTTCTTCAATTGTTGAGAGATCAAGATTTGTGTTGGTGATTCTTGAAGTGGATCTAAGTTTTGTTCAAGATTTGGTAATTTTCTTCATCCTTTTTTCATCTATCATAATGTGATTCTTTTGTGCTTGTGTGTGATGCATCTTTGTTGTTATATTGGTCCTATTTGATGGTGAATTGATGTAAAATTCGTGCTCCAATTGATATGTGATCATAAGGTGTTTGTATGTTTGCTTAAGTCAAGTTTTATGCTTCCTAATGCTGATTTTTTGAAAGCTGCGTGCAGGAAATCGATTTTCCTCTGTAGGAAATCGATTTCCACCTTGTTTTTATGCCAATTTTGAACTCTGCACTCAGGAAATCGATTTCCTACAGAGGTAAATCTATTTCCAGTGAGGCATAATGCTTGTTTTTGCTATTTTTGTCTTGTTTTTGGTTCTAACTCTTCTTTTACTCCATTCTTTTGATATTTTCTTTGAATCACAAGTTAGAGGCCTAATTTTTCTCTAATTTCAATGGACTTAGGGCATCGATAGGATGAGAATCCAAATCCGCAATATTAAGTGATTGAAATTATGGATGAAAGGAGCTTTTGAATGTGGTTCCATCTTTTATTTCTTTTTCCTTTGATCGATGAAAGTCTTAATACCTTGAGAATTCTTATGGATTCTTGGTAAAGACTAGATCGTTACCTATTTTCTTTTCGTGCGGTATTGCTTTCGGAGAGTGATCTACATATCGCTTCTCTCGCATGCATTAGCACATAAAGTTTTGACCGGCCTCGTTGTAGGGTGATTTCTACATAAATCACTTGGCGATCTGCTTAACATAGCGCAATATTTCGTGTCCCGAATAAAAAAAGATCAAACATGGAAGAGAATTGTATGCGGTTGATTTAAGACTTATGGAGGTTTATCGTGTAGTCGCTATGATTTTATCAAGCTTCTGATAAATGTCCATTGAATTTAAATCCGAGAACATCCTTCACTCACCATCGATCTTCATTACTAACTTTGATAACATACTTGACAAGTTTCAAGATGGTTATCTTTAACATCTAACAATTGACTTTAATTTCCGCATTTTATTATATTGCTCTTTATATTTCTCGCTTTATTGCTTTATTTTATCATTTCATCATGTTTATGTTTCCGCCATTTTCTCTTTGTCCATTTGGACGTTTATATTCCGCTATTTTCTCTTTGTCCATTTGGACACTATGTTTATGTTTCCGCTATTTTCTTCTTGTCCACTTGGACCATACTTTATTTTTGTGCTAAAACACTAAAAACAACAAAAAAATCTAAAAAATACTTAAGGCTCTCTATGGACTATTGGTTACTATCCCGAGCATTTTGGAGATGTGGACTTTTGGACTTAGTACCTCTGAAACCTTATTCCGTTATTACTCTGTTGTTATTCTGTCTGGCTGGCATTGGATTGTTGTATGTTCATGTGTGTAGGTATTTCCTTGAAAGTCCTTGAGGGTTAATTCTAAGGCATTGAGATAAGGATTTTACCCGAAAACAGTCGTTACTCTGCCCGATTTTCGTCAGAATTTTAATGTGCTTAATGCAAAGTGGTGTTAAAGATAATAAGTTCATCTGGATCCCCAAGTGATAATGTTGGTTTAATATTGATGGTCCAAAGGATGGGAAATCTACTTTGACTAGTAATGTCAAGTGTTGGCTTCTTATTTTGGTTAGACCGTTTCGTTCCTTAGCTTTTATTTTACGCACTAGGGTAGCCTCTTCGTCTCTTGCCCCATTCTTAGATTTTCAAAATCTTCTCTCTTTTTCCAAAAAAACCTTCTTATGTTTGCAACATTTTTAAAACCTTTCTTTAAAATATCTTTTGGCCCTTAGTGGTTTTTCTTAAAAAAGTTTAGACACGACTAATTGTTGAACCGAGTGGCGATACCCCACGATTTTGAAATTGATTGATATAATGAGATCTTTTCCGCGTGAGAGAGCTAGTGGCATACTCGTTGATTTCTATCCGAGTTGGAGCCCTTCTTTCATTTGCGATGCAAAAAACTCATTTGTTCTCATGCTCAAGATCAATGGCTGAGTATTTCTCTCCGACGACGATAAAGTGTTTATTCGCTTTTTAAAACGTTTTTCCCTTTTAAGAGGAACTACATTAGCTCTGACTTCTCCATTGCACCGAGGAGGTAAGTAGGCACAAGGCTTAATGCTTTGCCGAGCTTATTTTAAAAATAAGACAAACCCTTTTTTTAGCACACACGACACAGATTTTCAAAAAGGTTCCTGTGGAGTACCACAAATATGAGGGGTGCTTAAAACCTTTCCCTTGTATAATCAACACCCGTACCTAAGATCTCTTTTTGTTTAAAAAACAACTTTGGGTTTTCTTCGTTCTTTTCCCTTTTCCTTTGGAAACAATAAAGGCGGTGGCAACTTTCACTGGAATATTGAGTCGAGTCAATCCTATGGCTTCGATCTCAGATTTTCCCCGCTACAGTTGGTAACAATGACTTTCAACATATCTTCTTGGTCCTTCAACGTTGATCGACAAACCTCTAAAGTCCATGAAAAATTGTCCTCTTTTTCATCTAGAAATGTAAAACCAACCAAATACATCTCCTCAATCGACGTAACACCAACAATTTCCAACAATGTAAGTTGTATTTACTGGTCTTATACGTTGAATCAATTATAAGCATAGTGGGAAACATATTGAGTAATTTAATGAAATCAGGATGAGTCCAATATATATATCTTACTGTTACTCCATCCTCACATCTCTGATGCCTAGAAACGTAATTGTTATAATCTAGAAGTTTCAAGAGGTGTTGCATTTCAGTTTATCCCTCTTAAGCACTAATTTGGATTGTGTTTACCCTTGATTTTGGTAAACAAGCGCTAGTCTTCCGAATTTATATATTTTGGTTACTCGCAAGATTGACTAGATTGATCCTAAAGACATATGTGTTCAGTTTTCAATGAATTTAAGTTTTCTAGAACTAAATGTATAGTTAGTCTTAAAAGAAAAAGGAAAAAATGACTGTAAAGGTTTGTGCTTGAAAGTAAAGGATGAAAAGGATAAAGTTTAAATAAGAAAAGTAAAGGGTTTTCAATAAGAAATATAAAGATTGTAAAAGACTTTGAATGTAAATAACTGATTTATAACTGAAAATAATGGTGTTTCAAAACGTACATTCTCAGAGTGTCTCTTTTCTCAATACGCTAGATACTTTGACTGTATTTGAATTTTTGTACAAAGTTAAACACACGGATAACTTATTTACTAAGATCCCTATATATGGGGACGACTCAAGTGAGAACACTTGGTTATTATGAGAAATGAGAACAATGAATCACGACCATTAAATTTTGATTTGTTGATTTTAATGGATTGGATTTGTTTCTCTTTCAAAGATCCTTAATATTTATTTGAAATCAACATAGAAAGAGAAACCAATCCAGTGCATTAAAATCAACAAATCAAAATTTAATGGTCGTGATTCATTTTTCTCATTTCTCATAATAACCAAGTGTTGTCACTTGAGTCGTCCCCTATATATATATATATATATATATATATATATATATATATATATATATATATATGGAGCGTATCCAGTGAAAACTGATATCTATTGTGAGAAACGAGAACTATCGATATCAACCATCTGATTTAATTAACGTTTAAGATTTAATAATTCCATATAAATAGCACTTTATAGAATCTTTTCTATTATTCTTAATATTTAAAATTTTCATAAAAATAAAATCTTACCAAAAATATTATTTTATATGTCATTTAATTTTATATCAAACATATCAATTTTAATTTTTATATTCCTATATTTTTATTTGATTTTTATGTTTGAAACTATTTCTTCTATAAAAAAATATTTTCATTTAATTTATCACTTATGTTTTATTAAAAATATTAAATAAATGTGAAAGTATTATCAATATTTTAATTTTGTTGATTTATTTATTTGCATGTTTGGAAATTTTTTATTTTTACAAATTTTACCATTGTGACTATTTTAATAATTTATATTGTTGTAATAGTATTTTAATAATTGTGACATTTCTAAACTATTGATAAATTATAATTTTTAATCTTATTATATATAATTTTTTTCAATATAAAATTATCATTCTTTCAAGAATGAAAATATTTTTCTTTATGCTACTAGAAGAATGATAACTTCATATCATAACAAGTTAAATAAATAATTAGATTAAAATTTCTAGTTTGTTAATATTCAAAAGAGGCCACAATTATTAAAATATTATAAAAATAGTAAAATTTATTTAAAATAGTCACCGTAGTAAAATTTGTAAAAAAAAAAATGTAAATTTGGAAATAAATAAATCAACCAAATTAAAATATTAAAAATAACTCTAACAATACAAAAATTTAGAATATAATTTTTTTACTAAATAATAATTTTTGGAACTCCCTAACAATACAATAAATAATAATTGCAAAAAAATTTATATTTTAGACATGCATATTTTAGTAAAATAAATAGTAGCAAAATTCCATAACAATAAAAAGAGTATGACGTAGAGAGTTTTAAAAAAATTGTCCGAGAGGAAAAATTCAAATTTATATGTTAATGGTAAAATTAAATAGAATATTGACAAATATTTTTGATAATATTCTATTTTTATGAAAAACTTAAATATTAAACATAATAGAAAAGATTCAATGAAATGCTCTTTATATGAAATTATTAAATCTTAAATGTTAATTAAATCTAATGGATGATATTGATAGCTCTTATTTCTCATAAAAGATATCAGTTCTTACTAGATAAACTCCCATATATATATATATATATATATATATATATATATATATATATATATATATATATATATATATATATATATATATATATATATATATATATATATATATATATATATATATATATATATATATATATATATATATATGCCCAATCACTCTTATTGGGCCAATCCAGTCTTCGGCCCAAAGCACTCTGAACACGCGCACAACAGCCTCCCCCGATCCTCTCCGGGCAAACACCAGACATAACCGAGCACGAGAGAGCCTCGTGCCCGGTAACAGACAGCTCACGCGTCGTCTAGATTCACGCCTTGCAAAACGGAGCCAATCTCGCTTGGGACCACCCTATAAATAGCCCCTCTAACATCAGAGGGCAAGGTAATCTTTTTCTTACCCTCAAAATCTCTCACTTTGTTGTACCTTGTGGATCACATACTTACTTTGGCATCGGAATGCCTTGCAGGTACAACCATTTTTCCCTTCCAATCACTCTGGATTTCAAGTCTTCCTTGTTGCTGGCCATCTGATCCGCCCGGTAAGATCAGTGGCGCCGTCTGTGGGAAATCTAGCTTCCCCGTTCCTCTTCTTGCACTTTCTTGATCCATTCTTGCCTCCTGCAAGAATCCAGGAACCAAAGCTCTAATCAACTATCATCCATGGCTGGCAATAACGAAGACTCATCTTCATTAGACGCTACAATACTCAATAAGAACGACATCTCTGTCGTCATTCCTCCACCCAGAAACACCGTCCCTCGGGACGACATCACAACATCTCCTTCCCCGAAAGATTTCCAAGATGATGTCCTCCATCATCTCGGGGACGCCGGTGGCAGAGACAACCACGAAGAGGTTCTGGAAAACCCTTTCTCTTCCAAGAGCCAAACTCCCCAGAACCAAACCGTGACAGCCATTTTGGGCGCCCTTGCGCAGACAAACGCACTTATTCAGCAGCAGAACGACAGGATCGGGGCACTTGAGCGGAAGCGCCGCTCGAAGACTCCCCCCGGTCACAAATCTCGCTCCCACCGCGACATGGTTCCCAAGAAACGCCCTCGTTCACCCTCCTCTAGGGAGAACGCAGACCCCGCTTCCAAGAAAGGGTCGAGCGATCACTGCTCCCGACATCGATCACATTCCCCTCGACCAAAAAGAAGATCCAGGTCTCCTCATGCGAAGCACGAAGATAACCGCAGGCGACTCAGGCGGATTTGCAGCAGGTCCTCCTCTCCTTCCGCCAACGACGAAGAAGAGGAGCGTCGGGGCCCTCTGTCCCACACAATCTTGGAAGCACCTCTACCGGCTGGTCTCGAAAAACCCCCGCCGCTGGGCACATACGACGGGACCACCGATCCAGACGAGCACATAGAAAACATCGACGCCCTCCTAGACTACAGAGGAGTGCCCGATGCAATCAAGTGTCGTTTATTCCCGACCACCCTGCGCAAAGGAGCCATGACATGGTACAAAAGTTTGCATGACGAATCCATTACTTCATGGAAAGTGCTCGGAAAACTCTTCTCCAGACACTTCACGGCCTCCCGAAGACATCCAAAATCAGAAGCATCCTTAGAGGCCATCATCCAAGGAAAAGACGAATCCCTCCGGGCCTACATAGAAAGGTTCAACAAAGAGGTCGTGCAAGTATCCACGACAGCCCATATGAAGAAGTTCCTACTCGAGCGAGGCCTCCGACCACGCTCGGACTTCGCCAAAGCCGTCAGGATCGAAACATCCGCCACTTTGGACAAATTATTCCTCAAGCCTCAAGCATACATACAATACGTGGAAAAGGAGGCGGCTCACGCAGTCCGTAACTCAAGACAGGAAGAGAACACTAAAGGTGCTCGTCAAGACGACTCTCGCCGAGGAACTGATAAGAAGAAAGAAGATAAAGGTCGGGATCCAAAAGACTACAAGGCACCAGCAGGGATGTTTCGGGAATACACCCCGCTGAATGCATCCAGGGAACGCATTTTGAACGAATGCGCGAACGCAGAATTCCAAACAGGCAAAGTTCGCTTTCCGAAGTCCATGCCTGCGCGGCCAAACGTAGATAAATCGAAGTTCTGCCGGTTCCATAAAGGCCACGGGCATAACACGGAAGACTGCATCCACCTGAAAGATGCAATAGAAATATTAATCCGAGAAGGACACCTGAAGCAATATGCGAAGAAGCAAGAGGCCGCCAAAGAGGCCAGGCCAGTCACTGAGGAAAAGCAAGCGGAAGACACGCCCGCCATGGAAGTGGCCATGAGTATCACCAGACCGGAGGACTTTTACCTCCCCGACTGGGCCAGGGTGTCTTCCACCCCTTCTCCTCACAGCCCATGGGAAATTTTCCCTTCCGCCATGGTCATATCCGGAGGAGGATTCAGCAAACTCACCGTCGGATCCGTAAAACAGAAATTCGACGAACTAATATCAACAAGTTCAAGCAAAGCCGCTACCCTCGACCTGGCCAAAGGTGGCTCATCCTCCATATCTTTCTACAAGGATGAACTGCCCGGTTGAGAGCCCAATGCGACCATCCCCCTCCTTATCTGGGCCCGAATGGCCAACTTTAAGGTGCGCCGCATTTTGGTCGATCAAGGGAGTTCGGTGGACATCATGTACTCCCAGTTATTCAAGACGCTGCAACTGAACGACAACCACTTCACCCCCTACGTAGGATCTGACCTACAAGGTTTCAACGGCATCGTAACAAAACCATGGGGGTTCCTCGAGCTTATCATTTCAATTGGGTCGGCGAAAACCACAAGGGCCGTCAAAGTCCAGTTCCTAGTCATTGATTGCCCCTCAATCTACCAGTGCATCTTGGGACGCCTGACGTTGGCCGAGCTAATCGCAATATCCTCAATCGTGCATCTCAAGCTCAAGTACTACACGACCAAAGGACAAGTTGCAATGCTCAACAGCGACATCGAAGCATCCAGAAGGTGTTTCGAAGCCTCCGCCAAAAGCCTCAGCTCTATAAAGACTGCCGCCCAGGACAAAGCAGCATGCAACGCGGGCCCCGAGCCCAGCAAATCTATGCCCCGCATCGACACCATTGACCTAGACAGCCGCTTCCATAAAGAATCTGAAAGAAAAGCGGATGCGAAGACACGAGAAAAAGGTCTCCGTCCAATCCTCGATGGGGACTTCGAGCTAATAGCCCTCGGCGACGACCAGACTAGAGGAGTTAAAAACGGTACAGACCTGCCCGAACTAGCAAGAAGGCAACTCAAGGCATGCCTCAAGGAGAACGTCGACCTCTTCGCATGGAGCGCGGCCGAGATGTCCGGTCTCGATCTAGAAGTAGCGTGCCACCACCTGAAGATCGATCCCGCGTGTAAAGCCGTCGCCCAGAAGAGAAGAAAGCAATCCCCGGAAAAAACGGTTGCGGTCGAACTAGCTGTTAGGGACCTCTTAGAGGCTAAATTCATATCGGAAGCCAAGTACACTACTTGGATCTCCAATGTTGTACTTGTAAAGAAATCTAATGGAAAATGGCGCATGTGCATTGACTATACCGACCTTAATAGGGCTAGCCCTAAAGACGCTTACCCTCTGCCTAACATAGATAAATTAGTCGATAATTCCGCAGGTTTCAAACTTTTATCATTTATGGACGCGTATTCTGGGTACAACCAAATACCCATGTCTAAAACGGATAAAAAGTACACGGCTTTCATGACCGAGTCGAGCAACTACTACCATAACGTAATGCCCTTCGGTCTGAAAAATGCTGGAGCTACATACCAACGAATGATGAACAAAGTATTCCGAGCGGAGATCGACGATATGCTCGAAGTCTACATGGACGACATGATCGTCAAATACCAAGAGGAGACCGATCATGCCGCTTACCTCAAGAAGGTCTTCGAACAAGCCCGGAAGTGCAAGATGAGGTTTAACCCCGAAAAATGCACCTTCGGAGTCCGAGTAGGAAAATTCCTCGGTTTTTACCTTACTAAACGAGGGATCGAGGCGAATCCGGACAAATGCAGGGCCTTTTCAGAGTTCCCAACGCCAAACTCCAAGAAATCCATCCAATCCCTAAACGACATGCTCACATCACTATCCAGATTCGTAGCCAAGTCGGCCCAGCATGCCCTCCCACTTTTCAAACTCCTCCGAAAGGAGACAACTTCCAAATGGACGAACGAATGCGAGCGCGCCCTGTCTCATCTCAAACAAGCCCTCTGACGCCCACTCGTGCTCTCAAGGCCCGAAACCGGGGAAATCCTCTATCTCTACCTGGCTGTCGCAACCGAGGCCGTCAGCGCTGCTCTCATCAGAGAAACCCCGGAAGGCCAAAGGCCCATTTATTTTACGAGCAAAGCGCTCCAAGGCCCAGAAATCAAGTATCAGCAGATTGAGAAAGTCGCTCTCGCACTGATCACAACAGCCAGGAGACTGAGGCACTACTTCTTAGCATACACCGTAGTCGTGCGCACTGTACAAGGCATAAAACAACTGCTAGGTCGCCCCGATATGGCCGGAAGGATGCTCCGCTGGTCCCTAGAACTCTCAAAATTCGACATAAAGTACGAGGGAAGAAAGGCACTAAAAGCACAGGTCCTAGTGGACTTCGTAGCCGAAATGGGCTTCCAAGACACGACGACACGCAGCGCTCGGAAATGGACCTTATACGTAGATTGGGCTTCAAGGTCATCCGGAAGCCGAGCAGGCATCATTTTAGAAAACGGAGAAGGAACGTTGATAGAAGTATCGCTATCGCTCTCTTTTCCGACCTCTAACAACCAAGCGGAATACGAAGCACTGCTCGCAGGGTTACGTCTCGCTAACGATCTAGACGCCGAGGAGATCGAAGTGTTCACCGATTCCCAATTGGTAGCTTCACACATCTCGGGAGAATACCAAGTCAAAAGCGACCATCTTGCCGAATACCTGAACCTCGTGCGCGAAAAGATGGCCTGGTTCAAAAGCGCCAAAGTAAAACATATCCCGAGGGAACATAATTCTCGGGCGGATGTTCTGTCGAAAGGGGGCAATAAATCCGTGATCTAGGATTTACTGCCCAGACCCGGCACCGAGCCTCCGGTCGGGCTAACGCTCGTCAGTGCGATCGGAGACGTGTCTTGCTGGATGACTCCCGTGTACAATTATCTCACGAGTGATCTCCTGCCGAGCGACCCTAAAGAAGCCTCTGTAATTAGGAGAAGAGCCTGCTCATACGTCCTAGTCGAGAACCGACTCTACCTACGAGGATTCTCCATACCCCTCCTTAAATGCGTTGACAAGGGCACAACCCCCCACATACTCCGGGAAATACACGAAGGAATCAACTCCCAACACCAAGGGGGAAGATCCCTCGCCAGGAAAACGCTCCGAGTCAGATACTATTGGCCCACCTTGCAGCACGACGCTAAAGAATACGTAAAGAAATGTGACCTGTGCCAACGCTTTGGGGACATGCACCTCGCGCCCCCCAACGAACTCAAGTCTTTGTCATCTCCCTGGCTGATCGCGTGGTGGGGCATGGACCTCCTTGGCCCATCCGTGACCGGGAGCAATCAGAACAAATACCTCATAGTCGCGGTCGACTACTTCACCAAATGGATCAAAGCCAAACCATTGGCCAAAATCACATCTCTAAATGTACTACGTTTATACAAAAGAAACATCCTCGCCCGGTTCAGAATACCCTTAGCTATCATCACCGACAACGGCACCCAGTTCACCAACGGGCGCTTCCAAGAATTTGTGACAAAGTTAGGAACTAAGCAACACTTCTCATCAATCGAACACCCCCAGACGAACGGGCAAGCCGAGGCCGCTAACAGAGTCATTCTAAGGGGCATCAAAAGAAGACTGGACGAAATCAAAAAGGGATGGGTCGAGGAGCTACACAGCATCCTCTGGGCCTACCGCACCACACCTCATTCCACAACCGGGGAGACTCCCTTTCGAGTTACATACAGGACAGAGGCCGTGATCCCCGTCGAAATACATGTGCCCACCAGGCGCGTCGAGGAACCCCTCGAAATAGAGGGCAACCTCGAGGCAATTAAAGAAGAGCTCTACCTAGTCGAAGAAATCCGAACAGGAGCCGCTATGCGCGAAGCTTCACTCAAACAAAAAATCGCCCTAAGACACGACGCAGAGGTCATTAAACGGGAATTCGAGGTAGACAGCCTAGTGCTCAAAAGAAACCACAAGGATTCCCGAGAGGGCAAACTGGCCGCAAATTGGGAGGGCCCCTATCATGTCCGGGAAAACACCGAAAATGGGGCATATTGTTTGGAAAACCTACAAGGAGAAGAACTCGCTCGACCTTGGAACGCTGAAAAGCTCAAGCAATATTACAGCTGAAACGCAGGTGCGGCCCGGGTACATGCCGAGCACCTCCAGATGAAACAAAAAGACAGAAGCCCGCTCTCTTAATTGAGCAGACTCCTTGTCCTTCGGGGGCCGCGAATGCCGAGCGTTCTCGTCGTAAACAAGTACCATGACGACAGAACACCCCGCTCGCAAGGGGACCGTTCATGCCATGAGGCTCAGAACTCAGCACAACGAGGCCTGAGACTCACCCTCGCCATGCACATGTCCCCGACAATCGACCACAGTTCCACACACTTGGCGATTAATACACTACAGTCGAGCAATTCTTCCAATTAAGCAAAAACAAATATACACGCGAAAATCACAACAACAACAATACTTTATTCATCATCCATGAGAGTTACCAAATACACATCAAATAAAAGAAAAACACGTTATTTTGCCCGACGAGCGAACTCCTCCGAATGAAGGTACTGATACCAATCCTCATCCCACTCAGTCTCAGAATCATCAGCATTGATCACGACTCTCACGCCTGAAGACTGAGCCTCTACGTCCGAGCCACGGACCCCCGGGAACGAGAAGCAGAACCGGTCGAAACCTTCTTCTTCTCCTTCACTCCGCGAGAGCATGAGGTTGAAGAAACCTTTCTTACCTTAGCGCCACCCATTCCTGCGTAAAAATGAAGAAAGGTCCATGAGACCTCCTTTTATATAAGAAGAAAGGGGACAGAAACGCTTGGGAAACGGACAAGTCATTAAAGAACAAAGACATTGGAAACCAGCGACACGCCGTCCAAGAAGTCAGAACGCATGCACACAGACTTCGAAGAAAAGGGCACAATAAACAAAGGCGTTAAAAATAAAGTACTTGCAAATTAAAACGGACACATGGCCCGATAAGTGTGCCCGACTACGGCCGTGACGGCCGAGCCGGTAATATCGTTACAAATCAAAAACGGGGGGCATAACCCTCGGGACATAACAACAAAAAGCAATGGCATGCAGGCCAAAAATTTAAACACAGAAAATCTTCATACACCTTCTGCCATTTGAACTTCCCCGGTCTCCTGAGTCGCTGGCTCGTCCCCAAAGTTCGGAGAGACAATCTAGTTGCCCTCCACGCGATGGTACAACCCGGTGCCTTCGGTCACCAATTCCACCCTAGGGTTCTTCAACTTAATCTGGGCCACATTGGAGTTGTAGGTGTCCTCGACAGCAGCAACACAATCGCCCCCCAGGACTCTTATATATTGGATCAAATCTGCCCGGGTAAGGAGGGCTTTCTCCTCCTCCGTCTCGTCCTCATCAGGAGCCTGAGATCGGCGAAGAGAAGTCTCCTTCACCGAGGAAGACAACATCACCCCGTACAGAGTCCGGTAGAGCAAAGTGTATTGGCCTTGCACATCCGCCAGAGCATCCTCTTTAGCACTCAACCGAGCCTTCACAACCGCCAGCTCCTCACCCTGCTCCTTCAGCTCCTGGTCTCGCTCTTCCAGAGCAGACGCCTTGACCTTAGCATCCTCCTCGAGCAGCCTTGCCGCCTCCACGGACAAAGGCGCCGAACGAGCATATAGGGTAGCTAGCTCGAGAACCCTAACCACAGCTGAAGCATCTTGCACCAGGAACCTTTGACGAACAAATGTCTCCAAACCTTCGATATGGAGCGACTCTGCCCGAGGAATAGTCAGAGAAGGACCTCCCTCAAAAAACTGAGGCTGGAGAAAACATGAAGGCAAAGTGAAGATATCACCAACCTCTTCTCGGGTCAGATCCACAACCTCGACCCTCTGCCGCTTGTGACGAACTAGCGCATCCGGATCCGGCTACTGACAGAGAGGAGAAGGAAGAACCGTGACCGGCCTCAAGGATTCACCCTGGTCAGAAGCCCACACCGGGGAACCAACAACAGTCGGGGAGGAAGAGGAAGCGCCCGAGCCAGTTGCCGGGGACCTCTGCACAGCAGCCAACCTGGGACCAGCATTCTTTTTGACGACCGCTTTAGCCTTGCTCGCCTGTCTGAGCATCCGATCATGGCGCGTCCGATCCATTGACTCTGTAAAGAAAAAATACACGAAAAACATGAGAATCAGCCCGTCATAAGATCGCTACCATAAACTACAAACAATAATAATTGTAAGTTAGACGCGAAACGAAAGAGGGGGGGCAGATACCCTGATAGGCAGCTACACCCTCATCGGTCCCACTGGCCAGAAGTTCCTTTATACTAATCACACTCGGTTCTCTAACAATCACCCCGTTTTCATCAACAACAGGCTTCCCCGACCGATCCAATTTCGCGACCGGGGGAAGGCCCTGCACGAACTTCTGGAGGATGGCGTAATCCGCCCGAGCGTCCTCGTCCAAATCTGAAATCTTAGTAATATACTGGTCGGTCCCGTACTCAAAATGGTCCCAAGACCAGAAAAACCTGAACTTTTGCCTGTGGGCAGTGACAGGCTCTCCAATATCATTAAGCACCGGACGACCGTGAATATCTATGGTCGGCACTCGAGCGAAAACACTGTCGCGGGCCTCCCGGGACTAGGGACGGATAAGAAAGAAACGAGGCTTATAGTTTTTCAGAGAATCTGAGTAAGACTTAAAAATCTTCCTAGATAGCTTCAGGGACACTCATCCGAAATGACCATCCCTCACCGTCCGCTGCATGCAGAATATGAAAAAGAACAAAGGGATCGTTGCCGCTATTTTCAAGTGGGAACAGGTCAGCTCGAACGCCCGGATAAAAGCGATCGCATTGGGATGAAGCTGCCCGGGGGCCACCTCCAGGTGGTTGAAAACAACCATCTAAAACTCGGTAAAGGGCACGCGGAACCCCATCTCCCAAAAGCCCACCTCATACACTGGGATCAGGTCAGGGGCGTACACATCACAGATACGGTCCTCCTCAGCAGGGATAAGGACCAACCACCCGTTCCTGGAGGCGTCCCCGGCAGGATCCACGTGACCCCCGATCTCCAAGAAGATGTCCGAGCCATCCTCCACAAAGTAACTTTCAATGTCGAGCGCCTCTTGAAGCACCCAGGCCGACAGAGACACCTCCTACTGGGTCGGGGGAGCCGAGGACGACGAGCCCGACGTTGACGGACGCCCTGCTTCGGCCATGTTCACCTGAAAAACAAGGGAGAATAGTGAATTCGACAGTTCAATCAAATCCACCCTTCCACCACCGTTCAAAGTGAGAGGGCGCACCAACAGCCCGGGGGCCGAATGGCCCCCCGACCTTGCCCTTCTCTAGGAAAACAGTCGTCGAGCAGAAGAAGACTCGCGCCAAAGGGAAGGGCAAAACCCCATGCTACGTCACAATGATCCATTCTTCTGGAAAAAACCTAAGAATACACTAACGCATGATCAAAACTACAAAATGACAATCAGCAAACCAGAAGATGGCTCTAAACAAAGGATTCAATCGCATACAGCCGTCAACGACGGAGAAATCAGCTACCTCTGCCGTCTACCACCAACAAGCTCCTAAATCTTCCTCAAAATCATTCCTAGAAATCTACCCTAACCACATGCAAAAGATTTCTAAAAACAATCAAAGCATGAAAAGCTAAAAATAGAGGGAAAAACGAACTTACAAGTAGGATTCTGAAGGAAGAAACGAAGATTGAAGGAGGAACGTTGCGGCGGAGCTCACGATCGGCAGCGGAGAGTAGAAAGCAAAGAAGAATTTGAAAAGTTTGGGGAAAATGATAACCCCTAATATTTATAAGCAAGTGAGAACCTCACGTGCGCCGCACGCGAGCTTTGGGAAACGGTATGGCCATCATTAACCCTAGCAGCCTACGAATAGGGTAACCATCATTTCACATTAAATGCGACATGTCCCCCAACTGACAACTCTGAAGCGACACGCTTCCTAACTCCCGACCTGACCCTTCTTCTCCTCGGAAGCTCAGGACCGATCTCCCTCGGAAACGCCAGGTCCGCTCCCCCGGAAGGTCTCCTCTAACTGACGCCCTCTAAGTCGTCACTCCCATGAGTGGAAGCAACGACTTGGGGGGCTCATGTTCTGGACCGGCCCAATCACTCTTATTGGGCCAATCCATCCTTCAGCCCAAAGCACTCTGGACACACGCACAACAGCCTCCCCCGGTCCTCTCCGGGCAAACACCAGACATAACCGAGCACGAGAGAGCCTCGTGCCCGGTAGCAGACAGCTCACGCGTCGTCTAGATTCACGCCTTGCAAAACAAAGTCAATCTTGCTTGGGACCACCCTATAAATAGCCCTCTAACATCAGAGGGCAAGGTAATATTTTTCTTACCCCCAAAATCTCTCACTTTGTTGTACCTTGTGGATCACATACTTACTTTGGCATCGGAGTGCCTTGCAGGTACAACCATTTTTCCCCTTCCAATCACTCCGGATTTCAAGCATTCCTTGTTGCTGGCCATCTGATCCGCCCGGTAAGATCATATATATATATATATATATATATATATATATATTCAATGGTCTTCTACTCCGAAGATGACATGTTTCACGTCTGCATGCTCTTCGCCTCTTGCAAGCCTCCACGTGTCCTTTTCAAGAAACAAATAAGGCCAAAAATCCCGCCATTGGCCTATTTCGAAATTTATCTTGTCGAATTCTACATTTGGATAACTTAAAAATATTTCTAAGTCCTAGATAACACAATTAACCCATCAGGATGATTAACTCCTCGTCATATGACTTTGTCGAAGTATACCTTCTTTCGTTGAAGTTAATATTCCTTCATAACATTCAATCCTTTGTCTCCTGAATATTTTCCTTTTTTGGAGAGCGTCAAATTTGCAGCTAACAAATTGCCCCCCAAAGTCTTTTTCAATCATACGGTAAAATGGATATTTTTTTACAGTCTTCGACGTAACTGTTTAATCACTGCTATGATGTCATGATCATTATGACCATTATTTTCAACGTCTCATCATGGCATGCACCTTCTGCAGCCAACATCATTAACCCTATTTCTTAAGAGTAATGGTGGTAAACGAATATAAAACCTCCATGATTCACCTCTTGGAGGCATACACGTGCCCCACTAACTTTTTCCTTATTTAAAAATAAAAAAACGGGAAAGTCATTTCCCTCGCTTATAAATAGCCTCTTCTTCATCATTTTTAAAATTTTCCACACTATAAGCTTTCCAATCTCATATTCCCTACGCTTTCTTACCCAGAAAAAAACCCCAATTCTAGCAAAAAATTTCTTTTAATCTCCTAACATCTCATCAATGGCACCTACCAAATCGCGAAGCCATTGCTGGTAGGAAATCAGAAGTATGTTTCTAAAATGATTTTGAAAATTTAAAATTGGTTTTTGGTATGTTTGAGTTTTTTATTACAATTAATTCACACACACACACACACACACACACACACACACACACACACACACACACACACACACACACACACACACACACACACACACACACACACACACACACACACACAGATATATATATATATAATGCTAGTAGAGACTTATACTTCATTAAGGCGTAAAATCAAATATATATGAAATAAGAGAAAAAAGGTTTAAACAAAAATTGTCATATAAATATAAATTAGTTTTATTAAGTTGTAGTAGTTGTTAGAATATACATACAAATTATGTTGAAAAATATATGACTATACGGTGTAGTACACTTCACACACATATAAAATCGATTATCTACCCATGCGTTTGCATGGGTCGCAATTGTTACAAATGTGCAATGCTAAAATGTCCCTAACGTATCATTTCTATAAATATATTCTTAAATTGAATAAACAATAAAAACTAAAGCTCTAAAAAAATTCCTCCAAATATGAAAACTATATATTAATATTTTTCATCTTTCAATGTTCATAATTTTTCCTGCCATCAGTTTTCAATTTCGTTTACTTTGGCTATGTTTGCGAGTTTGGAGGGGAGGGGAGTGGAGGACTTCCGAAAACGAAATTTTAAAAAGTTATAGGAAAATATTTGACATTTTTTGAAAAAATGATTTTGTTTAGAATGATAATAGAATCATTATCATTACTAAATATTTAATTTTCAGAATAGTATAACAACCTAAAAGATATTTGGAAAATTTATGTAAGCCCTCCAAAACCTCTAAAGCCCTCCTTCAATACAATTTTTGAGTTCCCCCCATTTTATGTGGTTTTTGGTGTTATGAATAAAATCAAACCCTCCAAAACCCTCCTACCCAAAATCTTTTTATTATTTTCATTCAATTCTTCCTATTTTTCAAAGTCCTCCCATCCCTTCCCTCCAAACTCGCAAACAAAACCAAATGTCTTTCATTCAAATTTTAATGTATAATGGAGACACAACCAATCGTAGAAAGAAAATAAGACACATTCATTTGAAATTTCAAATATATGTGGTTGTCTATAAATGGACATTAAAAATATATCATAATCACTAACATGATTTAGAGCATTAAAAAGATATCAATCAATATTTATCTTCTCATATCCTTGCGTGTGTCAATAAAAAAAAAATTGTGCCAAACATATATATATATATATATATATATATATATATATATATATATATATATATATATATATATATACCCATATATTCACATGAGTCGCACAATATCGTTATAACTAATAAATAAATATAGTTTAACAAATTAAGTAATGCCTACTCGTAGAAATATATATTTTAATAGAAAAATAATTAAATAGTCATTTATCCGTGCGTCCGCACGAGTCGCACTATATCGTTATAAATTGTAAATAAATATAATATATTGATAATTTAAAATATATATATATATATATATATATATATATATAACATACAAAAATAATAAAATTGTATTTGATTATAAAAAATTTCCATATTCAATAAAATCATTTAAATTTATTATTATAGTCACTAATTGAAATATGAAGATCCCTCCAAGAGTCAAGAACTTCCTGTGGCGTTTATGTAGAAATTGTGTCCCTACTAGAACGCGTCTCATTGACAAAGGTGTCGGGTGTCCTGATAGTTGTGTGATATGTGGGAATGGTTATGAGAATAATAATCATTTATATTTTCAGTGTCCTAAGAGTATTGCCTGTTGGGAAAAAGTGGGGCTTTGGCAAACTATTCAACAATTAGTCAACAACGGAGGAGATTTTAGTTCTGTTGTATTTTCTTTTTTGCAGGTCTGTACTCATGAAAATCAGGTGGTCTTTTCTACTATTTTGTGGAGTATTTGGAAAAGTAGAAACACTGCCCTTTGGAATCAAATCAAGGATTCTCCAGAAAATATTTGCTTGCGAGGTTCGCATCTTTTATCAGGTTGGGGAGACGCTCAACAGGCCAGGAACATAGCTTCTCCTATAGATCAATCGTTAACCGATCCAAAGTGGTGTAAGACACCCAGCGGTTGGCTAAAATGCAACATTGATGCATCTTTTTCTAGTAACAAGGTTGGTATAGGCGCCTGTATCAGAAATGACGATGGTATTTTTATTACAGCACGGATGGAATGGTTTTCTCCTATTACTGATGTTGATACGGACGAAGCTCTTGGTCTCTCTTGGCTGCTATTCATTGGTTTTTGGACCTCGGCTATGATAATGTGGTTTTCGAGTCGGACTCTAAAAGTATAGTAGATAGTGTGACTATTCCTAAGCCAAACGACTCAGATTTTGGCGCCATTACTCGAGCTTGTTATCAATTTCTGACTCACTCTACTAGAAACTTTCAGGTTAAGTTCATTAGAAGACAAGTTAATGAGGTTGCTCATGCTTTGGCTAAGGCGGCTCCATCTCTTGCTAGTTTTCATATTTTTAACGATGTACCTACTTGTATTTACAATATTATTATTAATGAAATAATTTAGTTTCTTGTTGTAAAAAAAAAACATAATTAAGAGCATTAAAAAGATATCAATAAAAATTTATTATTATACACTCTTTGCAATCAAACACGCACTGTGTCAAACACGCACTGTTATTATTATTTATCATAAAAAAAATAATAAATTTGTGTTTGATTATAAAAGATTTGCGTATTCAATAAAATCATTTAAATTTATTATTATAATAACTTTAAAATATTTAAATTTATATTATCTTGATTATTTTAAAATAATTTAGTTTAAGAATTAAATCTAGTAATAAAATCTATAGTATGATACCTGATGTTAAACTTCAACTTGACAACTATTGAAGAAAAATCAATTAACACAAATAATTGGCAATGAAAAATAAAGATGGTGAAATATTAGTATTCATTATTCTTTAGTAGCTGATATAAAGATATAACATTAATGATGAATCAAAAACATAGAAATTTCCATAAGCTTTCTCAAATTTTCCCTAAATCTGTTAATGACTTGTGGTGCATTTCACTAACAACTATGAGCATAAATCATTGTTTAACAGAGTTTGAATAAAAAAAATCAAAATTCAAAGGAAGTCAAGAACTTTCAGTTACATCAATAATCAAACAACCTTATTGCATATAAATTTTTATTCTTAACCTTTGATCCAATACCAATTTCTGATATTAGATAGGCAAGTTATTCAACTCCTAAAAAAACATCCCACTCTATAAACTTACTAATACTAATTCATTCAAAGTACAAACATATAAACCTTTAGATATCTATATTTCCCTTCAAAACATTAACAACATACACAAAGTACTTTATAATATTAATCAAGGATTTATTCGTTGGAATTAGTCGAAGTTGAGATTTATCGGTATTATTCTAAAGGCAAAATTGGATTAGTATGTTGATTTGAGCAGTTAAGTTTATGGTTGGATTAATTAGTCGGGTTAGTCGGAGAAATACAATCGCGAGTTGGTATTAATTAAGTTATGGGGCAATTGTAGTTATGGAATATTATTGGGAATAATATTCGTTATGTTGTCTGATTATTCATTTATGTGTGTTATTTGGCTTAATTGAGTAATTAGAGGAATGTTATGAATTTGGCTTATATAGAATATGAGATTGGATTGTGGGTTAAGCCCAATTAAGAAAATAATAGTAAGAGAGTTAGGATTTTAGAGACATAACACTTATTTGGAGAAAGAAGAGAAATAAGAGAAAGAAGAGAAAGAAGGGAAGAAAGAGGAAAGCTATGACATGAAGAGGAAGGACTCCATTGAAGAAGGTGAAGCTTTTGCTAAGGTAAGGGTGGGGTTCTTACTCTCTAAAGGTTGGCATGATGATGTTTATGGTGGGTTAGATTGTATGTTATTCTCCATGTATGTGTGAGTTTGAAATTGTTAGGGTTTATGATAGAATCCATGAAATTGTGCCATTAATCATCTTGTTGATGTTCGTGTATGAACTCATGGTTAGAAACATGTTTAGGAACCTTACATGTGTTCTAAATTGCTTTTAATTGATGTATAAACTGTATGAGGGTTAGTGGTTGTTGTATGGGGAGAATGGGGAAGGAAAATGATGATTTTTGGGTTTTTACGGAGCATAGGTTAACCTATACAGCAGGCAGGGTCGACCTGAGCAAACCCGAGAGGGATATAAATGTTTATGCGTCGACCTGAAGATTCCCTGCGTCGACCTGAAGATCCTTTTTTTTACAGATTTTATGAAGACCATAACTTTTGATTCGTAACTCCGTTTTATGCGCCGTTTGAAGCGTTGGAAAGCTAACGCAATGAACTATACCATGATGCAATGAAATGGTTCATAGAATATAGTCTCCTATAATGTTTATTAGGATTAAGTGATGAACTATGTTGTGTTAACATATGAAGTATGCTCTTTGCGATGAGTTGACATAACCATGTTGTGGTATAACTTGATGTATTTTTTTTATGAAGATACAATGCTATTGAGATGATGATATGTACTTTCCTTATGATGAGATAACGATACTTTGTAATGAATCAACAATGAATATGCTTTCATTAAGAAATTGAATTAACCGTGTTATGTCGTTACTTGAATTGTGTAATGTGATGTTTGTTGTTAACATGTGTTATTTGAATGTTCTTGTGGAGAATGATTACTTGATGACTTAATTATGATGTGGTTGTTTTAATAACATGTATGTATATGAATATGTGTTATGGCTAGATGAAATGTGAATAACATGTGTTGATATGATACATGGTAATTTATTCATATTGTATACCATAATGAATTGACGAGGATATGCATAAATGTATTGGCAATTATTTACTACATGTGTAATGAGATGTTGAATTGGATGAGTATGATTATATTTGAGTGATAACATGCTACTTGAATCGTACCTATGTAATATGTGAATTGGTGTTGATTGATAATAATATTGTTGGCATGATATATGATATGATATTCATAATGAGTGTGAAAGATTATATGCTAATTGTTGTAATATGTTTAATTGTTGTTGTTGTAACATGTTGATGTTTGTTGTTGTTGTTGCAATATGTTGAATTGTTGTTATTGTTGTTGCAACATGTTGATGTTTGTTGTTGTTGTTGCTAGTATGTGGAAATTGTTGTTGTTGTCGTAAATCCTATGGTCAATGTTGATAAGTTGTATTGTAATTGTTGTTGTGAAGTGATGTATTGTTGTAAGATGTGTGCAATATAGCGATATGATTGTGAAGTGATGCATTCTTATGAATGATGATGATTTTGTTGTTGAAGTTCGGCATTATATTGATAATGTTCAATGGTGATTTAGACGATGTTTGAGACGTATTGTTTATGTGGTATTTGTGGATTGCATCATTGAGTCGCATCCATTGCATTGTTTGAGACGACCTTAATGGCAAATGTTTGAGACGGCCCTAGTGGCAAATGTTTGAGATGGCCCAATGGCAATTGTTTGAGACGGGAGTTTTACTCCAATGGTACCACATGCATTTGCATAAGTTTGAGTCACATTTGAGTCGCATTTGAATCGCATTTGAATTGTGTTTGTATTGTTGAGATGATGAGATGCTTGTCGTGACGTGATGATGAGATGTATGTCGTGATATGTTGGAATCATACCTGTGAATTGCATAAATTGTCATGGTCGATTGTTGACATTGTTGCCATTTGTAATACGGTGGGAGAACTGACTTTTTTAAATTTTGCGGATAGCAAGAGTTGCCACCGACTTTTATTTTATCCAATATATAAAAAGGCTAAAAGAACAGGAAAAGACCTCAAAAAGATTTTGAGTTCGGGGGGTAAGTTATACAAAGGGAAGGTGTAAGCACCCTTTGTATCCATGGTTATCCATGGGCTCTTAATTGCTTAGCTCACTTTGTTTTCAAAATGTTTGAAGTGTAATGTGTGAATAAGAAAATGATTTGAATAAGGACTTTAGCTTGTAAATAAGTGTAGCCTTTTTGAAAAGATTCTTTGAAAAGAAGTGGGAAAATATTTTGAATTTTGAATTTTGAATTTGAATTTGAATAGAGCAAGCAATCAGAAGCACCTACCATAAGTTAGAAAAATTGTTCTTTTAGCTTTTCAGTTTGAAAGGGCTATCCATACCATCAAGAGGGTAGGAAGTCCTTTCATTGGATGTAAAGGGTCATCGAGGAAGTATCGTTCGCCATTAAACTGTCCCTACCATATAGAGGGTAAGTAGTCTTTAGGGAAGGATAGAATAGTCATTTAGGCAACAGGCGAGGATACCTTAGCAATGGGACAATCATCTTTATTTCCGAGGCAGCATCGAGGGACAAAATCTTATGATGATTTCAATGAATTAAGGCAACATTTGATTTAGGTATCCTCGGAATCGAGAGACTTGACTATTTTAGAATCGTAATTAAAAGGCAACAGGCAACAAGAAGGGTTACCCTAAAGGTGTGTGTGTGTGTGGCACAATCAAGTGATTAATATTCAGATATTTATCTTGTAAATAAGTGGTCTAATTCATTTTAACAAGGCTTGCACTCCCTAGGATTACTAACCACGCAGAAATATAAAACAAAATTAAATGTCCTACGCTATTACAATAAACACCTGTATGGCAGAAAAATAAAGGCGGGAAAGTAAATCCTAATTACTATTACATAAAAAACCTTTTGCAAGCCTATACATATTTTCTAGAATTTAAAAGGCAAAAAAAATAAAAATAGCATAAAATAAAGGCAGAAATTAAATAAAGGCAGAAATTTAATAAAAGCAAATATTAAATAAAGGCATTCAACAATCATTGGAGTTTTTGAGATGAGAAAAGAAATTCGCGCGTTAAAAAAAAAACTCAACAATTATAAGGTTGTAACAGATCAAAAATTAAAAGGGTTAGCGAAAACAGTGATTAATAGTCATGATGAAAATAAGTTAACCAAAAATAAAATCAGGGTTTGAAAACCTAAAAATAATTAATTAGCCTAAAATTCTAATTTGATTAAATTAAAATAACCCTAAATATTATTAATTAAACCCTAACTATAAAATTGTATAAAAACCTAAAAAATAAATTATTGTATTCATAAAAAAAAGGTTTTGGTTTAAAAAAAAATGTAATTGTTTTGTTTTTATTAAAAAAGATTAAAACAAGTCATATAAATAAATATATAAAAAAATAGAAAAACCTGGGCGCTGGAATTAAGTGTGGTTGGCTCTTGAGTCTCCGTGGTACGTCTGTATTCCATGAGCATTGGATCCGCAGCTTGAGACGATCTGATGGCTTATGAGCGAGGGTCTATAGTGAGGAAGCACAAGCGAGATGCATGTGATCTGTGAATGAACAAAGAGGAAGAATAATTTGTAAGACTCTGGGATCGAACCCAGGTCTTGTTAGACATAAAACTCTTCCTCAAGTCAGTTGTACCATAGTCATCAATTGTTAAATACATGCATTGATAAAAATATATGGAGAGCAACAATATTAAATAACAAACAAATAGAAAATTCTGCCCGGGCCCCACTGCTGGCTGAATGAACCAATCATGCTGGAGAGAGAAGATGAATGTATTTGACCCTCAAATCAAAGAGAGACACGCGCGCGCTGGAATAGTCAGCCGACTGATTGGCGAACGAGACAGCACCACGTGGGGGTTGTTGTTCATCTTCTTCCTCCTTCATACTTGCGGATTCATCCATGGATTTTCCTGTGAATTTTGCTGCGGAAAATACTTTGAAACTTAAAACCTGCAACAACAACATCAACAATAACAGATAATAGCCCAAATCAATGTTAAAATACCCCCTGATCACGAATTTGCCGTCCGTTTGGTTTGAAATAGCCTACAAATTGAGATACGAAGAGGAAATATGTTGTGCCCTAATAATGGTGGTTTGCGTTTTAGCCATGAAAACTTGTAAACGATAACTCAGACCTGTTCTATTACATCTCATGAAGCCATTAGCATAGTTATTTTAAATTGAAACACGCTATAAGGTAAAATACAATCAATAAAAAAATGCAAAGAAAGTGTATTCGTGCATGTATAGTTCTGCGTGTCATGGCCATGAGATTGGTTCCATACTTACTCAAACTTAACTCAGGAATCTGAATATACACTTGAAATCGGTTGAGAACGGCTGCAATACAAAATTTGATAGTGCAATTGTGTATTGAATTTTTGAATGGAGAACCCTAGTTGCTTGGCTACTGAATCCGTGCCCTCCTAATGGTGAATGAATTTGGAATATATAGAGCATCACATTAGGGTTAGTACTTTGGAAAATAATCAATCAATTAGTAACATGGAAATTGAAAAAGATTTTGTATAAAATCTTTCTAATTTTGAACACCATGCTAATTCCTGCATATTTTCCATTTAATCTTGACCATTGGATTTAATTTGGATTGATTGAATGAATGGAGATTGGATCATGAAAGTTATTTCATTTAAATGTGATTTTATTTGATTTTAATTTGAATTTAAATGAATAAAATCAAATATAAATAAAATAAAATCATAAAATAAAATTTATATGATCAATGGGCCTATCTTGAGCTTAGAATTTCGTGCATAGTCTAAAATTATAGGTCCATTACTCAAAAATTGGAATTTTGTCAATTAGGGTTTCACCCTCTTCTTGAAAATCGACCCACTTCTACAAGCCATAACTCCCTCAATATTTAAGGCATGGAAGTGTTCTAGGACTTTTTGGAAAGCCCAAGATATCCTCTACAAACCACTTTGCAACCTTTTTTGCATTTGAGGATTTTATCTTGAAGTTATGTCTTCTGACAAAAAACTGCTTTTTGCGAGCTTCTAGAGGGACCTGTAATGTTTTGACTCGTATCTCTTAGGCTGAAGCATTTCTGGATCTTGGACCCAACTTCAAAGTTGTAGAGAATTAAATTTCCTTGATAATGAGATTTGGTTGGGGAATTTCTGATAAAGTATGTGGGAGATATGATCAGTCAAAGTTGGGTTGACTTTTCTCCTAAAATCCTAATTTAGAAACCTTTGAATTTTGTTGATTTCTGCATTCTCCTTAATGAATCATGATCAACTCTTGATCAAATGATGAATTTAACTTCAAAATATTGATGTTGACCAAAAATCAGGAGTTTTGATTGTGATTTGACCATAGTTGACTTTTAGGCCAAACTAGACGACTGTTGACTATTTGAACTGTTGATTGATCAAACTCTGGAATTGAAGCTTGAATTTTGTCATAGAGGTAGTTTGAAACCTAATAAGCCATATGAAATCCCTTGGAGACCATGATTCACCAATTTCCTTCAGAGGATGCAAAACCCTAGTTCAGGATATCTCTGCTTAGGAGAGTGTGCCTTAACTTAACCTTTGAGTCTTGCACCTATGCATGAGCTTTGCAGATGAAATGAGATGGGAAAATTTTGGGGTATGACACCATTTAATAAGTTGATTATGTGATTTGAATTTTTTAGATGATGATATGTTTGTTGTGACGTGATGATAATATAATTGTGAAATTGAATATGTTGTCTTAATTGATTAATGACATTGTTGCCGTTTTTGAAAGTTGTATTATATTGATAAGTTGTTTTGCGATGAAAATTGTTGTGACATGTTATGTGATGAGAATTTGTGAAATTATGTATGATCTATATCTCCTATATTATTTATCATGCATTCCATTATATTGTAAGATATCTCACCCTTTTGCTGATATTTCCCCTACCATGGGAAATGGGCAGGTACTCAAGATTAGTTGTGGATGTTCGAGGTTATTGATGTGAAGTATTTATGTTACTTTATGGAAAGTCGAGTTGGTGTCCATTGCTCTGATACGTAGCACTCGGGGGGGGGGGGGGATTAGTCGTTATTATTTAATTGTTGTATACCATGATGACATTCATTTTAAGTTGAATTGAAAGATGTTTATAAGTTGAAATTGGAAGTTGTTGGATAAAGTTTTGTTTTCCGAATGCTATGTATCTTTATTAAATGCAATATAAGTATGTTTGTTTGGTTAAGTCGAAATGTGACATCCCATCGTTTGATGAATATTTTTAAATGCACTCTGATTTTCACTTATAACTGCGGGGTGGAATTGAGGTGTTACATTAGTGGTATCAGAGCAGGTCGGTCTGTCCGGCCAATGTTGTCTAATGTTGTTTATTCCCGTGTACGCGACAAGTGTGTGAAACACTGTCGGTACTTGTTGTTCTTCTAATCGTTTTTCTGCATGAGTTGGTTTGAAGCTAAGTGGGAGAAAAGCTATGCTTCTCGGATATGTTCAGTTATAAGGTGTTAGTATATTGCTGCTAGCGACAGTGCAAGTATCGAGGGAGTTTGTTGTTTCTCGAATTGAAGGTGACTTGGATTTAAGATTTTGGTTGCTATTTAAGTTGGAGTCTCTTGAGGAAGAAGGTGAGCAGGAATTGTTGATGTTTACTACTCGAAGGATGAGGAGCAATGTAGCGATTGGTGATATGCAAGTATGGTTCAAGTTACGGATGTTTCTGAAGGTAACTGTTAAGTAACAAGAATAAATCCTAGAAGATGGAATTTATAAGTTGTGATGTTCCAGCGCTACTGATGGACTGTGAAGTTGTTGTTTGAGTAGCCTTGTGTAAGATGTCGATGTTGGATCAGTGATTTAGTAAAGTATTGCTATAGACCTTGTTGTAGGATTATTGGTAAGTGATTGAGACAGTGGCAAAGGTTGTTGAAGTTGTTGAGACGTTCTGAAGCGTGAGTAAGAGTTAAGGATGCGAAGAGAGGAGTATGATTTCAATAATAAGAAGTGTTGATAATGGCGTACAAGAATTTTGTTTTGACGTATCGTCAGAGGTGTTTAAGAAGGTAGCTGCAAGACGTCGGTGTTAGTTTTAGGATGATTTTGGAAGATTAGTGAATTATGGAATTGTAGTGCTTCTGGTGATATGAGTACAAGTTTGAAAAGAACATTATTAATGTTGGTAATGATGGTTTATACTTCATTATGGTTATCGGCTATCTATTGACAAATTGAGGACTTGATCACCCTTAATATGTTGTTGATAGTAGACGAAATCGTGACTGGATGGTATAGACGTATCCTGCTAGCTTAATAGTGCATAAAGCAAAGTTGAGGATGGTTATGTCGAATAGATTTTCGAGGACGAAAATATTCTAAGTGCGGGAGAGTTGTAACGCCCCGAATTTAATTAGTTATTTAATTAAATTAATCAAGGATTTATTTGTTGGAATTAGTCGAAGTTGGAATTTATCGGTATTATTCTAAAGGCATGATTGGATTAATATGTTGATTTGAGCAGTTAAGTTTTTGGTTGGATTAATTAGTCGGGTTAGTCAGAGAAATGCAATCGTGAGTTGGTATTAATTAAGTTATGGAGCGATTGTAGTTGTGGAATATTATTAGGAATAATATTCGTTATGTTGTGTGATTATTTATTTATGTGTGTTATTTGGCTTAATTGAGTAATTAGAGGAATGTTACGAATTTGGCCTATATAGAATATGAGATTGGATTGTGGGTTAAGCCCAATTAAGAAAAGAAAGATAGTAAGAGAGTTAGGGTTTTAGAGACATAACTCTCATTTGGAGAAAGAAGAGAAATAAGAGAAAGAAGAGAAAGAAGGGAAGAAAGAGGAAATTTGTGGCATGAAGAGGAAGGACTCCATTGAAGAAGGTGAAGCTTTTGCTAAGGTAAGGGTGGGGTTCTTACTCTCTAAGGGTTGGCATGATGATGTTTATGGTGGGTTAGATTGTATGTTATTCTCCATGGATATGTGAGTTTGAAATTGTTAGGGTTTATGATAGAATCCATGAAATTGTGCCATTAATCATGTTGTTGATGTTTGTGCATGAACCCATGGTTAGAAACATGTTTAGGAACCTTACATGTGTGCTAAATTGCTTTCAATTGATGTATAAATTGTATGAGGGTTAGTGGTTGTTGTATGGGGAGATTGGGGAAGGAAAATGGTGATTTTAGGGTTTTTACGCACCATAGGACAACCTATACAGTAGGAAGGGTCGACCTGAGCAAACCCGAGGGGGACATAAATGTTTATGCGTCGACTTGAAGATTCCTTGCGTCGACCTGAAGATCTTCTTTTTACAGATTTTGTGAAGACCATAACTTTTGATCCGTAACTCCGTTTTATGCACCGTTTGAAGCGTTGGAAAGCTAACGCAATGAAATGGTTCATAGGATATAGTCTCCTATTATGTTTATTAGGATTAAGTGATTAACTATGTTGTGTTAACATATGAAGTATGCTCTTTGCGATGAATTGACATAACCATGTTGTGATATAACTTGATGTATGTTTTTCTTATGAAGATACAATGCTATTGAGATGATGATATGTACTTTCCTTATGCTGAGATAATGATGCTTTGTAATGAATTAACAATGAACAGGATTTCATTAAGAAGTTGAATTAACCATGTTATGTCGTTACTTGAATTGTGTAATGTGATGTTTGTTGTTAATATGTGTTATTCGAATGTTCTTGTGGATAATGATTACTTGATGACTTAATTATGATATGGTTGTGTTAATAACATGTATGTATATGAATATGTGTTATGGCTTGATGAAATGTGAATAACATGTGTTGATATGATACGTTGTAATTTATTCATATTGTATACCGTAATGAATTGACGAGGATATGCACAAATGTATTGGCAATTGTTTACTACATGTATAATGAGATGTTGAATTGTTGAATACTATGAGTATGATTATATTTGAGTGATAACATGTTACTTGAATCGTACCTATGTAATATGTGAATTGGTGTTGATTGATAATAATATTGTTGGCATGATATGTGATATGATATTCATAATGAGTGTGAATGATTATATGCTAATTGTTGTTATTGTTGCAATATGTTGAATTGTTATTGTTGTAACATGTTGATGTTTGTTGTTGTTGTTGCTAGTATGTGGAAATTGTTGTTGTTGTTGTTGTTGTTGTTGTTGTCGTAAGTCCTATGGTCAATGTTGATAAGTTGTATTGTGATTGTTGTTGTGAAGTGATGTATTGTTGTATGACGTGTGCAACATAGCGACGTGATTGTGAAATGATATATTCTTATGAATGATGATGATTTTGTTGTTGAAGTTCGACATTATATTGATAATGTTCGATGGTGATTTAGACGATGTTTGAGACGTATTGTTTATGTAGTATTTATGGATGTGCATCATTGAGTCGCATCCATTGCATTGTTTGAGACGGCCTTAATGGAAAATGTTTGAGACGACCCTAGTGGCAAATGTTTGAGACGGCCTAATGACAATTGTTTGAGACGGGAGTTTTACTCCAATGGTACCACATGCATTTGCATAAGTTTGAGTCACATTTGAGTCGCATTTTAATCGCACTTGAATTGTGTTTGTATTGTTGAGATGATGAGATGCTTGTCGTGACGTGATGATGAGATGTATGTCGTGATGTGTTGGAATCATACCTATGAATTGCATATATTGTCATGGTTGATTGTTGACATTGTTGTCATTTCATAAGTTGATTATGTGATTTGAATTGTTGAGACAATGATATGTTTGTTGTAACGTGATGATAGTATAATGGTGAAATTGAATATGTTGTCTTAATTGATTAATGACATTGTTGTTGTTTTTGAAAGTTGTATTATATTGATAAGTTGTTTTGCGATGACAATTGTTGTGAGATGTTATGTGATGAGAAGTGGTGAAATTATGTATAATATATATCTCCTATATTATTCCTTTATATTGTAAGATATCTCACCCCTTTTATGATATTTCCCCTACCATGGAAAATGGGCAGGTACTCAAGATTAGTCGTGGATGTTTGAGGTTATTGATGTGAAGTCTTTATGTTGCTTTATGGCAAGTCGAGTTGGTGTCCATTGCTCTGATACGTAGCACTTGGGGGGGGATTAGTCGTTATTATTTAATTGTTGTATACCATGATGACATTCGTTTTAAGTTGAATTGAAAGATGTTTACAAGTTGAAATTGGAAGTTGTTGGATAAAGTTTTGTTTTTCGAATGCTATGTATCTTTATTAAATGCAATATAAGTATGTTTGTTTGGTTAAGTCGAAATGTGACATCCCATCGTTTGATGAATATTTTTTAATATACTCTGATTTTCGCTTATAATTGTGGGGTAGAATTGGGGTGTTACACAACCGACACGACACTGCTACATAGAAACCAATAATAGTAACTACTCCACCAACAACGTGGCCACCGAGGCTTTCTGGTGAGACGCTCATTCCACCTGCCCTGAGACACTGTAAATATATCAACATGTATCAACACAGATTAAGATAAAGTAGTCTTTTGTGTCTATCATTTCAAGCCAAGTGTGCATGTTAAGAATCAAGCAAATTTTTCAGACAAATAAACAAATATTCTAAACCTTATCGGTATAACTATATGGATCGAATACAAAATTTCCTCCATCATAAACTGAACCTTTAAAATTGATAACCAAAAGTCATATTACAATTTCACAATGCCAAACTGCTTTAAATACGAAGCAAAATGCTGATCATATTGATGCATAAAATATGAAAGGATCCACTATCATCGTAATAATCTATTTGAAAGAGAGGGAATGTTGGAAGAAGAGGATCGATCCCCTATTCAATTAGATATGAATGTTGGACAACATTTATAACTATTTGGTTAAAGGCATCAAAGCAGTCATTGTTGCATTACCAAATTCAACCCTAATCATTGTTCCCTGCACTAAAAATTCTAATGAATCAATTCCATTTCATTCAAATTCATAACATATTTCTGATGCAGATTTTTTGCCCATCCTTAAATCAGTCAATCGAAAAAAATCTACAAAACAAAAACCCATAAAAAACCAAAGAATCACAGAGATGAATAAATTTTTTTGAAAAAAAATAGACATAATGGAGAAAACAATACTAATGGAAATTTACCATACATGTAACTTGAGAGATCTATCAATTTTCCCATAGCCATTATCATTAACCATATTTGCGACCATCTTTATTTCAATTTCTCACAGGCCCACCGTAACGACTTCACTTTTCACTTTTTCAAAATTTCATTGTCTTTGTCATTTACAGTTTTGCAGATCTATGTGTGTGCCACCAATTGAGAAAAGGATTGTGAAATCAAAAATAATTTTTGAAAATAAAAAATGAATAATACATTCTCTACAAATACTCAAAACATTTAACCTAAATAGAAGCAAAGTAAATGAATTATTTTGAATACAAACCATAACTGAAAAGTTAATATTTTGAAATGAATTTGTTAAAATTGGAAGACAATAAATTATTATCGAAACAAATCAATTTGTAGAAAAATAATACACAACTTACATATTGATTTGCAAATCAGAAAAGAATGTTTATGTAGTTTATAAGATTTGATTTGCTAACTCTAAACGATTTCATTTGCAAACTTATAAATGAAAAATAAAAAAATAAAAATAGATGGAAAGAAGAATATAACAAATGAACTATAATACGTTAGTGGAACAAAATCTTATCTTGAGAAGTAAAAATCCCAAAGGTTTAGAACCCATATTCACTGATCCACATAGGAAAACGAAATACGAAAAAAGAATGGTTAGAGATGTAAAAAGATCGACCGACAAACTAAGCCAAACCAATGTATAAACGAAAAATCAGAACTTGAAACAATTCCATAAATGCTAAGTAATTGATTATAGAGTGATTAAAGAGTTATTTTGTCAAAATCAAATTGACTCTACTGAAATGAAACAAATAAATAAGTAACAAAAGAAAAAAATTATCAGATCGAAACGCTTCCTTCTCGCTTCAGATCTATGAAACTTTTTTATTGAAAATTCTAACATAAACTCAAAATGATTTCCAAAACCAAAACAACATAAATTCATTCAGTCCATTCATTCACACAAGAAACATAAGTTGTGTATTCGAAATAGCAAAGAAAAATCTCAGGAATCAACTTAGGAAAGGGAGAACATAGATTACCGCAACGGAAACAAAATGATGGTCAAATTTATGACTCATAATCGCTGCCGGAGTGAGGTCAACGTCATAGCATTCTGACACGGTGGCTGTCTGGATCTGTTCAGTTCTACTTCTTCCATCTATTTAGTTCTGATTTCATGTTTCGTTATCTTTTGCACTTTTCAAATTTTGTGTTATTCTTCTGAGGTTTTGTTGTTTCTAAATTTTTGGTTTGTTGTTCTTATGTGGTGTTGCTATGGTTTATGTAAGGACGTTGTTGTTGTTTTTAAAGATGATGAAACATGTAGGTGGAAGATTAGGGTGGTGGAATAGTTAATGTGAATTGTTGGAATAAACAAAATTTATAGTAATGATAGTAGTAGCCTTGGTAATAGACGGTACCAATAATGTCATTAATTGATTTTCCAATGCAAAGTTCAATCTTTGGAAATGATAATATAAGGCTATGCATTGTATTTGCCTACAATATCAAATGAAACGTATATGAATGATTGCAAAGTTGGAATTTCAATGGTAGTATTTATTTTTATATTTTCTAATAATTAATTAACAGAAATGACATTTAGGGACATGAATTAAGGCTTTTAAAATGGGTTAATTAGGTTAAGTAAGTAATTATGATGGTATATTGTTTTCTTATATTATTAATAGAATAGATTAATAGATAATGGTTTGTGGCAATTGTGTTGGCATAATTTGGAGGGTCAAACTATCAACATTTTTACTTTTGAAAATATTTCTTTTGAGCAACACATATTTGTGAGAGACGAATCACATATTCATCCAAAATTTTAAAGTAATAGATGAGTGGATTCACTCACTTATAAATATTAAAGTCTTCATTTTCTTAATCAATGTGAAATTTCTCCGGACAACTCTCACTTGTAATTCTTTTTTCAACAAGTGGGAATTCTAAAGCAAAGTGGAGATAACACTACCAAAATAATCACTATCTTATAGGCCTTGAAGGTCCAAGTCTATAAAAAAAATATAAAACAAAATAAAAAAGCAAAGGAAAATTGTAAAAACAAATAAGACTACAAATAATTTTTATTAAAATAACTAACATGCACATAAAATATTTTCATTAAAGATATGGAAGACAAATGGTGGTAGAATTTACATAATTTAAATTTTATAAAAATAATTTACGGTAATGTTGTTTTTCAATGTTTTGCAGCTTAATCTATTGGTTATTAATGATGCTCATTGAATATGAATTGCTCTGGTTTCAACATTGTTATGGTTTGGACCTTGGCTTTGTTTCAACATTGTTATGGTAGGAGTAAACATGCTTGATTTCAGAACTTAGGAGATAACTAATGAACATGTTTAAACATCTTAGCCATGTGCTTGATTAGGCCTGACTCGCAAAAGTCTGCAAGAAAACGGAGCGGGACGATCATAGTTGAGGGTGTGGGTCTAAAACATTGCTCCGCTCTGCAAAAGCCTAAAAATGCAAGAGCTCGTATAAAAAATGTATCTTTGATTTCGGTGCCTAAACTTGATTTGAGGTTATGTTTTATTTTCATAAGTTTAAAAATGCAAAATTTATATTAATTTAAGTGTCCACAAAAGCTTGCATAAAAAACAGGATGAGACGGCCACACTACATAATAAAGGTTTAAAATAAGCAAAATCGCGGACAAAACAGACATATCCAACGGATTGAACTCGTTTTACCACCCCTATGGTTAACCCTTTTATAGTTAGTAATACATTCTCAAAGCATGATGCTTGATTTGCAAATTTTAACTGTTTTTATTCTTATTGTTCCAACACTTCAAAATGACAAAAGTACACAATAAAAAGTCTTAGCAAAGGACTATTCAACAATTTGATCGCTTCAAATTTTAATATAAAAAAAATAAGGAATTTTTCTGCCACCTCTCTAATTAAATCTGACAGCTCTATAATTTTTTATAATGGTAATAATACTCGTCAAAATTTAATAAAAAAGAGCGAATAAAAAATTCAGTATAAATTAAAAAATTTTATAGTGTATTTTAAAAAGTCTAGTATGCGTTTTTATTAGATTTTAGAAAAATAAATTAAACATTCTGAATTATTTGATAAATTCGGTATGTTTTGTAATAAATCGATATTCCATTTTTTATAGATAAAAAATATTAATATTTTTTAAAAAATCGATAAAAACTTGTAGTTTTTGAAATATTCGATAATAAATTTGAAAAATTCGATAAAAACTCGTAAATTTCTTGAAAAATCCAATAAAAACTTATATATTTCTTAAAAAATCCGGTAAAAACTCTTAGGCTTAATGAAAATCTTGTATAAACTCATAGATTTTTGAAAAACTCGGTAGTAAAAATTTCTAGAGTTGTGAAAAATTCAGTAGTGTATTTTAAAAATTCCTATAAATATTTATAGAATTTTGAAAAATCCGATAGTTCAAATCTGGTAAATTTTGAAAAATTTATTAAAAACTCATGTGATCCTCAAAAAATTCGATAAAAATTCATAAAACTCTTAAAAACCCGATAGAAACTCATAAATATCTCCAAAACTCAGATAAAAACTTTTCGAAAATTCGAAAAACATATTATTTTTTAAAAAATTTAAAAATCTCAAAGGTTATTATTATAAAAGTACCTCTCATGTGGGGTACCAAGAGGTGTCAGAAACATTCCTCAAAAGGAAAAATTTACTTCCTACCCCTACACAAAAAAATTTTGGACCGAAATACCCTCTTATAAATAATACATATTTTAATTTTTTTTTCATTTTTTTCTCATATTTTCAAAAAAAAATTGAAACACCCAAAAATATATAAACCGAAACACTTTTTCAAAGTTTTCCGGTTCAAAAAAATCACACCGGAACACTTAGAAAAAAAGTTCCGGTAACTTAAAAGTGGGGTTTAAATATGCATCCCGGAACACTTATTAAAACTGTTCCGGAGGTTTAATTTTTTTAAAAATTTCTAAACTTTACGCAACGGTTTTAAATCGTTGCCAAAAGGTATTGGCCAACAGAATAAAACCGTTGCCTGTGCTGATTGTTGCTTCAAACCACACTTTAGGCAACGTTTTCTTTAATTTGTCATTCACTTTAGGCAACGCTTAAAACCGTTGCGTAAAGTCTAGAATTATATAAAAAAAATAAACCACCGGAACACTTTAAATAAGTGTTCTGGTATGCAACTTTAAATAACTGAAAATTACCGGAATTCTTTTTCTAAGTGTTCCGATGTGATTTTTTATAAACTGGAAGACTTTGAAAAAGTATTCCGGTTTATATATTTTTGGGTGTTTCGAATTTTTTTCTGAAGTGTGAGAAAAAAATGAATTTTTTTAAAATATATACTATTTATACGAGGGTATTTCGGCCCAATTTTTTTTCATGTAGGAGTATAAATATAATTGTAAGAGTACAAAGTAAAATTTTCCCTCAAAAGAAAGATATTATCCCACCAATTTAAAAAGAGTCCATGGACCTCGGAAAGGCAGGTTTTACCTGAAGTTCTACGGAAATATGAGATATTTTCCAATATCAACCCACCTTATATGTTCAAAGCTCCCCCTAGAAATTAAATAGGAGGGAGATTTAACTATTGTCAAACATAAACATAAATATAATAATAATAATAATAATAATAATAATAATAATAATAATAATAATAATAATAATAATAATAATAATAATAATAATAATAAGTTGAATTTGGTACAAACTAAAAAGGCTGCAGCATGGTTTGAGTAAGTTGAATCGGAAAATTACTGATGAGATGAAGAATTTACAGGCTAGCAGAAAGGAGCTTGATGATATTCAAACCAAACTCAATCATGATCTGTTTAATCAGAGTCTGCTACAGAGGAGCAAAGAGCTAGTAACTGAGATTGAGGCAAAAAATGAGCTGGAAGAAAAAATCCTGATGCAAAAGTCAAAAATTAACTGGCTCCAACTTGGGGATGGAAACAACAAATACTTCTTTGCCAATTTAAAGGAGAAAAATAGACAGAAAACACTATCCAGGCTTGAAGATAGTGCAGGTGCCCAGTTAGAGAAACCTGAAGATATTGAAAGGGAGATTTTGACTTTCTATGGGGAATTAGTAGGCAAGTCTGCTAGCAGTTTGACCCATGTGAACATTGATGTCCTTAGAAATGGGAAGCAATTGTCTAGAGCGAGTGCGAATAACCTTACAAAGGAGGTCTCAGAAGAAGAAATTGTTCAAGCTTTAAAGAGCATAAATGATCATAAGGCTCCGGGTGAAGATGGCTATAGTGCCAAATTTTTCAAAAGCAGCTGGCTGGTTGTTAAAAAGGATGTTCTACATGCTGTCCAAGAATTTTTTGTACAAAAACGGTTACTACCTGCTATGAACTGTGCCTTAGTGACTCTTATTCCAAAAACAAGAGATGCCAAAACTGTGAAAGAGCTTAGACCTATAGCATGTTGTTCCACAGTATACAAGATTATATCCAAGATACTTACCAAGCGATTGAGTAAGGTAATTGGAGAAGTGGTAGATGATAGCCAATCTGCCTTCATCCCCGGCAGAACAATTCAGGATAATATCCTCATTGCGCATGAGCTGATTAAAGGTTACTCGAGAAAGCATATATCCCCAAGGTGCACAGTGCAAATGGACGTACAGAAAGCGTACGATACGGTAGAATGGAAGGCTCTTGAGATGATTATGCAGGAACTGAATTTCCCAACTGAGTTTATTGAGTGGATCATGTTGTGCACCAATACTGTCTCCTACAAATACTCAATTAATGGACATACAAGTAGTATCCTAAAAGCAAAAAGAGGACTTAGATAAGGGGACCCCATATCCTTCCTACTGTTTGTGCTAGTCATGGAATACTTGTATAGGTGCATGAGCAAATTGTTAGAAAATCAATTGAAACCGAATGGAATCGAGGCTAGAATCGTGCACGAAACACTTTCCTTATAGTATTTCAAGCACTCCCAATTTGTCTTGGAGTTTCTACGCAGGAATACCCAGGATAATTCAGCCTTCTCGAGTTTGCGCAAGACCGGCGAAAACTCGAATGTAGCGAAGAGTGCTCTGGAATTATTTTAGAGGATTTGCATTTTTCCGATATAAATTCTGAATCCGAAATTATGATTTTTATAGGCCATGCTGATATTGTTTCACAAGGTAGCGACTCTTGGTGAAACAATTTCTTTTCCAAGAGTTATGACTTTTGGCCCATAGCATGGTTCACCAACGGTTGCAACAATTCATGAAGAGTTGCCAACTTTCAAATTCAAAATTCAAATCCACTAGCATATTTTCCTTGTCATTTTGGAACACACCCATATTATTAATTATAATTAATAATTTACAACAATCCCCCACTTGTTCTAATAATGACAAGTCTAATTCCAGAATATAGAAAGCAAAAGAGTGTTAATACAGTTAGGTATCTTTCGATTTGAACTTAACCTTAGTAAAGACAACGCAAAGCCTAATCGGAACGTTAGGTAGCTATGCTTTGAACCGTTATCCCATGTGATCAGACCGGCGTTACTATACACACACTCTTTAAAGGTTCTTCGCCTACATATCTCGCCTAGCACTATTTATGGCCATGTGCTTTTCCTGTTTTCATGAATTTTTTATGAGAGAAACTCCAACTCTCACTTTAAGACGGCACCATCTCGAAATTCATATAGGTGAAGTTTCATTTGTATCTATTTCTTGAGATACATATCCTCCTCGATATAAAACTTCATTAAGAGTTTTTAAAGAAACTCAACCCTCAATTATATAATAGTCAACATTGTCACAAAATGTTGCACCAACTTCCAAATCAACGACTTGTTGTTACCCATTGAATCTTAGGTTAAGATGTATTAACTTCAGATTGGGTTGCTATCATTGTTGGAACACTTATTCAAGGAGTTTCAACCTCACACTTTTTGAGATTGTCTTTACTAATCCATGACCATTGGTTTAGTAAATGAATCATTCAAATTATAGATCGATCGTATATATGTGAATGAAATGATTACATCTTTAATCAATTTTCTCATGAAAGAATATCTAAGGCCTCAGTGCCCAAACTTTTCATTTTACACTTATCTGAATTCTTTTGCTAAACTGGCTTAACTGTCACGTTGTGTTAACACCTTTGAAACACCGTGTTTATAGCCAATGGAACTTCCAACAGAAGGTCCCTCAATCATTCAACTTCTTTGACCAGTGGTAGAAATATCCACACACTATGGCTTCATGGTCAAGATAGTCATGCATCTTTATTTATTGCTCTTCCAAGAAATCTCACCCCAACTAGTGTACATATCCACTTAGTTGTAAATATATGAACTCCAACACTCGATATCCAACTCATATTGGTATATCCTTCTACTATGGTAGGAAACCTACCATAATGGAGGTCAAGATTTTGTTTTGAAAGATAATCAAAATCCTTGTGATTTCCTTGGAATGCTCACCATTTGGATTGCTAGTAAATCTACTCATTTACTAAGTGCAAATGCTATGTCAGGTCTAGTACATTACATTAGAACACCAATTTCACTTGCGTATTCTAATAAAGCCACCTCTCTTCCATCATCATTTTGACACTAAGATCAAATTGAATATTCACTTTCTTGAAACGTGATAGTTTGAACTTATCAAGAACTTTCTCAAAGTGTCTTTGACTAAGTTCATAACCCCCACTATTTTTGAATTACTTTGATTTCCAAAAGAGTGTCAACTTATCCAAGATCTTTCATCTTGAATGTGGTTTTCTCAACCCCCACTCTTTCGCTTTACTTTAATCGAAAAGAGTGTCCACTATTTCAAGATTTTCATCTTGAATGTGGAAGCTAGAAACCTCTTTGTTTCTAAGATTTCATTCATCTCGTTGCTAATGATCAACATGTAATCAACATAGAGACAAAGAAATATCACAATATTCTTACACAACTTTGTGTACAAACACTTATCACAAGAATTAGATGAAGAAGCTTTTTAGATAATCATGCATGATGATGCAAGAAGGTTTTTAGATGAAGTGAGAGATGAAATTATGAGCAATTTAAAATAGTATAATATAAATTGCAACAAGTACCTTGGTTATTTTTGCTTCTCTCAAATCTTCACTTGAATTTATATCGTAAACCTTCTTGGTTAACTTCATCATTGACGTGCATGACAGTTTTGATTCTTTTTCTTCTTTGATAGTCTTTGTCTTCATCAAAACTAGATATAAGATATATTCTTCACAATCTCCCCCTTTTTGATGATGACAAACTTTTTGAATTCTTATTTTGATAAGATATGGAATTCTCCCCCTAACTTGTGTGTCTCCTCTTTAATTTGCAAATCTTGCAATGATAGAATCAAACTTTTGGTGCCATTGTTTTGGTGCATATTTTAATCCATACAAGGATTTGAAAAACTTGCACACCTTTTTGTTCATCAGTAGGAACAATATAACATTCTGATTGCTCCATATAAATCTCCTCATTGAGATTTCTATTTAGGAATGTCCTTTGACATTTATTTGATGAAGCTAATCCAAACAAAACTATAATTTTCATTATGCTTGCTTCTAGTGCATATGTGTCAAAATAATCAACATCTTTATTTTGTCTAAAACCCTTGGTTACTAATCAATCCTTGTAGATGTTTTAATGTACCATCACTATGATACTTTTTCTAAACATCCGTTTGCATCCAAAGGAGTATGATTTGACATTGTTGATTCCATTTCATCTTGGATAACATCATTCCAAGAGAAGTCCCTTGAAATTACATCTTCATTGAAAATCTTTAGGATCATCTTCCACTCGAAGAATAATAGGAATCTTACGAACAAAATTTTCACTATTTTCTTCTATACAAGAAATATGCCGACAATCGATTTTATTCGATCCTAGATCCTTAGCCTTTCAGATTTTCTGTGTATTCTAAGTTCGATTTGTTTTTCAATAATCATTGACGAACTTTCAATTTATTTTTCAATAAATCCGTAGAGAACCTTCCTCACGAAGTTTTCATTTGTGGGAATCTTGAATTCCTTATCCTCCGTGATAAGGTTCTCAAAATTTCACATCTCAGAATTCAATGGCGATATCAATTTCAGTGGTACATATAAATCATTATCCATCTTTAAATGATCTTTATATGTCTTATAATAATAAGTCTCATTGAATACAAGAATGTTATTCTAAAATGCATTTTACAACATCTTCATTAATATACAATGTGCCAATGCGTAAGTGACGGTTCATGCACTTCAAATTTCAAACAGTACCAATTTATAATAACGTAACATATGTATATAGTCAAAATTTCAAACAGTACCAATTTATAATATTGCATATAGTTATTCATTGAGTCGGTGCTATTTGATACGGTACTATCACAAAACAAACTTTTGAAATTTATCTTCATGTTTTTCAACACAAATAATTACATAGATATGCATGCAGGTAACATAAATCACATATGTTTATATATTCAAGATTTTCAATTGTAAAATAAATAGATCAATAGCCTCTTTGACATTTACTACTAGTAATGTATGACTTCTTAAAGTTGCAGTATATATGACTTTGGTTTCAAAATAAATGAACTGGTACTATATGAATCAACACGATGGATCAATACGAGAGGCTATTAGAATATATATGTATAACACAAGTCTAGTATAGTACAATATATTTACGTAACTGTGCACTTCTTGTATATACATATGATGTGTGTATATAACTCCATTAAAGCCAAAACTTAATTACGTAAAAAAAAAGAACCACTTAGTTATGTAAATGAACTACTTGTATATACACATGATGTGCTTAGTTATACAAGTTTTAATTACTGTATCGTTTTCCAAACTTTTAGGATCAATTTATTTTAATACACAATATTTTGGATATTTATCGGAAAATCATACTATGGGTAACCATGCTCTAATATAAACTTTATTTACTTTTATTTAAATACTTGATGATATGATTTTCACAATACTTTAATTTCTACGAAAAAATAAAACGTACCCGGATTTATCATGTCGATTCTTATTGGTTCTTAATGCATCCACGATACAATAGTTCATCATATGATGTTTGAAACGGAAGCCTCAATTGCCATTATTTGATAATACTATAAGATTGTTAGAAAATCAATTGAAACCGAATGGAATCGAGGCTAGAATCGTGCACGAAACACTTTCCTTATAGTATTTCAAGCACTCCCAATTTGTCTTGGAGTTTCTACGCAGGAATACCCAGGATAATTCAGCCTTCTCGAGTTTGCGCAAGACCGGCGAAAACTCGAATGTAGCGAAGAGTGCTCTGGAATTATTTTAGAGGATTTGCATTTTTCCGATATAAATTCTGAATCCGAAATTATGATTTTTATAGGCCATGCTGATATTGTTTCACAAGGTAGCGACTCTTGGTGAAACAATTTCTTTTCCAAGAGTTATGACTTTTGGCCCATAGCATGGTTCACCAACGGTTGCAACAATTCATGAAGAGTTGCCAACTTTCAAATTCAAAATTCAAATCCACTAGCATATTTTCCTTGTCATTTTGGAACACACCCATATTATTAATTATAATTAATAATTTACAACACAAATTACACCAAAATCCTACCTTCAGATTTCATCCCAAATGTGCAAGACTGCGCATCACAAATATCTGCTTTGCAGATGATTTGATGCTCTTTACTCGAGGGGATGAGCAATCCATGGAACAAATTTACTGCTTCCACAGGTTTGCAAGCTAATCCGAGGAAATGCAAGGTGTATTTTGGAGGCGTAAAAGAGGAGGATAAGCAGAAAATTCTGGCTGTATCTGGTTTTGAGGAAGGCATATTATCGTTCAAGTATCTCGGGGTGCCTCTCTCAAGTAGAAAGCTGAGTATTAACCAATGTCAACCATTGATTGATAAAATTGTGGCTCGAGTCAACCACTGGACAACACATCTATTGAGTTATGCGGGTAGGAGTCAACTTGTTAAAAGCGTGTTGTTTTCCATAACAGCCTACTGGGCTCAAGTCTTCCCCCTTCCAAAGAAAATTTTGCATAGAGTGGAAGCTATTTGTAGAGTGTTCCTTTGGAGTGGAAAAAGTGAAGGTAGTAGGAAGGCTCCCATAGCATGGGACAAAATTTGCGATCCGAACAGTGCAGGAGGTTTGAGTATTGTGTCTCTTCTAGAATGGAATAAAGTATCAATGCTTAAACTCTTGTGGAATATACAAGATAAGAAGGATAAACTTTGGGTAAAATGGTTGGATGCGTACTACATTAAAGGGAAAAATGTGAGGCACTGGATTGTCCCGGCTGATAGTTCATGGATTGTGAAACAAATCATGAAAAGTCGTGAGTGGATTCTGGATGATCAGAAGTGGCAGCAGGAGCTTACATTAGAAAAATTCCATACCAAGAAATGGTACCACGCCTTGAGAGGTGAGAAACCTAAGGTGGAGTGGAGGACAATCCTCTACCATAATCATGCTAGGCCTTGGGCTAAGTTTCACACTTGGATGGTTTTGATGGGAAGAATTCCCACAAAGAACAGGATTGCAAAGTTTGGAGTGATAACGGATATGTTGTGCTGTTTTTGTAATGCTGAGGAAACCATAGAGCATTTATATTTTACGTGCTGATTCACTAATCATATTTGGAGAGGAATCATGCGTTGGATCGGGTATGATCGAATACCACAAAACTGGGAAGCAGAGAGGAATTGGCTTAGTCTGGAGGCGAGGAGAAAAGGATGGCGTCGTGTTACCCTAGGATTTCGACTTACTAATAAATGGGCAACTGGGGCTCAAAATTGGTAATTGGGCCTCAATTTGGTAGAAAGGACCTAAATTGGTAATTGGGCCTCAATTAAATAATTACATTGCCATTTGGGTCGAAGTGGTTCGACTAAGTAATGCTTAGTAGTCGAAGCTGTTCGACTAGAAAGATGATCAGAGGCTTCAGCGTTCGATCAGAAGTATGTGAAGACTTAAGAATTTTGCTGCAGAAACTGAAGTGGAAGTCGAGAGGTATTAGAAGTTAAGAGGCAGTTTCAAGCAGTTTTGTGGCAGTTCTTACAGGACGCGTGGAGGTCTCACAATTGAAGATCTTGCATGTCGAAGACACGTGTTGACTGATAACCAGTCGACCGTTAGTAGTAGTTATTTTATTTTTACTATTTAAGCAAGTTCCATAGGAATAGTTATGGGTCCGCATTTTCTACATAAACACAAGTAAACTCAAATCTTTGTGCAAAAATGAGTAACGAGTGCAACTTTGGAATGTACGTATGCGTACCAGTTTAATTAATGCAATCATTTTACGTTATATCTCTTCTTTCAGTGCACATTTACTGCTTTTTTATTGCTTTGATTTACTTTAAAGCCTTTAATTTCAGTGTTTACTTTATTTTAAAGTTACTGTTGCATTTAATACAAACCAGATACACATAATATAACAAAATAAAGCAATTAGTCCTGGAGTATTCTAGTTGATTCCGCAAAAGTAACCTTTAAAAAGGAAACTAGCGCTTGTTTACCATTTCTCTGGGTAAACAAATTGGCACGCCCAGTGGGACTCGTCAATTGCTGTTTGTTTTATATTTGTTAGTATAATAGTTATGTATGATATTAAGAAGTGGTCGGAAATTAACTAACATGGCTGAAGTTAATACAAATAATTCTGATCTTTCTGGAAATCAAGGAGGTGTTCTAACCGGAGCAACACCGCAAAATGCCGCAGATTCATCCCCAGTAGGAACAACAAATACTGGTGGATCGACGGCAGCAATAATGGTATCATCACCAACGAATGTACGGTCACCGTTGAATCCATTACGACCGCCGTTTCATGGAATGATGCCTCCACCAGGTTTTAACCCTCAGTTTGGAATGCCCACGTCTATGATGCAAGGTTTGCACACAAATCCTTCATTATATTCTGACAGCATGATGGCTACAAGCACATCAAATCCAGGGGGTCGACCTATAGGCATAGGATATAATCATCAGGTTTTGCCATCTTTAAGTACTACGTCAATGTTGTCAATTCGACAACAAATGGACGAAAGTAATCATGAAATGGTGAATGTCCTTACTCAAAAAATGGGAACTGTTTTTACTCCCATGATAAATAATACGAATCAAAGTTATGAAATATTGGCAGGACAAATGGCCAGAATTGCAGATTTCTTTGGAGCGCCCCCACAACCAAACCTTTTGACTACTCAAGGGTCGAATGTGAGAGGGGTCGAACCTATAGGACAAGGAGATCAAATTGAGCAAGAGATCCCTAGAATAGTACAAAGGCATCAAGATGCTGACCAGGTTCTTAGGAACATCCAGCAAGATGTCAATATTGGACACAATAATATCTCTAATGTAGTTGAACAAATTTTAGTTCAGAATGGAAAAAATGTAGGTTTGCATAGACCAAATTTCGTTTCCCCGTTGTCAGAATATGTAAGGCAAACAGAATTGCCTAGGGGGTGGAAAGTCCCAAAATTCACCAAATTTGCTGGTGAGACTAGCGAGTCGACGGTCGAACATATTGCTAGGTTCCAGACAGAGGCTGGAGAAATAGCAAACAATGAAAATCTAAAGATGAAGTATTTTCCAAGTTCTTTAACGAAAAATGCATTTACTTGGTTCACGACCTTATCTCCCCAATCTTTGTTCTCATGGAACCAATTAGAACGATTGTCTCATGAACAATTTTATATGGGACAGTCGAAAATCAGCTTGAAAGAATTGGCTGGAGTTAGGCGAAAGGGTACAGAACCAGTCGATGACTATCTAAACCGTTTTAGGTTACTGAAAGCTAGATGTTTTACACAAATTCCTGAACATGAGTTAGTCGAAATGGCTGCAGGTGGGTTAGATTATTCCATAAGGAAGAAATTAGACACCCAACATTTGAGAGATATGGCACAACTGGCAGATAGAGTACGCCAGGTCGAAAGGCTAAAAGCTGAAAAAGCCAGAGCTAGTAAATATCATAAGAAAGAAAAAATAGCTTATGTTACTACAAGTGAGTTCGAATCTAATAGCGACAGTGAATACGAAGAGGGAGAGGTCAACGTGGCTGATTTAAAGCCAGAGCCACCATATATCTGTAAATTGCTTAAACCTTCAAAAGATAAAAATCAGGTTGAAAGTAAGAATGAAAAATTTTCTAGTAAAACGTATTCATTTGATATAACAAAATGTGATGAAATATTTGATTTGTTGGTTTCTGATGGGCAAATCATAGTACCCCCGGGACTTAAAAATCCTCCTCTTGAACAAAAGAAAAAAAGAGGATTTTGTAAATTTCATAATTTCTTGGGTCATAAAACTTCTCAATGTGTCCTTTTCAGGGATTTAGTGCAAAAAGCTTTGAAAGAAGGAAGGTTACAGTTTGGAGAAAAGCCAAAGTCATCAATGCAAGTTGATACTGATCCTTTGCAAGTCGAAGAGGCTCACTATACTGAGCTTGCTGATGTGATGATGGTCGAGACTACTGATGGTTTCGTTAGAAAGCAAAACGGCGCTACTGATGGCAAAGTTTTGAACATGGTTTATCCTGAACCAAAAGAAAGTCTTTTGAAATTCCTTGAGAGATGCCACAATAACAACTCCCAAGTTGGATTATGCCCAAGGTGTGATGTTGTTTTCAATGTCGATGCTGCAAACAAAGTGAGGTTCGACCCTCGTCGAGGCAAGAATCGTCAATTCATGTATACAGGAGAAAACAGTGGTCGAAGGGCTGGAGAATACATGAAGATGTTTGAAAAACCAAGGACTTTCCGTCCCAAGACGGATGTCCCTGAAGACAAATGGGTGAAACCCATTAACTTCAGAGGTAAACGCCCAGAATGGCAGATTCAAGGCGATGGAACCAATGCTGAAGGTTCTTGGATTGATAGTGGATCTAAAAGAAAAGATTACATATCTCCAAACTACAAAGGAAAGAACCCCATGCTGAAACTTGCTATATGATTTGGAAAACAAGGAATGAAATTATTTTTCAAAAGAAGACTATAGAGGAAAATTTGTTGCACCAAATACAGTATACTGTTGTCATTAGAGGTGTAGTACAACACAGACTTAGGCACCATATAGATGTTGGTCTACTTGTGATTAGTTGAATGTTTGTTGCTTGGTTTGAATAGCTGCCTGGATCCTAAGGGATCGGCCGGGTGTAACTGTTTTTTGAGGAATATTAATAAATTCTATTCTCAAAAAATAATAATAATAATAATAATAATAATAATAATAATAATAATAACTTTTATTTCAAATATATTTTTATTTAAAAATTAATAAAAAATTATAATTTTATTTAAAACATAAATTTTAATTTGTGTTTAATAATAAGGAGGAAAAATATGTTAGAAGTTAATAATATTATGTACAATTAATTAAAAGTAATTGTAATTTAAATGGATGTCGAGGATGTTCTTCAACACGTTTAATCAACTACCGAACTTATAATCTAGTTTTAAATTATTTTATTAATATTTTTTCTATTTTAATAAATTTTGATTACGATTTTATTATTTTTTTAGTTACTTTAAATTTTTAGTCCGCTACAACATTTTTCAGCCTCATTTATGATATTTGCTCTTTAACACCACCACCCTAAACTGAAAACATTTCTATTCTAGAGAAACTCCAAACTTAAAACTATGTCATACATATGATATTATTTCTTATGACTACCTAATTCAAAGGAGATAAGACAATTACAAGCAATTTAGAATTTATAGTATTTTTTCAGTTTAAAGCAAAGAAGTGTCTTAGACTCGAAGGAACTCGCAAATGATATACAACTAAATCAAAATTGGGTAGTCCTAAGGGGTTATAAGTACCATAAAAATATGTTTTAGCATGTGAATAACAAGACAATTAAATGTAAAAATATAATATAAGTTCTAGAAAATTTCACTAATATATGAATACACTCATATTTATAAAAAAAAAATACACAAGGACCATTTAGATTAGAAAAATTCTTAACCCACCTCCCAACCTTCTAGGTCACCTCTGGTGAAAAATCACTTATACCCCTGACTTCGGAAATGCATTTTCGAAATGCAAGAAAAAGGTGTTTTCGGAGATGCATCTCCAAAAGCGCCTTTTTTTTTAAAAAAAAAATTTGACTTATTTCGGAAATGCATTTCCGAAACCACCATTTCGGAAGTTCATTTCCGAAATATTGCGCGTTTTGCAGATTTAGCAAAACAGCCCCTCCCCCAATTCATTTACCCTAAATCAACTTCAAACTCAACCCCAAAGAGATTTTTCTGCAAACCACTTCCAAGGCTACATTATATTCCACATCAAGTTGCTCTACTACATTCAAAAGCCCTCCAATCTATTGAATCGGTAAGCATTTTGATTTTAAGATCTATGATTAAAATTTATATTAGGGTGTTTACAAATAGCAAAAAATGTATTAGGTTAGGTTTGTACTGATATTTAGGATGTTTAGAATGTGTAAACATAGTTTTGATTTAGGATTTTGGGGTCTGCCATTGGAGGTTGCAGAGAACTTTTGCGCAGGGGTGTTTCGGAAGTTCATTTCCGAAAACACCTCCATTCCCAGTTTCGGAAATGAACTTCCGAAGTGTATCAGAATTTCAATTTTTTTTAGTTTTTTCTGTTGTCTCGCATATTAATCGATTTCAATTGTTTACAGGAACATGTCAGACAACCAACCAGCACGCATCAGACAGGGTAGAGAGACCCAGACTGCGTCGGCTAGACGCGAGCGGGCGGCGGCGCAGCTGGCGTCGACACAGGGACGGGGGCAGAGCCGGGGACGACGTGTGCGAGTCCCCGTGGAGATGGACGAGGGTACCTCTACATCTGGATCGAGGAGTCGGCTGGCTCGGGTATCTTCTTCCCGCCAGCGAGAGGAGGAGGAGGAGGAGGTGGCAGTGCCATACCACGAGGCGGAGGGGGTACCGGATGTTGACCCTCCACTCGGGGAGGAGGATGAGCAAGAGGACAGATACCCGGGAGGGCCCTTTGACACTTTCGTGCTGATTACCTACCACGATCACGTCGCTCGACGTATCTGGGAGGGAGAGGTATTTTTTATAATTTGCCCGACTACATTATTTAACCGTTTATAATTTAGACGTTTATTCGATATTTTCTTAACGGTCTATTTAACATACGCTTTTATTTGTTTTTTTTATAACAGGAGAGAGATCCGTTGAAAATGGTGAACCACGCCCGGAAGATTTTCAGTCTGTTTAAACCGACTGCTGAGTGGTTTAACGACTCGGTGAGAGCTTCAGGGCTTAGTGGGCTCTGCATGACGGGGTACACCACCATCAGCCACGACATGCAGGGGGCCTTTGTGGAGCGCTGGCACAAGGAGACGTCTTCTTTCCACTTGCCGGTTGGGGAGATGACGATCACCTTGCATGACGTGCAGTGTCTTCTCCACCTGCCGATCAGGGGTCCGCTGTTGACCCACTCCCGGGTCCAGAGGGTCGAAGCCAGTCAGTGGATGGCGCTCTATTTGGGCATGGAGTCCGAAGCTGCTGACTACGAATGTATCACGACATCTGGGCCTCATATCCGGTTCACCACACTGAGCTGCTATTTCGAGCACCACCTGGACGCGGCGGCCGATGCCGAGGATGCGGGTGACGACCTATTTACACATTATCACCGTGGCTGCGCTCTCCGGTGCTGGTACATGCATGTGGTAGGCGCTGCAGTCTTTGTGGACAAGAGTGCAAGTACGTCGACGTGACCTACCTCCGCTACTTCATGGACCTGACTACCGTTCACTAGTGGGACTGGGGGGCAGCTACTCTGGCATACCTATACCAGAAGCTGAATGAGGCCTCCAACTGGAGGACGAGGCAGTTGGTCGGATCCTGCACACTACTTACGGTACGTTTCATTTTAATTGTTTTGTATTTATTTATGTTTCGTATTTATTTTTAATACATTATCGTGTTTGTGTTTCAGAGCTGGATCATCTCCTACTTCTCCCGCATCCACGGCTTCCACATCGATCCTGCGTACGTTGACGCCATGTCCAGGGCCGCCAGATACGTTCTCCAGAGGGGGAACAATGCGGTGGGACCATACCGTGGGTACTTGGACCGCACGATGCACGATGACGTCACCTGGAGGCCGTTCAGCGACTACACTCAGATTGTCCCCTTTGACGGCATATCTCTATATTCTGGCTGGTTGGCATGCGGGACTACCATCATGGTCCGGTATCTCTCTGAGCGGTGCATGCGGCAGTTCGGATTTGTGCAGATGATACCTAGGTCACCCTTTGAGGCTGCTCCCGACACAGTGACCCGAGTGCAGCTCACTGCCATATGGGAGGATTGGGAGCGTCATGTGGTACCGGAGGAGTACCGTCGCACTCGGGTCACCCAGGACTGGCATAGTGTGGAGGGATACGTCACATGGTTCTACCGGGTGTCACATCCTCTGCTGAGACCCGACGTTCCCGGCGCTCCTAGGCCAGCACACGAGGAGATCCTGGAGAACCAGCAGGCCGAGGATGACCACGCCATTGATCTCCTGCCGATCTGCCAGCGGATAGAGATGCTTGGGCGGGACGCGTTGGATCGAGGTGTCGTTCATCAGGGCGGTCCAGAGGCAGTCGCCGTGATGGAGATGATCGTCACTGATGCGGGCCATGCGGCGGCATACAGGCGGCAGAGGAGGTCCCAGGGAGAGAGGGTTAGGCATACCCAGTAGTGGTCGGGTTTATTTCTTTTTGTTTTCGGATTGTATCTTTAGCACACTATTATTATTTGGATTTGGATCGGTTTGTACATATTACTATTTTTATCATATTAGTAGAATTCTGTTTATATGCGCTTATTTTATTTCCCGGCTTCCTTTAATTAAAAATACGAGACTATTTCCAAAAACATAAAAAAAAAACACAGTTTCTGCATAATTCGGAAGTTCATTTCCGAAACCCCCCAAAATCTGAAAAAATGTGTTTTCGGAAGTGCATCTCCGAAAACACCCCCATGAGGTGTTTTCGGAGATGCACTTCCGAAGTCTGAATTTTTTTTTAAAAAAAAATACTTCAGAAATGAACTTCCGAAATAGGGGTAATCTGGGGTTTTCGCCGGGGATGACCCCCATAGGGAGGTGGGTAAAGAAATTTTCTTAGATTAAACCTTATTTGTTTAGGTATTTTAAAAGTTGAAAAATATTTGAGTTAGATTTCCATCTTTTTTTGTTATCAGCCTTAAGTCTTTTTGAATTTCCATTTATCTTAAACATTTACAATTTGGTGCCTAATTTCTTTCACATTCAACTCTTATTTATCATTATCATTGTAGTAGTTATAAAAATTTAAGTGTAACATAAATTTCATATAATTCAAGCAATTTCATTAATAGAAAAATGAAAATTGTTACAAAATTTAGTGTGGTGAGTACTACTCATCAACACCAATAAAAATAACTAAAGAAAAATAACAACAAATAAAAAAAAATAGTTAAAAAAAGTAAAACAACAATTAAGAGAGAGAAAAAAATTAGAGTGAGATGCTCCAAAACACATTTGGTTTAAGGTGTTGTTGGGTTGGAACAATTCAATACTTGCTCTTTCTCCTTCATCAAATTCAACAATTATATTCGTTTCATAAACAACTAAAAATTCTCCTTGCTCTTGCAAGAAGATTTGCAAATTTTCCTTGTCTCAAATCTCTCAAAGACGTTAGATTGACGATCCATCATTCAGTACTCTAATGCAGTTGCTCGAAAGCGGGGATCCATTATTAGGATTTAATGTATATTTTTGCAAATAAATATTTAGCCTAAGTCATGAATTCCACGGCATAGGTTTTGGGTGGGGAGGTAGGGGATCTTGTTGATTCTACTTGATTTGGTAAGCTTCTTACTACTGCTCTTTTCCAAGTGGTGGTATGAGTTCTCTCATCAACCTATCTAAGTATATTTTATTCATTGGTGTTTTGATATTGCCCCAAATATCACTTGCTTCAAAAGGTACCCTATGTTTTGAGAGTTGTACAATCTGTGTCTCTAAATTTTTTATAGATGATTTAGTGTTTTGGTTATTCGATTCTTGATCAAACTTCATAATTTTGAAATTCTCTTGGGACACATGCATGAACTAGTTCAAGGTGTCCTCTATTTAAGAAGGTTTTCTCGCCTGATGTGGTTGTTGATTATTCTCTTGTTGACGTCGGTGATGATTATCATTTCTATTTGTTGTTGCAGTATGTGTTGAGATGGTTGAAGATATTGTTGTGGAGATTGTTGTTGATTTAGATATGATGGTTATTGACTTGTCTATTGTTGTTGTCTAGGGTTTTTATTATGATATTGTGGTTGACACTGCTGCCCTTGATTTGACCCTTGACTAGTATTTTCACTCCACAGGCAATTTGGATGGTTTCTCCAAGAATGTGAATAAGTGTGCTTGAGAAATAACTATTTCTTTGGAAGTTTCACATGAAATTAGTTTCTTCTTCATTATAACCTTATGAATAGCATTGACTACTTTCATAACCACCGCCCATGTAATCGCATATGAGAGCTTGTTGCACCTACTTTATCTAATGATATCCCTTTGGGAAATTTGGAAGTTGCTTGTCCAGAGCATCCAATTGCGCCTAATTTGTTTGTGACAATATAATAATATGCTCTATGTGTCGAATGATTTGTTTCCTCTTCTTGTAGCGTCTCTATTAGATAATGTTGGTACTAATTCTAAGACATATCTCGATCAACGCTTTCATATACGTAGAAGATTTATTTAACATGATGTTTCTATTTGAATCATCCAGTAACAATCTTGTTTCTCCTTAAATTCCTTTTGTTACGGGAAAACGTTTAATCATGAGTTTATACCTTTCTCACTCGTCGTAGAGAGTGAGTATCCCCTTTATCAAACTTATTAATGTTAGTCATCTTATGTATAAACTTATTATTGAGTAAAATATCTCAAGTTCTACCCCGGTATTTATCATTTTACTTACCAATGTTTCCATTTAATCTTTAGCTCATCCTGTAAGCGTTAATGCAAACAAATGAAGTATCTTTTAGCTTTCACTTATTTCATTTGGACTTCAGAATGAACACATCTATTTAAATCTTGCCAGGTGCTCGTAGGGATCTATCAGAGGACTTCCATCGAATGAGATGCCCCTCTATTAGAGTTTGACCTAAATCATCCTTACAAAACCCTAAAACCAGCCGCCAAGATATTTTCTTCCCATCTTTCATTCTTTTTCTCTTCAACCACTGCAAAACAGCCATGACTAACACTTTTGAGTCCTCCAACAACAACTCTCCCTCACAGTCCACCGGTCGTACCGACCCTCCTCCTCCACCTCCCATTCCTAAGACGACCCGTCTTGCTCTCACTGTCCCGAATATTACTAATTTCATTAAGATTACTCTGAGCATTGAAAAGGGCACGTATAACACGTGGTCAGAACTTTTCAAAATTCAGGCTCGAGTTTTTCAAGTGACTGGCCATATTATTCCCTCTGAACCAGCCGCAGATCCTTCTCTCAAAACTACTGATCCACAGTTATGGCTTCGTCTCGACGCCATCGTTTTGCAGTGGATATATGGAACAATCTTCGATGATCTTCTTAACACTATCATTGAACATAATTCCACCGCTGAAATCGCGTGGAATCACTTATTCGACATTTTTTATGATAACAAGAATTCTAGGGCTCTCTACCTAGAGAAAGAATTTTCGCGAACTCATATGGAGAAATTCTCTGATGCTTCCTCCTACTTCCAGAATCTCAAGTCTCTTTCTGATCAACTAGCTAATGTTGGTGCTCTGTATCGAATGAATGTTTAGTTCTTCAACTCATTTCGGGACTAACCGATGCATATGCTACTGTGGGATCCTAAATTCGTCATGCTGATTCACTTCCTCAGTTCTATAAAGCCCGTTCCATGATCATTCTGGAAGAAACAACATTGCAAAAAAAGGTGTCAAGCTTAGTCGAAAATTCATCTTTCATGGCGTCTCACAATGACGTACCAGTTAATTCATCGACATCCCGTCCTAACCGCGGCAACCACAATCGTGGTGGCCGAAGCAATGGTAAAGGACAACGTGGACGAGGCCGCGGGCAAAACAATAAACGTGGTGGAGGTCGTGCTTCGCAAAAATAGTGGCCTTCACCATATTACCCGCATCAGCAGTGGGCTTATCCATCGTACCCAAATAAATATTAACAATGGAGCTCACTGCCATGGCAACCATGGGCTACACCACCTTGTCCGTATCCAACAACAGGAAATCCAAAGGAACAACCCGACATCCTTGGTCCCAAGCCGGTTTTGTAGGGATGAGTTAGGGCCAACCACATTTCTTAACATGGTATCAGAGCCTCGTTTAAGATCCGGTGGGCCACCTATTATGGTTTCCGCTATCGGGTCACCCACCATTTATTTCCACGCTCCAGTTGTCTTGTCCTGGACGTGAGAGAGTGTGTTAAGAGTCCCTCATCGAATAATATATGGCCTAGACATGTGCTTATAAGTGGGGGCAATCCTCACTCTACCAACCGGTTTTGTAAGGATGAGTTAAGTCAAACTCTAATACCCTCAAATATGAAAGAACGTAATTTTTAATATCAAAATATCACAGATGCACTAGTTTGTACTCGTTTGTTTGTCGTCCAAAATATTCTAGAACACGTCTAAGAGGACCGATCATCTTCTCCTCTTGTAGTTTAGCTACACAAATAACTTGTTAGATTACCCTTGTAGTCCTTTCAATACTAGATCAAACTGTAATTCTTTTAAACGATCATAACACATAAAGTAACAAAGAGATGCTTTCAATAATATCAAAAAAAGATAAAATTAAAATTGAAAAATAAAATTAAAAAAATGAAATAAAAGAAAATATATTTTAAATACTTTTAATATCAAGTACAATAGTTTACTATTGCTTATTTAAGTCTATGTGTTTCAATTGCAAAATAATTATGTTACCAACAAAAATCACAAAGTGCAAGTATGTTCTAATCTTATCGATAAAAAAATTCGTTAAGTTGACAAGACTGGGGACATTATATTTGTTATTAAAAGTTGGGTTAATGAACTTTTTGGTCCCTCTAAATATTGCAGATTTCGTTTTTAGTCCCTCCATAATTTTCCTTTAAGAAATCGTCCCTTCAAAATTTTTCGTCTAAATTATTGGTCCCTAACGTCAAATTTGCTAGAGATTAGCTACGAATTTAGCCACCGATTAGCTACGAAATTTGACGTTAAGGACCAATAATTCAGAAGAAAATTTTTGAAGGGACGATTTCTTGAAGAAAAATTTTGGAGGGACTAAAAACGAATTTTAAAATATTTAAAGGGACGAAAAAGTTCATTAACCCTTAAAAGTTTAATGAAACATGATTGTAATCGATGATACGCAGCGCATGATTGATTGACTAATGGTTGAATTAATTTATGAGGGAAATAATTAAGTCTCCCTCGAATCCTTTGCCACTTTCATGTGATGTATCCATGCTTGAATATTTAATGACCCCTCTCAAATCACGACTCTTTTTGTTATTGTCATTACTCCGGTGATCCTAAGGTAACAACATAAATGTTTATCGCACATGAAACATCTCGCGTCACAATTGAATATGCTCTATCTCTAGCAATCATAAACAATTTCGTAATCCTATTTGATTTCAGTATGCAAATCTACGACTAGTCTTATTGCTAACTAAATTGTTTCTACCAATTCTGTAGACGGAAGAAAAACATTTAACACAAACAAAATTGAATATTATAAGAGAAAATTCATTTACAGAGAACAAAACTTAGCAGTTTGCATGGTTCACGCCACTAGACAAATTCATCTAAGAATAGTTTAAATTTGGAGAATTAGTCACTCATCTTTAAAGAATCAATGATAGTTACAAATAAACAATTATGAATAATTTTGTAATGATAAATTTCATTTCTCACACCCTTAATTTCTGGATATGTCTTTGTCTCATGAAAATTTAAAACTTATATAAAAAGAAATTTAAACTCTCGCCGTTATCAAAACCTTTGATTATAACACACCACACCACTTGTATATACTTCTCTAATTTTTTGGTACTTGGAAAAGTATATACTTCTCTAATTAGTATATTATCAATTGGTGAATAATAGGCATTGTTCCAATTCCTCTTGATTTGGGTCAAACGTTCCTTTTAGTCATTTTGATTCAATAATTTGATCATAAGAATTAATCTAAAACTATTAGGTCTACCAAATATTTATTTCGATAATTAGTCTCGTACGTCGTGTACTTATTTTCCAGGGAATCTTATCTAATAGTACATATTAAATTCTAGCCAACGATCTCAAAGTACAATTTTGCTTCCAAACAAAATTATTGAGGCAAACACAAACATCATATCAAATAAAATTCTTACTTTATTTCATATCGATCCAAAATTCAGATAATAACATTTCAAAAGAAACAAAAGTGACAGAACCTTGAAAAAGATACATACATTTTTTTTTCTTTCCATGTGTTCAACTAAACTAAAATGACTTATTAATTCTTCTAATAAGGTCATTTATTATTAATTTTCTTGAGTAGTTTTGATTAAAAGCTATAATTTCAGGGTCGACGACTCTCTTGGTTCAAGAATGGATGAAGAAAATAACACTGTTGGAGTGTTCAAGAATTCACTAGTAGACAAAAGATTCTAGGTAAATGGGACCATGAAAATTGAAATGGAATAATTTTCACGTGGCAACTATACTACTCCCTCTGGTCTCATTTATAAGAAAAGATTCTCTCTTTAGATACATTAAATAAATAATGTATCTGGACAACATACTATCTAGATATATTATTTATTCAATGTATCTAAAAAGAGAATCTTTTTTTATAAATGGGACCGGAGGTAGTATATTTTTGGCTTTACTTTTATGAGGAAAAAGGTACAATGCAATAAATTTGGTAAGAAGAATAATACAGCTTGGTTTAATTGACTCAAATTCCACGGGACGCACATGGTAATAAGGTACAATCAAATGATGGATTATTTCCTTTTTTTGTGCACTTTTGTTTTGTAATTGGCATGTAAAATCCCACATATGTATGTACGTAGGCATAATGGATTCCAGCATTAAACCTAACTTATATCATTGCCTTTAAAAAAATAATGAAAGACCATATCTCTAACTTCTTAGATTTATACCAAATAACAAATTCAATGTAGGATATAAATGAAGGATTTAATAATACTATATATTTCGAACTGGCCAATCAATGATCTATAAAAACGGGTTCTATCTATAAACGCAATTCATAAGGGCACGCCAAACACTAAGGATCGGGTGGAACTTCGATTACTAGATCACTAATATACATTTGATGGTTCTTTGTGCTCCGCGCTAGACAAATTAGAAACAATTATATATGTCTCTTTTATATAAAATAGTTTCTAAAAAGAGAGTGAGTAAGAGACAAGAGTAGAAATCATATTTCTTGTGTTGAGAAGTGAAGATGAGGTCTCCTTTATATAGTTGAGAAAATTTGGCAAAAAAAAGGAAAGAAAAATGGGCTGAATTCGCTCTCTAATTGATTAGTCTATGCTGCTAATTGGTTTGACCTAGCTAATTAGGAAAGTAATTATTCAGGTTCAAAGACTAATCAATTAAGATGGTTCCTAAACGATTAGGTGGAAAGTTTGCTCCATAATCGGTTACACACGTTCTAATCAATTAGAGAACGATATTACTTTTTTTCTAATTGGTTAGGTACGCTTTGCTAACCGATTAACAAAAGACCATAAATGATTTTTAAGAATTATTTTAAAGAGATGAAGTTTGTAAAACCATTTTAAGTGTGTGTGCGCGCATTAGTTTAGTACTTTGAGATCTACTCACATTTATTACACACTATTGATCCTAAACTGATAAAAATAAACTAAGGCACATGATCATGCGAGTTTTCAAAGAATTAAGTTTCTTTAATGTTGATCTTAACATTTTACTTTCTTCACTCCACACATCAAAACCTTCTTAGCTTCACTTTTTGATATACTTCAATCTTTTTCTTTCTTTAAGATGCTTAATATTTATTTTTCTTTCATCTTTTAGTTATCATGAAAACCACCATCATGTTCAAAGATACATGCACATTACATAGAATAACATTCCTCCACTTTTAATAATGACAACACATCTCTCAAGGAGGTGGTAAAACATAAATATTAAGAAGAAACTGTTTGGAGGGGTTAACTCTCACTCATAGATAAAAAAAGTATACACTTATCCCCCTTAGAGTATACTTCTCCTCCTTTGGTATTATAAAAAGGCGTACAAATAAGAAGGATATAAACAATAAATAGAGTGCATATTTCACATTGTGAAGAGAAAAAAGAAGAAAGAGAAGAAGCAGATAAAAATTTAATTGATTCATGATTAACTTAGAACTCTTAGCTCTGTTCTAATAAAAAAGAATTTGTATTTAGCAAAACGCTTAGTGTAACACCCCATATTTTCCGTTTATTAATTTAATTTGGATTTAAATTAAATAATTGGAATTTTAGTATTTTAATTTGGATTTAACTGGAAAATTATGGAATAAGAGCTATTGGGCTTATGGTGTAATGTTAGTAAAAGAGGGGTGCTATTTGGTTAGGCCTTTTACTAAGTTGTGGTCATTTTATTTTTCATAAAATAAGAAAAGAGCCATTTGGGGAGAAAAAGGAAGAACACGTGAAAGAACAAAGGAGAGAAGAAGAAGAGGAAGAAAGGAACCTTCAAAAACATCCATCGAGGTAAGGGGGACTTTTCCTTTTAGTATCTCTTATGTGGTCTTAGGTAATAGGTAGATTGATGTATGGTTTGGTTCGATTAGATATTGGGATTGTTAGGTTAGGGTGTTATAATTTGGATTGAATTGATGAAAATTGTGTGAACTATTTGGTTAATAATGAGTTTAAATGATGTTTGGTGGTGTATGATTGATTGTATGATGGTTGTATGCCTGTATATGCTGTTTAAACTCGATTTTGGACTGAAAATAGGTGGAATCGCAGGGTCTGTCGCAGACCTGAGAATTGGTAAAATCACAGGTCCGCTGAGCGGAGGGGGGGTCCGCTGAGCGGAGGACCCGACCTGGTTAGCTTCTGTCTAACGTCGCTAGAGGTCCGCTGAGCGGAGGACCCGACCTGGTTAGCTTCTGCCTCGCGTCGCTAAGCGAACCTTGCTGTGCGGGAATTTTTCTAAAAACTTTAAAATGGCGTATCTTTTGATTCGTGAATCCTTTCTTAGTGCCGTTTTGGGCGTTGTGTAAGTAATTAAATGTTTTATATGATGAATGATGAATATGGGCAGTGGCCGACTTTATTTCTTTAAAACTCGATTTAATTACTTGAATGTGAATTGAACATTGTGTACATATGAGATGGGTGTGACAATGTATTTGACGCGGTGATGAATTGGTTGTGATTATTATTATGATTGTGATGAATTCAAGACTATTTGAGTGATATTGAAAACATGTACATACTTATTCGGTGATGTGGTGTTGAGGTGAGTTGTTCATCGTGATTCGGTGATGTTTTTAAGTATGTTATGTGTGTTTTATTCATTCATATGCATTCGGTAATGGATCCCGGTGATGTTTGGATCGATGGTGGACATAATTCCCATTGTGTGGAATTTGTGTTGGTGGGCCGTATCTCGATGAGGCGTAGATCGGTCAGGTGGATTGATTCCACGGTTTATTGGTACCACATGCATAGTGTCAGTTGAGTCATATGCATTTGTCATAACATGATTGTATGGATTTCTGTGTTATATGTTGTAATCTATTATTGTACGAATTGATGAATAATAGAGGTGAATCTGAATATGTATAATTGGGTGAACGGTATATTATGATGCTTGTTGCTTATGAATTGCATAATATTTACTAATTGAGAATGAGACTCACCCTTACATGTTGTCATTTTCAGATTGAGGAGTAGCGGCATTAGTGCTCGGTGAGGATGACTCGTAGAGTTTATCCGTTTATGTTGGGTCGTGTCGGTCATGCTCTGATCTTGTAACATTGGGAAACAATAGTTTTAGAGTTTTATGAGATTACTCTATTTTATTTGGTGATGAATTGTGTTTCCATTTGGTTGTATTTGACGATGTTTCTTATTCCGCTGTGATAAACATGATTACGTTTTGATGAACCGTTTCCTAATGAAGCATGACTTTGACCGTGGTTGGTTTATTTTATTTAAATAATTGTGGCACCCTTGTGTTTATGTTTTTACTCTGATGTATTTATTTAATTTTCCACGGAGTTTAGAAGGGTGTTACACTTAGTAAAAGTATTTTTCAATTGATTAGGTGAAGGCACAAACTCAGTTATCAAATCCTTTTTTTCGACAAAATCCCGAATAAAATAGTGTCTAATCTTAGTGTGTTTCGTATGAGAGTTAAGTATCAGATTTTTAGTGAGGTTTATGGCGCTAGTGTTGTTTCACTTAATCAAGATAGATTATATATTAATTCCATAATCAATTAACTCTTGTTTCATCCAAATTACTTGTGCACCACAACTACCTGCAACAATATATTCTACTTTAGTTAAGGATAATACAACACTTGCTTATTATTATTATTTTTTGAAAAGTCACTTTCTTATTTCTTGATAATTCAAAAATTATTGGATTATGATTTAAGACTAGGTTGTGCCCCGATCAAATGTTACAACATTAGCGCTATAAGTCTAACCAAAAACCATATGTTACATTCGCGCACTAAGCATATAGAGATTAGACATCATTTTCTTTGCGATTGTATGGAAAAAGGCAATTTAGTTTTTGAATACATGGACACTAAAAATTAGACTGCTGATATTTTACAAAGTAGTTGTCCGCAAAGCTATTCCATAAGATTTGAAGAGAACTAGGGATCCTCGATCCTTCTTGCTTTGAAAGAGTAATCATATAAATTTTTAAATTTGCTGCATAATATTTTGTTTTTACTAATCGTGTCATGTGTAGATGTTTTTCCCTAATCGGTTTTATTTGGTATGATCTCTCCAATACTTTTACCTCTCTTTGTTTTATAACTGATCGATTTATATGCTTGTATAGTTAGTGATATGTTTGCTTCTCTTCAGCTATATTTTATATGGTGCATGTTTAGTGTTCTACGAATTTAATCTCTATTTAAATGCAATCTTATTTACTTGTTTCCATTTTTTATTGGCTATTAATTTCAAGAAATTGGCATATAAATTTCTATTTATCTTATGAATATTCTATAATTTGTTCAAGGTTTTTGTTGTGTTACCTTATAATTGGCTTAGCAATTGGTATCTAAGTATTTGCTTAGTATTTGGTTGTTTGTGATTCTGTTGCCTACCTCTGTATTAAATTTTGTGTATGATTCTCTTTCTGCTTCTGTTTCTGAAATTGATTGAGATATTTTTTTATGATATTTGCTTATCAGTTATCATTATGAGCTATTGTTGTATGTGTATTGTTATATGACAGTCTGTGCGATTCCATCGTATCTCATGTTTTAGTTCTTCCCTAATTTATTTTTCAAGGAAGGGGGAGCTTTAAATATGAATTTGACGGTTGCAGTGAGTTTTTAATGTGCAGGGAGCATAGCTCAATCAGTCACTCAAATTACTCAGTTTTTGTCAAGCATAAAAAAGGAGGAGAGTGAATCTCTTATCATACACACAAATAATAGGCTTTCTATGCATTTAATGAAAAGTTGACTAAAGTTAACCTTGAATAAATCTATTCAAGATAAAGCATGATCAAATTAAAACATTCAGTCTATTGGAATCGATTCAAACAACAATTGGAATCTTTTCAAATTGATGTTTTTCAAATTCGCGATTTCATTCTATTTGTTGGAACCGATTCACCCACCACTTGGAATCAATTCAATTAGATTTTTCCAAACTCTTATTTTATTCCTGTTTGTTTAAATTGAATTACACACCAATTGGAAATGATTCAATTAACAATTTTATAGTTCATGTTTTGCCTCTTCTTGTAGGAATTGACTCACATGTTGGAAGGATGTGATTTCTAGCTTTTCTATGGAATCAATTATATTGACTTTTGTTCCTGATCATTTACAGCAAAAACATTGGAAATGATACATTGCAAAATTTGATTCGATTCATTAACATATATGTAACACCCCAGACTGCTTTCGGGATGATTGACTGACCCCACAAACCAACACGAGTCTTTTCAGCATGCTTTGACCTCACTCACACGCTTTCCGGGAAATTTCCCAGAAGGTCACCCATCCCAATACTACTCCAAGTCAAGCACGCTTAACTGTGGAGTTCTTATGGAACAGGCTACCAAAAATAAGATGCATCTTGTTGGTATAGGTAGTACCCATCAATCCTTATAAGCTTTCCTTCAACCATGCAGTCCCATACCTGCACAGCCTCAGAATCCCTCTCATTCTGATGTGTCGACCACCATTGCCCACTTTGGCCTCAGGTGTTCCATGCGGTGCAACCACCCCTCGCCTTCTTCGGCCTCGGGTGTTACAATATAAATTCATAACTTGATGAGGAAACTCTTATCGAGAGAGCAATATCAATAATTTTCTATGAGAGAAAGCTTTGAAACTACAACTTATTTACTCTCTTAAATCTCCGTCTGCATCATTTTCTTGGAGACTTACCATATTATTTATGCGTATGATAAGGGATTGTGTGAATCCATTATTGTTCTAGTTGTATATTTTGGACCGTTAGTAGATTTCATAGAATATGTCTGATCTTGAGGAAACTCAACAACTTAATTTCATTAAAGAAAAAAATGAATATTTTCTTCATATGTGAAGAGTTTTTCACAGTGCATTAGTCAACCTATTGAAGAAGAAGCACTCAAGGCTTGAAATTTAGGATCACGTGAAGATCAACAAGTTGTCAATGTTGAAGGAAAGAACTCAAGGTTTGAAGCTTAGGATTAAGTGAAGATTAATAAGCATTCAAAATTGAGGTTTGCAAAAGGTTGAAGATGGTGATCGAGTGAAGATCACAAGTGGGTGAAGAGCTCTTTGCAGATAAGACTAATCGAGAAGCAAGGGAAAGATAAATTAGATTGTTAGAGTTTATCCTTGTTTCAATTAAATTGTTGTAACTGAAACCTAAATCAATGAATATAGTGGAAGAACAAATTTTCTATGGTTCACCATCAGAGACTGGATTAGGTTCCTACAAGGACGATGACACGAAACCAATATAAATCCTAGTGCATTCTCTCCTTTTCTTTCTCTAGTTTAGATTTCTTGCTTGCATTAGGTGTTAGATTTATTATTTTATCTAGAATTGCATGATTTCTTGCATGTTGATGATGATGAAGGTAAAGGGAAACACAAGAAAGGGGGGATTGAATTGGGTTTCAAGATTTAAAACTTTTGCTTAACTAAGACAAAAAAGGAGCAAAGGATAAAAATAAAGAACAAGATATTTTATTCCGGTTAACTGTTAACGAAGCTACTTTAGTCCACCTGCCAAGGTGATTTTGCCTTATTAACAAGGACTTAATCCATTATAATCAACTTGATTACAGATACCATAAAGACTACTTGTCAATGTCTTCTTAAGAAATTATGACTATACCCTAGTCTCTCAAGGAACATAATTAACTTACAAGTTGAAATACAAAGAGCGCGTGTTTACAAGATGCTTCTTAAAAGCAGATTACACAAATGAAATACAAGATAACACAACAGTGTCAAGCAAGTTAATGAACAAAAGTTCCTTGCTTTTTACAGCTTTTCAAATTAATAGAGTTTTAGCATATTCCAAATTTTTTGTTCTGTAGTCGTTGATTCGTCAATCTTGCAATTTTCAAGTCTTCAATATATAGGCATCAAAAGAACCGTTGGAGGGTGAAGTTGGAATTTCATAATCTCTTAGATGTTTTCTCCATAATGGTCAGCAGAGAGTGGTAGACAACATTGTAAAATCGTACATTCCTTGTGCCGCAAGACATGCATAGTGGAAGGAATATCTGATTTGTACCATGTACTGTTCTGTCCCACGTAAAACCTTTGATCTTATTTTATAATCATCAGAGGCTTCAAGATGTAGATTAGTGAAGCATGTTTAAAAGGATCAAATGTTTAAACAAATTCTTCAGAACCTTATCTTCAGAATCTTTAGAGCTTGTTCTCCGGAACCTTGTCTTCAGAGTCTTCAAAACTTGGTCTTCAGAACTTGCACCAAAAGTCGAATCTTGAGAGTCTTCAGAAGCTCCTTTATCAGAGTCACAATTAGAAGCGATGACTTGCATTCTATCAGAAGCACGGTCAAATGAGCATTCCAGATCTTGACTATAATCTTTGTAAAGTACGCTTTGTATCGTCCCGTGGTCAGAGTGTGTTGATTCCAGAAATTGACGAAGTCACGCGCCATAATATCAGAGTCAGAACCTGAAAGCAAAAGCTACACACTAGAGAAAAAAACATTAGGGTACAAAATTATTCTCTAAGATATCATGAATTTTTATCATCAAAACTAAAGGCCAAATGTAGAACCAAAACTTGTTCTTATAGATGATAGTGACAATGAGTAATTGTCTTGCTTTATGTTTTATTTCTTGCTTTATTGTGCTTTATTTTCCCGTGTTTATTTCTTTATTATAATGAATATTTTCCCTTCTAATTTAATTATAAGTTCACTTCTAAGATTATAAGTTGTGTGATCTAAGTTCTTATGCTATTTATGTATTCGCCTTTTTGATAATTTCAAAATGGGAGAAGTATGCTCTCATGGGGAGTACAATATACCCTATATATCTATAAGGGGGAGTTTAACCACTCCAAATATTTATTTATCTTTTTTCTTTGCATACCACTTTCTTGAGAGATAGATTGTCATCATAAAAATTGGGGAGAATGTGGATCTATGTGTTGTGTATGTATGATCGTTTATTGATTTTGTTGACTACAAATAATAACAACTGATGACTGATGATAACAACTAATGACAACTATCAAGAAACTTATAAATAAGACAACTCCATCTTTCAAACAACTTTCGGACGTTGATAAGAAATCTAATTTAGTCATTTTAAAAACCAAATATTTTATGAATTAATCTCTATTATCGAATAACACAACTCACACTCTCTTATGTTTGGAGTCACTTGGTCAACTTATAATACCTTGATTTAAGCCCAACTCATAACTTGCAACAATGAAGGGAAAACTCCTTAATGGTTCATGATCGCGGCCTCGAAATCGTTTAAAGGGAGCCTAAACCCCAATCAAGATAATATAGCACTCATGCACAGACAACTCGCACTTTTCGAATCAACTACATAATCGCATATTGAGGTCAACATGCAATATTGCCTACTTAGAAGACAAGATTTTATCACAATGTTCATTTTCTAGCATGTGTTCTTCTTGAATACATATCATCCCCAATATTCCTTGATCCATGTATGGGTAATTATCACCATCAATAGAGAATTCAAGATTTTGTTGTCCCTACCACACCATATCAACCTCACCGCCAAAATGCTAAAAGTATGATTGTGAGTAAGAGTGTGTGACTGAAACTCTATCCACCACCTAAATTCGTTATTAGTAGGTTCCCAAACAAAGAAGCGTTTATGGTCATTAATGTAGGTGTGAGCCTTTGGTCTATATATGGGATTGTTTATGGTTTTTTGGGTTTGGCATATGAAGCTTAGGAAAGGCAAAGCCACATGCAACTTCACTAATGTCAATCCTAGTGGAACATGTTCTCTCTCTCTCTCTCTCTCTCTCTCTCTCTCTCTCTCTCTCTCTCTCTCTCTCTCTCTCTCTCTCTCTCTCTCTCTCTCTCTCTCAAACGAAATTTATTTGAGGGTCTCTCACTTCCAGCAGCGCCCATGCCTGGATCTTTTGCACCATCGGGCTCTCTCACTTCTACAAAAGCCAATATAAGGTGTCTTACCTCTAAGATGACGACTCTATGTTTTGTGGGGATTTTTAGTTTATTTGTTTGAGATGAAGCATCACTGACTTCTTCATCACTAACCAAATCTATGAAGGGGATGTATCAGTTTCCTACATTGGCCATGAATACAAAGAAAATGCAAAGAATATAAAAAAGAAATGTGAGAAATTGATGCCTTGAATGTTTTTTACATGCTTTGTAGAATTTAAGTAGGAAAATACCCAAAAGCTCAGAATTAAGCTTTGCAACTAGGAGCAAAGATTGAAGAATACTAAAAGATTATGATGTGTTTTACCAAAGGAGCAAAAAAAAATTATGACACTTCGAAGCTGGGAAAGAAAAAAATGTTAACTGATTTCACTCATGCAATTTACAAGGGACTAGGGGTGTCAGGATCAACGATTGAAAATCAAGGAAGCATCAAAGGTCATAATCGACGGTCTAGATGAAACCTCGATTCCATAACAGTACTCGAGTACCCTAAGGACGTCACATCCTTACTAAAGGAATCTAGGTACACATGGATGCCTCTGCCAAAATAATGTTTCAATGACACGACTAACATTTAATGTGCATATTTCTTAGACTACCAACTGTTAGAACATGAAATGTTCTGACCATATTTTCTAGTTTTGATGATAACATTAAATATGAATTTTGTATAAGACAATGTGGTACTCTAATAAATTGCGTTTTCCATTTCAGGAAAAATATAAAAGAGTATGCACTACATTAGCTTTCAGATGCTCTGTCTTAGATGTTCTGGATGGTCTCATCAGAACATGGTCTTGAAGACATCCGAAGATGAACTTGAAGTTCTCAGATCATGACAAGCAGAAGCAAGTTCTGAAGCTCTAAAGGTATCACGCTCTAAAGGACTTCCAAAGGTTGAAGCGCTGAAGTTCTGATCTGCACCAAACGCTGAAAACTCTGATGATCAAAGTAATACATAAAGTCCGAGTCCAGAAGAAAGCAAGTGATAAAAAGACTAACTAGACTAGTTTGTGTGTCTGACAAAAGGAACATTGGAATTATGCCTACAAAAAGCAAAGTCAGAAGTAGCATTTATTGCAAGGCTCGAGGTAGTTGACAAAAGAGTGAAGCATTAGATGCAACGTTGTGTTGTACACTCAAAGCATTAATTGCGGTACTATTCAACGGTCATATTCTCATGCCTATAAAAGGAAGAAGTCAACAAGGAGAAATGTTTGAAAGCCTACATTCATTTTACACATTCTCATCGTCTGACTCTGAACCTTTTTCACGCAAAAGCTAAAGAACAAAAAAGCAAACTTCATCTTCAAGCTCACATACTTTTGTATACTTAGTGAGATTTAGAACTAAAGCTTAAGAGAAAAATCATTTGTTGATTACAGCTTTATTAGAAGCAACATTAATCTCTTGTATTTGATTATATCTTTGTAAACCAAAATTCCTTGAGTGATCAAGTTGTGATTTGTAGACTCGAGAAGACTTAGAGGTTGATCTAAGTGGAGAACCATTGTAATCTTTTTTTATTAGTGGATTAAATCCTCAGTGGAGGTAAATCACCTGTGAGGGTGGACTGGAGGTAGTTTGAGTTCAAACGAACCAGGATAAAAATAATTGTGTTCATTATTTTTATCTGCCAAAAAGAAACAACCCTTATTCAATCCCCCCTTTCTAAGTGTTTTTCACTCCTTCAATTGGCATCAGAGCGCATTGGTTCTAGGTGCAAGCACTTAACAGTGTTAGATAAAAGATTCAGGAGAAAAACACGCAAATGGCAGCTCCAGTACCACCTCCTAATGAACAAAACAACAATGGTAGTAACAGTTTCAATGGATACAACAGCCCACCAGTCTTTGACGGTGAAAATTTTGAATATTGGAAAGATAGGCTAGAGAGCTACTTTCTATGTCAAGATGGTGACCTATAGGACTTGGTGTTGGATGGTTACAAACATCCAGAAACTGCTGGAGTCAATATCAGTAGACAAGCTATGACTGATGCTCAAAAGAAAGAGTTCAAAAATCATCATAAAGCAAGAACCATATTGTTGAATGCTATATCTCATGCTGAGTATGAGAAGATAACAAACAGGGAAACAACCCATGATATTTTTGAATCTTTAAAGATGACTCATGAAGGGAATGCTCAGGTCAAGGAGACAAAAGCTCTGGCTCTCATCTAGAAGTACGAAGCTTTCAAGATGGAATATGATGAAAACAATGAAGCAATGTTTTCTAGATTCCAGACTCTGACTGCTGGATTGAGAGTGCTAGACAAGGGATACACCAAAGTTGATCATGTCAAGAAAATAATTAGAAGTCTGCCCAGAAGATGGGGACCAATGGTTACAGCGTTCAAGATTGCTAAAAATATGAATGAAGTATCTCTTGAGGAGCTCATAAGTGCCCTAAGGAGCCATGAAATTGAGCTTAATGAAAATGAACCTCAGAAGAAAGGTAAGTTTATTGCTTTAAAGTCTAATAATAATAAAAACTGTTCTAATGCTTTTGAGGCTAGAGAAGAAAGATCTGATGACTCAGAATCTGAAGAAGATGATGATTTATCTCTTATTTCTAGAAGAGTAAGTCAACTCTGGAAAAGCAAGCAGAGAAGATTCAAAAGCTTTAAGAAACCTGAAAAGGGAGAATCTTTTGGACCCAGAAGATCTGGAAAGAAAGGCATAGTCTGCTATGAATGCAAAGAACCAGGACACTTCAAGAATGAATGTCCTAAGCTTCAGAGAGAAAAGCCCAAGAAAAGATTTGAGAAGAAGAAAGGCATGATGGCCACTTGGGATGACTCAGACTCCACTGATCAAGAGTCGGACTATGAAGATGCGCAAGCAAACATTGCGTTCATGGCAACTATAGATGGTGAAGAAAAATCTACATCTGACTCGGATTCTAAAGAGGTATTTTCTGAACTATCTAGAGAAGAACTTGTTTCTAGTCTCTCAGAACTTCTGGAAATCAAGAGTAAACTTAGTATCAAATATAAAAGTCTCAAAAAGACATTTGCATATGAAACTAAGACACTTGAGATAGAAAACTTTGGACTTAAGGAAAAAGTTTTAAAACTAACAAAAGATGTTGAAAGTCTGAAAACATCTTCTTGTCCATATGCTTCTATTCCAAGTACAAACAATATTCTTAAAGAATATGACTTGAGTTTCAGAAAGTTCATATCCAGAAGTATAGGTAGAAGCCAGATGGCATCTATGATATATGGAGTTAGTGGAAATAAGAGAATAGGTATAGGATATGAGGGAGATATCCCATATAAACTGGAACCTGTTTACAAGATGGTTATTGAATATAAACCTGTGTATAAACAATTCCAGTATGGTCATTCACATGATATTAAATGCACATCACATCCTAAGAATTTCCATGTCACACACACTAGGAAATATCATGTTGCACATTCTGATACTCCCATGCTAAATCTCAGTTCAATCAGAACATGAGAAAAACTAACCTCAAAGGACCCAAAAGAATGTGGGTACCTAAGGATAAAATTATCCCTGTTGCAGATCTCCTTAACAGCACAAAAGACAAACATGTCATGGTACCTGGACTCTGGATGCTCACGTCACATGACGAGAAAAAGGTCTATGTTCCAAAGTCTGGAAGTTAAACCTAGAGGAGACGTAAAGTTCGGAGGGAACCAGAAGGGCAAGATCATAGGCTCTGGAACCATTGGTATTGGTAACTCTCCCTCTATAACTAATGTTCTACTTGTAGATGGATTAGCTCATAACTTATTGTCCATAAGTCAATTAAGTGACAATGGTTATGACATAATCTTTAATCAAAAGTCTTGTAGAGCTGTTAGTCAAAAGGATGGCTCAATCCTATTTACAAGCAAAAGAAAGAACAACATTTATAAGATTGATCTTTCAGATCTTAAAAACCAGCAGGTTACTTGCCTTCTTATTGTCAATGAGAGCAGTGGGTCTGGCACAGAAGATTGGGTTATGTTAGCATGAAAAAATTTCTTAGATTAACAAACTCAATCTAGTCAAAGGACTCCCTAATCTGAAATATAAATCAGATGCTCTTTGTGAAGCATGTCAGAAAGGGAAGTTTTCAAAATATGCTTTTAAGTCTAACAATGTTGTTTCTTCTTCTAGGCCTTTAGAACTTCTGCATATTGAACTGTTTGATCCAGTCAAAACAACATCAATCAGAGGCAAGAAATATGGATTGGTTGTAGATGACTACAACAAATGGACATGGGTAAAGTTCTTAAAACACAAGGATGAGTCACATTCTGTGTTCTTTGACTTCTGCAAACAGATTCAATCTGAAAAGGAATGTAAAATCATAAAAGTCAAAAGTAATCATAGTGGTGAATTTGAGAACAGATTATTTGCAATTTATTTCAAAGAAAATGGTATTGCCCATGATTTCTCTGTTAGAACAAGATTTGTTCTGATCAATTATCTTAGTTTTGATGATAACAATAATATGAATTTTGCTTAAGATAATATGGTACTCTAATCCAATGCAATTTCCTTTTCAGGAAATATATATATAGTATGCATAAATCAGCGCTCAGAAGCTTTGACTCAGAAGGTTCAGCATGCAACATCAGAACATGGTCTGGCAAGACATCAGAAGATGGTCGAAGCAGAATCAGAACATGGGTCTATGGAAGCATCAGAAGAACATGAGATCAGAAGCACTGAAGTTCTGATGGTATCACGCTCAGAAGCACTTCAAGGTCAGAAGATCAGAAGATGCTTTGCACCAAGCTGTTTGACTCTGATGATAATCAAACGTTGTATTTACAAACATCAGATCAGAAGAAAGTACAAGTGGCAGGCTACGCTGACTGACAAAAGGAACGTTAGAAGCTATTAAAGGCAACGTCAGTAGACACAGCGTGAACAAGGCTCGAGGTAGTTGACAAAAGCGTATAACATTAAATGCAAAGCTGTACGGAACACGCAAAGCATTAAATGCATTAAACGGTCATCTTCTCAAACGCCTATATATATGAAGTTATGATGAGAAGCAAGGTTAATAATTCTGAACAACGCTGAACAAAATTATTCTGAAAGACTTGCTGAAACGCTGTTCAAATTCAAAGCTCAGAAACTTCATCTTCATCAAAGCTCACTACATTGCTGTTGTAATATATTAGTGAGGTTAAGCTTAAACGTTAAGAGAAATATCACAGTTTGTGATTATAGCTTTTAAGAAGCATTGTAATACTCTTAGAAAGATTACATTAAGTTGTAAGTAACTAGAGTGATCGTGTTGATCAGAATACTCTAGGAAGTCTTAGCTTGTGTCTAAGCAGTTGTAATTAGAGTGATCACGTGGTGGTCAGGATACTCTAAGAAAGTCTTAGCTTGTGTCTAAGCAGTTGTTCCTGGAGTGATCAGGTTGTGATCAGGATACTCTAGAAGACTTAGTCGTGGACTAAGTGGAAAACCATTGTAATCCGTGCGATTAGTGGATTAAATCCTCAGTTGAGGTAAATCATCTCTGCGGGGGTGGACTGGAGTAGTTTAGTTAACAACGAACCAGGATAAAAATAACTGTGCAATTTATTTTTATCTGTCAAGTTTTTAAAGCTACACTTATTCAAACCCCCCCTTTCTAAGTGTTTTTCTATCCTTCAATTGGTATCAGAGCGCCGGTTCTAAGGTGCAAGCACTTAACCGTGTTTAGAAAAGATTCAGGAAGAGAAAAACACTTCATTAAAAGATGGCTGGTGAATCTCAAGCAAATCCAACTCCATCTACATCTGGCTCTGCTGAGCAACACAATGGAAACAATGGTTATACTAGACCACCAGTATTTGACGGTGAAAACTTTGAATACTGGAAAGATAAACTGGAAAGTTACTTTCTTGGTCTAGATGGTGATCTATGGGATCTTCTGATGGATGGTTACAAACATCCGGTAAATGCCAGAGGCGTAAAGCTGACAAGGCAAGAAATGAGCGATGATCAGAAGAAGCTTTTCAGGAATCATCATAAATGCAGAACTGTTTTGCTGAATGCTATCTCTCATGCTGAGTATGAGAAGATATCTAACAGGGAAACGGCCTATGACATATATGAGTCCTTGAAAATGACTCATGAAGGAAACGCTCAAGTCAAGGAGACCAAAGCTCTTGCATTAATCCAGAAGTATGAAGCCTTCAAGATGGAGGATGATGAAGACATTGAAAGGATGTTTTCAAGATTTCAAACTCTTACTGCTGGATTGAGAGTTCTGGATAAAGGCTACACCAAGGCTGATCATGTAAAGAAGATCATCAGAAGTTTGCCCAGAAGATGGGGCCCAATGGTAACTGCATTCAAGATTGCAAAGAATCTGAATGAAGTTTCTTTGGAAGAGCTTATCAGTGCCTTGAGAAGCCATGAAATTGAGCTGGACGCAAACGAGCCTCAAAAGAAAGGTAAGTCTATTGCATTAAAATCAAATATCAAAAAATGCACTAACGCTTTTCAGGCTAGAGAAGAAGATCCTGAAGAATCAGAATCTGAAGAAGAAGATGAACTGTCCATGATCTCCAGAAGGCTAAATCAACTCTAGAAGAACAAGCAAAGGAAGTTCAGAGGCGTCAGAAGTTCAAAGAAATTTGAACGTGGAGAATCTTCTGATGACAGAAGATCTGACAAGAAGAAGGCTGTCTGCTATGAGTGCAATGAGCCTGGACATTACAAGAATGAGTGTCCGAAACTTCAGAAAGAAAATCCCAAGAAGAAGTTTCATAAGAAGAAAGGTCTTATGGCAACCTGGGATGAGTCAGAAGATGATTCAGACTCTGAAGATGAGCAGGCTAACTGTGCGCTGATGGCGACAGAAGATGACGGATCAGAATCTACATCAGAATCAGATTCTGAAGAGGTATTTTCTGAACTATCTAGAAAAGAGTTAGTTTCCAGTCTAACAGAACTTCTGGAACTCAAAGCTCATCTTAGTATCAAATACAAAAAGCTGAAGAAGCAATTTGAATTTGAAACTAAGAAGCTGGAATTGGAAAATTCTGAACTGAAGGAAAAAGTTTTAAAGTTATCCAAAAACAGTGGATCTCCTTCTGAAACAGAAAAAGCCATTCCTAGCATGAATCATATTCTGAAAGAATATGACTTGAGCTTCAGAAATTTTTTATCTAGAAGCATAGGCAGAAGTCAACTTGCTTCTATGATATATGCTGTGTCTGGAAATAATAGAGTAGGCATTGGTTATGAGGGTGAAATCCCATACAAGCTTGAATCTGTGGATGATATGAAAATATCATACAAGCCTCTGTATAACCAATTTAAATTTGGCCACTCCCATGATATTAGGCACACATCACATGCACAAAGCTTTCACATAACACACACTAAGAAGCATGTGACACAACCTAGGAAATATCATGAAACTCAGAATAAGATGTATCATTCTGTTCCTCCTGTTAAATATTTTGCTAAACCCAAGTTCCACCAGAACTTGAAGAGAACTAACAAGAAAGGACCCAAGAAGATGTGGGTACCAAAGAAAAAGATTATTTCTTTTGCAGATTCTCTTGGTGACAAAGAAGATAACATACAACATGTCATGTCACCTGGACTCAAGATGTTCTCAACACTTGAAGAGAAGAAGGACTGTTTTCCAAGTCCTGATACTTAAATCTGCTGAAGAAGTTAAGTGTGAAGGAGATCAGAAGAGCAAGTTTATTAGATCTAGAACCATCTGTTTAAGTTTGTTTCTAAAGCAATGGTGTTTCGTTCTTGGCTATTCTAAGTGCTCTAAAAGCTACAGAATATACAATAATTGAAACATTGATTGTAGAAGAATCAATCAATATCTGGTTTGATGATAAACTTGGTTTTGAAGAATCAAAGCAGCTTAAGAATTTTGCAGATATAGTTTATCTTATCAGAAGCTGCAGAACCAAGAAGCAAATCTCCAGAAGCTATGTATATTAGAAGGAATGGATCAGAAGATCATTCAGATTTACATCAGCACACTTCAGAAGGAGCGTTTCCAGAAGAGAAACTTGATCAATCAGAAGCAGTGATCAGAATCAAAAAGGCGTAAAGTCTATTCATATTCTACAACTGACATCCATTATCTGATGATGAACACGTGTCTGTGCGGTTAGTACAAAGCGTGCAGTTGAAAAGACGCCGACCTAGGTAACTGCTTTAAAATCATTTCATTTACCATGTTCTCTCTCCTAATGTCATTTCTCATTAAATGTATAATGATTTCTTTATTTTCAAATCTTTTAAATAACCCGCTTCATCTTCGTTCCCTCTTTCTCTCTCTTTCTCTCTCTCTCTTGTGCATCCCCCTCGTTGCATTTTTTTTAAAACCCTAGTTTTTTTATTTTGATCTCAAAGCATAATCATCATGAACTCGTCTTCTTGTTCATCAAACTCAAAAGAAAACCTCACCTCTACACAGATCCTTCTAAGCAAATATGAGTATGCTCCATTGAAAACTTGCTTAATACCCACGAAAGAACTGGAAGTTTTATGTGAAACTGCTGTGGACTTAATCAATCTTAAAGCGAATGGCTTTAAGTGTGATGCAAGAATATTTGAGCAAGGATGGTCTAAGTATCTTGATAGATTGGTTGGTCCAATTTATCCTGAACTTGTGAAGGATTTCTGGGTACATGCAACGGTTACCCCAACTGCCATCATTTCATTCGTGCTAGGGCATGAAGTGGTTATCACTGAAAAGCTCATCAGGAAGCTGTACAATTTGAAGGATGAAGAAGGCTGGACTGGTTTTCGACATGCATCAGTTGATTGGCCTAAAGTTGAACAACAAATCTCTCAGACTTGTGGAATTGACTCTAATAACACAGGCACCTTAAGGCCGTTTTATAGAGTATGGGCTGAGATTATTCTGGGTTCCCTTCACCACAGAAAAAGGATGCTCTCCTCCTCCTACATCAGTCCGGATCACAAGTATACTCTTTTCTGCATTGGCAAAAAGACTGAAATCAACATCTCCCATATTTTGTTTGAGAATCTGAAGACTTCTATCTTTGAGTCAAGAGAAGACGAAAGGGCGAAGTACCCTCATATTTCAAGAACGACTATTCCTTTTGGAAGAATGATTTCAGACATTCTGATTGAAAGCAAAGTGCTGGACTCCATCAGAAAACTCAATGCATCCCATTTGCTTGGAGTAGTTCAAGGTCCCATTTTCAATGGTGTGGATTTGTTCAGATTAGAACTCATTCAAAGTGTACCTTCCGTATGCTCAAGCTTTCCTGACATTCTCTCAAGAAGAGTTGCTGTTGAAGGTTTTGCCCCCTTGTTTCAAAAAGAACTGCATCAGACTGTCAAGCTTTACCTGGAAGATTGTGTTAGGAAGCAATCAGATATTGATCCTGCTTGGATCCGTGGCAGAATACTTCCGTCCAAGGCTGACCTTTTAAAGAAGGATCAGAAGGAACAAAAGGCTAGGTCTAAAAGAAAAGCCCGAGAAGATGAGGCTAAGGAAGCAAAGAAGTTGAGAGTCACCTTTGATCCTGACAAGGTAAACTCTGAAGAAAGAAGAGATAAAAGGATCAGAGATTCCTTTCGCAGAACCAGATCCTCTTCTTCTGTACAAACCTCCAGGCAGGTTTTCATTCCACCACCTTCTGTCCCTAAACCATCTTCCCAATCACCTCCATCTGAACCAAAAATAAACTTCACCTTACCAAATCCTTCTCCATCATCCTTCTCCTCTCCTATTTTAAATCCCACACCTTTAAGTATTCTTCCTCCAACCCCTTCTGATAAATCTTTCTCACCTATTCCCTTTACAAATACTCCATCCTCTTCTCAATCTATCATCTCTGATATTCCATCATCATCAATCATTCTCTCAGATATCCCTTCTTCCTCATCCACCGCACCTCCATCTTCTATATCCCATCCCTTACCTACCAGAAAATCCAAACCTTACTGTCTTCTCTACCCTGACTACAAATTCACCTTCAATCCGCCTGAACCTGAACCCTATACCTACCTGGAACTTTTCAGACATGAGGTGATTAGCAGTCTAGACCTTCTGAAGGATGCATTTCTAAATGGTCTGGATGATGTTTCTACAAGAAATCTATGGAGAAGATTTCGCAAGGATTTTCAAGTAGAAGCAATGGGAGTACAGAAAAGACTAGTGGTTGCTGCTCCTGGTTACCCTGGCTACCTTCTGGAGGATGATAATGGTATATACTACCATCCTCTCAGAAATTGTGTTGCGGCTGAAGAGAAGCCCTTTGTGGATGAGCTGGAACAGTTAAGATTGGCTGCTGTAATGGAAGCAAATCCATGCAGGGATATGGTTATCTTTATTCCTGATCATCCTGTTCTGCTCGGAGACATCAAGACACTCTTTAACTATCTGAGGGAAAATCCTTCTAAGAAAGGCCCAAGCGTGGTCATTCCGGAAGTTGTTGACCCACCAGAAGTTGAAGGTCCTTCTGCTCCCAGGAATCTAGCTGCCATTCTTCAGGCACTTGAGAATGGAGACTCGGAAATTCATGCTGCAGAATATGGAGATGCTTCTATGCAAGAAGCAGATGCTGAAGATCATGTTGATGAATCAGATCCCGTTGAGGAAATTCCTGCAAATGATCTATCCATGGAAGCTACAGATCAAGTTGCTATTCCTGTGGTTGAAAGCGGTGAAACTTCTTCTGATCAATCTTCTCGTCTTGCAAGGACTCTGGAAGAAATTCAGAAGAGACAGGATGAGCAAAGCTCACTCAATGCTGAGTTTAGAACTTTCATGGTGAGGCAAGATGGACACAACAATGAAATTCAAGAGATGCTGGCCAAGATCCTGTCAAAGCTAGGGTCATAGATTGAGTCTGTGTTGTTTCTTTCTTTTTGCTGCATCTGTTTTTGTGCATCTTGTCTTTCTTCTCTGTGTGTACTTCTGTACCTGTTGTTTGCACTTAAATGAAATCATCCTTTTCCTCCGTGTGTTTCTTTTTGTTTGTCTCTGAATCTTTTCTGTTTTTTGATGATATGACAAAAAGGGGGAGAAATATGTGATAAATGATTTGATTTAATCAGTTGCTTTCACTAACAAGAACTGCAAGTTCTATATGGTTTAAGTGTTTTGCAGGTATAAAGAAGTGAAGAAAATATTCAAAGCAAACACAAGAAGCAAAACCATAAGAAGCGTTATTCTGTAAAAAGAATAAGCTTATGGAAACTGAAGCAAGCTGAGTGCTGTCAAGCTTCAGAATCAGAAGCACTAATAATAGAATTTGATCCAAAATTTGTCTATTTGCTTTGACAAAATTCTATTTGCTCTGATACATTATTTTAGCCTATATGGCTCTGATACATATCATGTGTTCTAATATACATTTTATGTTCTGACTCGTTCATGCTGACTTTTGTCGTTTAGTTTTTGTTCTGTAACATTTCAGGATGTAGAGATGCTCTGATGATGCTCTGGTACATTCAACAATGTTCTGATACAAATCTAGCATGAAGTGATGTTGGTAGAAATTCAAAGCTCTGAAGCTATCCGAGGGAAGCAGAAATCAGAAGCTGTGAATGTTCTAAAGATCCAGAAAACTCAAGTTCTGAAGCTGTCCTAAATGGAAGCAGAAATCAGAAGCTGTGAATGTTCTGAAGATCAAAGAAATTCAAGTTCTGAAGCTGTCCTAGATGGAAGCAGGAATCAGAAGCTGGGAATGTTCTGAAGATCAAAGAAATTCAAGTTCTGAAGCTGTCCTAGATGGAAGCAGGAATCAGAAGCTATGAGTGTTCTAGGGATCTAAAGAAATTCAAGTTCTGAAGCTGTCCAATGGAAGCAGAAGTCAGAAGCTATGAATTCTCTGAAGACAGAAGCTTATGTGATCGTCTCTACCGAAATAATCAGGGAAGTCTTTTATTAAAGTTCTTCGAGTATTTATTTCAGGGGGAGATTATTTATCTCAGGGGGAGATTGTTAATCTCAGGGGGAGACATATTCACATGCTTATGCTATAGCTGTGTAATTTGTCTTTTGCCGTCTGCTCTTTCTGATCGCAAATTCATATCATTTATATATGTTTTTGTCATCATCAAAAAGGGGGAGATTGTTAGAACAAGATTTGTTCTGATCAATTATCTTAGTTTTGATGATAACAATAATATGAATTTTGCTTAAGATAATATGGTACTCTAATCCAATGCAATTTCCTTTTCAGGAAATATATATATAGTATGCATAAATCAGCGCTCAGAAGCTTTGACTCAGAAGGTTCAGCATGCAACATCAGAACATGGTCTGGCAAGACATCAGAAGATGGTCGAAGCAGAATCAGAACATGGGTCTATGGAAGCATCAGAAGAACATGAGATCAGAAGCACTGAAGTTCTGATGGTATCACGCTCAGAAGCACTTCAAGGTCAGAAGATCAGAAGATGCTTTGCACCAAGCTGTTTGACTCTGATGATAATCAAACGTTGTATTTACAAACATCAGATCAGAAGAAAGTACAAGTGGCAGGCTACGCTGACTGACAAAAGGAACGTTAGAAGCTATTAAAGGCAACGTCAGTAGACACAGCGTGAACAAGGCTCGAGGTAGTTGACAAAAGCGTATAACATTAAATGCAAAGCTGTACGGAACACGCAAAGCATTAAATGCATTAAACGGTCATCTTCTCAAACGCCTATATATATGAAGTTATGATGAGAAGCAAGGTTAATAATTCTGAACAACGCTGAACAAAATTATTCTGAAAGACTTGCTGAAACGCTGTTCAAATTCAAAGCTCAGAAACTTCATCTTCATCAAAGCTCACTACATTGCTGTTGTAATATATTAGTGAGGTTAAGCTTAAACGTTAAGAGAAATATCACAGTTTGTGATTATAGCTTTTAAGAAGCATTGTAATACTCTTAGAAAGATTACATTAAGTTGTAAGTAACTAGAGTGATCGTGTTGATCAGAATACTCTAGGAAGTCTTAGCTTGTGTCTAAGCAGTTGTAATTAGAGTGATCACGTGGTGGTCAGGATACTCTAAGAAAGTCTTAGCTTGTGTCTAAGCAGTTGTTCCTGGAGTGATCAGGTTGTGATCAGGATACTCTAGAAGACTTAGTCGTGGACTAAGTGGAAAACCATTATAATCCGTGCGATTAGTGGATTAAATCCTCAGTTGAGGTAAATCATCTCTGCGGGGGTGGACTGGAGTAGTTTAGTTAACAACGAACCAGGATAAAAATAACTGTGCAATTTATTTTTATCTGTCAAGTTTTTAAAGCTACACTTATTCAAACCCCCCTTTCTAAGTGTTTTTCTATCCTTCATTCTCTTGTCCTAGAACTCCACAACAAAAATGGAGTTGTAGAACGAAAGAATAGGACTCTACAAGAAATGGCTAGAACCATGATCAATGAGACTAATATGGCTAAACATTTCTGGGCAGAAGCAATTAACACAGTATGTTATATTCAGAATAGAATCTCCATAAGACCTATTCTAAATAAGACTCCTTATGAATTGTGGAAGAACATAAAGCCCAATATTCTTATTTCCATCCTTTTGGATGTATTTGTTATATTCTGAATACTAAGGATCATCTGAACAAGTTTTTTCCAAAGCTCAGAAGTGTTTTCTTCTTGGATATTCTGAACGCTCTAAAGGCTACAGAGTATACAATACTGAAACTCTGATAGTTGAGAAATCAATTCATGTCAGATTTGATGATAAGCTTGGAATTGAAAAGTCAAAGCAGAATGAGAATTTTGCAGATATAGACATCTTTGATCTAGATCATGAAGAGCCTAGAGGAAAGGATGACTCTGAAGATAAAGTTGCTGCTTCGTTAGAGAATCTCAGAATATCTGAGGAACCAACAGTTAGATGATCTTCAAGGATCAACTCAGCTCATCCAGATGATGTCATCATTGGAAAGAAAGATGATCCCATCAGAACAAGATCATTTCTAAAGAACAATGCAAAGTCTCTATTTGGATTAGTGTCTCTGATTGAGCCAACCTCTGTTGATGAAGCTCTGGAAGATACTGATTGGACACTATTGGAACAAAATGGGTTTTCAGAAATAAGTTGAATGAAAAAGGTGAAGTGATCAGAAACAAAGCCACACTGGTTGCTCAAGGTTATAGTCAACAAGAAGGTATTAATTATAATGAAACTTTTGCACCAGTTGCCAGGTTAGAGTCTATTAGATTATTAATTTCTTTTGCTACTCAGAATAACATCATTCTGTATCATATGGATGTTAAGAGTGCCTTTTTAAATGGTTATATAGATGAAGAAGTTTATGTTCACCAACCTCCTGGTTTTGAAGACTCTAAGTCTCCAGAACATGTTTTTAAACTTAAGAAATTATTATATGGTCTGAAGCAAGCTCCCAGAGCTTGGTATGAAAGATTAAGTTCTTTCCTTCTAGATAATGGTTTCACAAGAGGAAAAGTAGACACAACTCTCTTCTGTAAGTGTTAAAAAGGATATTTTAATTTGTCAAATTTATGTTGATGATATTACATTTGGAACATCTAATGCCTCTCTGGGAAAGGATTTTGCTAAGTCTATGCAGGCAGAGTTTGAAATGAACATGGTGGGAGAGCTTAAATCCTTTCTAGGCATTCAGATAAACCAAACCTCTGAAGGGACTTACATACATCAGACTAAGTATGTCAAGGAACTTCTGAAGAAGTTTAAATTATCAGACTGTAAGGAAGCTAAAACTCCAATGCATCCAACTAGCATTTTAGGTAAGGAGGAGGTAAGTAAGAAGGTAGATCAGAAGATTTATAGAGGTATGATATGATCGCTTCTCTATCTGACTGCTTCTAGGCCTGACATTTTATTTAGTGTTTGTTTGTGTGCTAGATTCCTATCAGATCCTAGAGAATCTCACTTAACTGCTGTTAAAAGAATTCTTAGGTATCTGAAAGGTACTACTAATGTTGGTTTGTCTTACAGAAGATCTGAAGAATTCAACTTAGTAGGTTATTGTGATGCTGATTACGCTGGAGATAGAGTTGAAAGAAAAAGTACTTCTGGAAGCTGTCAGTTTCTGGGAAGAAATCTGATCTCCTGGTACAGCAAGAAACAAGCCACAAATGCATTATCTACAACTGAAGCAGAGTATGTAGCTACTACTGGATGTAGTACACAGATGCTTTGGATGAAAAGTCAGCTAGAAGACTATCAGATATATGAGAGTAACATTCCTATATTCTGTGATAATACTTCTGCTATCTGCCTTTCTAGAAATACTATTTTACATTCTAAAGATAAGCATATAGAGATTAAACATCATTTTATTAGGGACTATATTTAGAAGGGTGTTCTTTCTTTAAACTTTGTAGATACAGACCATCAATGGGCTGATATCTTTACAAAACCCCTTGCTGAAGATAGGTTTAAGTTCATTCTGAAAAATATTGGTATGGACTTATGCCCAGAGTGAAGTGAATGTGAAGCTCTGATATGTTTTTAGACTGAAGAATATGTTTTTATGTTTTCTTATTATCAGATGTTCTGATTATGTTTGTTCATAAGGACACTCTGAAATTGTTATCTCTAACGTTTCATGTGCCTAGTATGACTCAGAACTTCTTGTAAAACAAAACAGCTGTCACCAGCTACTCCAAGATGATGACCACGTGTTCATCAGAAGGGACAAGCGTGCGTGCAGTTGATGAGACGCCGCCCTAGGTAACTGTGCAAAATCTTTTCAAATCTTACGTTACCCCCATTAACGTCTTTCATCATAAATGCATTTTGTGTAACCGTTGCATTCAAAACTTCATTGCATTTTATTTTCAAATCTGTGTCTATAAAATCTCATTTCATCTTCATTTTCTCTCTGTTCACTCCTTCATTCTCCTATTGTTTATGCATTTCTGCTCTTGGTTTCGTCTCTATCAAAACCCTAAACCCAAACAACCCAGAATTCTTAACTTCTCTTCATCAATGGCTTCTTCAACATCAAACCCTTCATCATCTCAGCCACAACAACAACAACCTCCTTCATCTCAACAACAACCACCAGCATTCCCACCACCAACAAGAACGTGTTTAACTCCGTTTGCAGAATTGGAAGTTCTCTGTGAACTAGTGGTGGATTTCAACAATCTTCAAGAACATGGCTTCAACATCAAAGCAAATATGATGGTTCAAGGCTGGGCAAACTACTTTGATCGTCTCATTGGACCAGTTTACCCAGACTTGGTAAAGGAATTTTGGATTCATGCTACCATCACCCCCAGAGCCATCATCTCCTTCGTGTTAGGTCAAAAAATTTCAATCACTGAAACTCTCATCAGGAAGTTACTAAATCTCAAAGGTTTGGGTGGTGTAACTGGCGCACTTCCAGGAAGAACTAACTGGGAAGCAGTTTACCCAGAAATCTTTACATCTGGTATAGGTTCAGCAAACACCAAGGATCTGAAGGATCCCTACAGAATTTGGGCAAAGATCATTCTGGGTAGCATCAACCACAGAAAATCTTCTATTTCTGCAACCTATATCAATCAAGACCAGCAGTTTCTTCTGTACTGCATTGGGAAGGGTTAGAGGATTGATTTGCCTCACATTCTGTTCACTCATCTGTGGAACCATGTGAAGGACTCAAGAGAGGCAGAAAGAATCAAATATCCCAAGGTCAAGAGGAACACAATCCCTATGGGTAGGCTTATATAAGACATTCTGACAGAGAGTGGCCTGATAGATGCTCTGAGGAAAGATGGCGCAGTTCAAGATCTGACAACTGTCTGTGGGAGTACTCTGACTTCCCATAGTCTGAGGAAGATGAAGCTAATTGAAAAGGTCATTTCTCCACCCATAGTGGTCAAAGAAATTCTGACAAGAAGAAACCCAGTTGATGACTTTCAGCTGTTATTCAAGGAAGAACATCCAGACTCTGTCCTCTTCTATCCGGAGTCTTTTCTGAGAGACAAAACAGAGTTTGATCCAGCTTGGCTTTGAGGCAGAAATCTTCCCTCTCTGGATGCCTTAAAGGAGAAGAAGAAGAAGTGAAAGTCAACTGGAGATGGTCCTTCCAAGCCTCTGAAGAAGAACAAGAAGAAAAGCTCAGGTATTTTTATATCTAGTTCTGTACCTTCTCCTGTTAATAATTCTGAAAATGTATCAACAGCAGACCCTCTCTCTCTCAAAATCCCTAGATCATCTGAAGAGATGAAGAAACTTATAGATGATATAGATCAGATAGATGACTCTATGATCAGTGCATTTTTATGCATGTCCTTCCATGTTTGTACTCAAGTATTTCCTTGGTTTGTTTTGATTATTTTTATGTTTTAATGTGTTTTCATAATTTAGTTTATTTTTATACTTATTTTATTTTCGTATTTTATTTTCAGCTTTGGCAGCTTTCACGAAAACGATCATAACTAGAGTTCTAGGAATCCGATTGAGGCGTTCTAATAATCTCCGGAAATCTAAGAGAGAGAGAGAGAGCTACGACTTTCATGTTGGAATCGAAGTCGAATTCAGAGCCTATAATTCTCAGATTAGCGTTTGAAGCTGCAACACTATTTTATTTTTCAGTTTCTAGGTCGTTACTAGTGGGTCGGGTTTTGTAATTCGACCCAGTTGGGTCATCAACATTTTTTTGGCTGATTCCTAATAGGTCTAGCAGCCAGGCGGTACTTTTCATCACATTTTTCACTATTCACGATTTTTCCAAACTTTTGCTCTGTACGCTTGAATGGTGAACTAAACATCCAGAGTCAATCTGTTGTAATCGCGTTCCAAAGCTTTGAGGTTTATACTTTATCAATTTAATTTGTTTCTCTTTCAATACTAATCTAAGAATTGCATTTGCTAAATTTGTGTATACATGGAATTGTGTTGATTAAATTCGTAAGATTTCATCCCTAACTTTTAATCACCGTTAAGTCGCTTTGTCGTTAATTCGCGTTTGTAATTCGTGTTTGTTTAATTCACGAGAGCTTAACCCGTTTGCTTAATTCGGAATATAGGAATGTCAATCTAGTTTATGTCTTTTGCGCTTGTCAATTGATATAGAAATAGAATAGAGATCGAAACCGCTTAGGGATTTGGTAAGGTAGAAACCTATGATAAGCCAGAACCGAAAACAGTAGATTGGCTTAATTTTATAATCACTTATTTTTAATCTCTTTTGATAATCACTTTTCTAATTCGACCACCAACCCAAACACCCCCTAAATTGATTTCAGTTAGTAATAACTAAGAATCCTTGAGAGACGACATTCGAGTTAAATTGTCGCTGTACTACGGTTTTGAAAAACAACTCATTTTTTATCTGCGCGCGACAACGGATCAAATTGGTGCCGTTGCCGGGGATTGTTGTTATTATTAATCGTTTTAGAGTCATAGGTTTAATGTCCACGCCTTTAGGCCTTAGTTCCCTTGTGGTTTCGCCCAATTCGCATTTTAGAAGCCAAAATAAAAAAAAAAAATCAGTTTTTGGGAAAATTGCATCATTTCGAAAATCTGTCCCGACAGTCAGGTGTAAAATAATTCCCTCGTCAAAAGTCTTTTTACTATTTTTAATGAATTATTTACTGTTTTCATAGAGTCGAAAAAAATCCAAAAAATTATCAAAATTCTTATTTTTCCTAATTAGATTAAATTTTGTGTTTTTAGATTTTTTTGAATTTTTTTTAATCGATTTGCTTCATTGTGTTTGTTTTAGGGACATAGTTGACAATTTGATAGTTGTTGCTGCATTGTTGTGTACTAGTCCTGGCTACTAGGTCTTCCTGTCCTGAACTTGTTGCTTTTGATCCTGAGGTAGAGAGAACCTTGCACACACTTCGTAGAGCAGGGCCAGGCTAGCAATAGTTCACCTTCACCAACCATAGCTGAGTCTGATTCTGATTATTTGCATAACTTATTTGATTCTGATTCTGAATTTGTTTTTGAAATGGCTGACAATAGAACTTTAAGGCAACTTGCAGCCCCTGATGTGAATTATAATGGCTTGTATATTGAATATGATGATGTTGTTGTTCCTTTTGAATTAAAATCGGGTTTAATACACTTGTTGCCAAAGTTTAATGGTCTTGCAGGTGAGCATCCGCACAAACATTTGAAGGAATTCCAGGTGGTGTGTTCTACACCATTGAAGCCTGAAGGGATCACTGAAGATCATATCAAACTTCGTGCTTTTCCTTTTTCATTGCGGGGTGCAGCGAAGGACTGGATATATGATCTCGAACCTAATTCAATCACAAGCTGGAATGCTTTAAAAATAGTGTTCTTGGAGAGATATTTTCCTGCCTCCAGAGCTGCCTCGATAAGTAAAGTGATTTGTGGCATTAGACAAGATAACGAGTCATTGGCTGAGTACTGGAATAGGTTCAAGAAGTTAGTTTCAAGCAGAACATGTACAACAACACCCCTGACTTGTCCACTAACAAATATCACCCCAATTGGAGGAATCATCCCAACCTTCGATATGGAAATCATCATGCCACCCAACAACAACTGACTGTACCATTACCCTAGCCACATCACACCCCTCCAGCTACTTCCCGACCATCCTTATAGGATCTTGTTAAACAAATGGCTGTGAACAACCTCCAGCTCCAACAAAGGACCGATGCTAGCATTCAGACTTTGAACACACAGATGGGACAGCTTGCTACTTAAATAAATAACATGCAAGCCCAAGGATTGAACCAACTTCCAGCCCATACAGTTGTCAATCCGAATGATCCTAATGCTAATGTGAGTGTTATTTCTTTGCGATCCGGGAAAGTTACAGAAACAGCCCCTAAAAAGAATTAAAAAAATCATTGAGGTAACTTATGAACTTTCTTCTTCTGAACCTCCTCCATCTGAACCGTCTTCTCCTTCTTCTACTGTGGTTGAGACTGAAAATAATAAAGAAAAAGAGTATATACCACCAGTCCCTTTCCCACATAGAGTTCTGAAAATAAAAGAATTGAGGAGGGAGACAAAGAAAAAGAAATTTTGGATATGTTTAGAAAAGTAGCGGTAAACATTCCGCTTCTTGATGTGATTAAGCAAGTGCCAAGGTATGCAAAGTTTCTGAAGGATCTGTGTATAAACAAGAGGAAAGTGAAAGGAAGTGACAGAGTCAACTTGGAAAGAAGCATATCTGCTTTCATTCAACCCGAGCAAAATGTTTCAGCCATCTCTCAGGTCCTACCACAAAAGTGCAAGGACCCGGGAACTTTTACTATTCCTTGTACCATCGGGGATGAGAAATTTGATAATTGTTAGCTTTATTTAGGACCGGGCATTAATGTTATGCCTACTTCTATTTAAAATAACCTTTGCCTTGGTCCCATTCAACATACATGTTTAATCGTTCAACTGGCGAACAGGAGTAATGCACGTCCCACCGGCATAGTGGAAGACGTCCTTGTTCAAGTTAACGATTTAATTTTTCCTGCAGATTTTTACATTCTGGAATGGAAGGAGAAACTAAGTCAAGCATGGCTCCTATCATCTTAGGCAGACCGTTCATGAAAATGGCGAAGACAAAAGTTGATCTTGATGATAGAACCATGTCCATGGAATTTGGTGACATCGTTGGAAAATTTAACATCTTCGATGCCATGAAACACCCTGTGGAGGAGCATTCGTATTTTAATATTGAGTTAATCTCTGGATTGATTTATGACACTTGCTCTGAATTGTTTTCACTTGATTTTCCATCCTTATCTGCATTTGATGATGTTTATCATTGTTCTGACTGTACTGACACTAACGTGTGTGTTGTATGTGCTGAGATTAATAATGCTTTGCAGGCTGATGTGTCTCTTACAGGTGAAGTTGTTTCCGAAGAAATTGTTTTTGCAGTTGATGCTCTTGACATCCCGGCTGCCCCAAGCATTTCATCCATTGATCAGCCCTCTTCCTTAGAGCTAAAAGAGCTCCCTGAGAACCTGAAATATGCTTACTTGGAAAGTAATGAAAATATTCCTGTTATTATCTCTTCTAACCTTAATTTCGATCAAGAAGACAAACTTTTGCAGGTTTTGAAGAGGCACGAGAAAGCAATCGGGTGGACATTAGTCGACCTTCCAGGTATTAGTCCTTCAATGTGCATGCACAGGATTTTACTTGAGGATGGAGCGAAAACAGTAAGGCAGCCCCAAAGGAGGCTTAATCCTTTGATTCTTGATGTTGTGAAAAAAGAGGTAACCAAACTCTTGCAAGCAGGTATCATTTATCCTATTTCTGATAGTAAGTGGGTAAGCCCAGTACAGGTTGTACCTAAGAAATCTGGACTCACAGTGGTAAAAAATGAAAAGGATGAACTTGTTCCCACTAGAGTTCAGAATAGCTGGAGAGTTTGTATTGACTACAGGAGATTGAACCAGGCTACTAGAAAGGATCACTTTCCTTCACCGTTCATTAACCAAATGCTTGAACGGCTAGCTGGTAAATCACACTATTGTTTTCTTGATGGTTTTTCAGGTTATTTCAGATTCATATTGCACCGGAGGATCAAGAAAGACCACTTTTACTTGTCCCTTCGGTACCTTTGCTTACAGGAGGATGCCTTTTGGTCTTTGCAATGCTCCTGGCACTTTTCTTGACGATTCTCAGGTTTGATGCTAATCTAGTTGCTCAACCATTGGTTCAAGCGCCTATTTCTTCTGTTGCTAGTTCCTCAACTTCTGAAGTGTGGAACACTCTGAAAGAACTTCAGAAGAATCAAGAAGCTGTCTTTGATCGTCTGGCCAAGCAAGAGGATACCAACCAAGAGTTCAAGACTTGGATGCAGAAATCTGAAGAAAGTTCTAAGAAGCAAGCAGAAGATACCGCTGAGATCAAGAACATTCTAGCCCTCTTAGCCTCTAAACTTTCTTAGTCTGTGTCTTGTGTCTTTAGTAGATCTCTTTTGTTTTTGCATATGCCTTGTACTTTCTTCTGATTAATAAATGAAGTGTGTTCTTTCCCTTTCATTCTGTGTTTTCATCTGAATCTTTTTATGCTTTTTGATGACTGACAAAAAGGGGGAGAAACGTATTAATTGAATTGATTTTACTATATCAGTTGCTGGGCTTAAGTCTCAATATTTTCTAACATAAAATGCAAAGCTCTGTATTTGAAAGTTTTTGCAGGAATATAATGCTCTAAAAATCTCAAAAAGGGGAGAAACATATTCTACCGGCTTAAGGGAGAAAAGCATTTTGATGTTCTGAAGATCTTAAAATTAATGAATGAAATTCTAAGATCTGAAGCAAACAAAAGTTGACGCTCTGATACGCTGGTTCTCTAAAGAAAATTCAAAGCTTTGATGATGTCCAAAAGGAAGCTCTGAATCATCTTAAGAAAAAGCTCAACTGTAAAGTCTCTTCTGAAATGGAAAATACTCAGGGAAGTCTTTTTATAGCAATTTCATCTGGTATTTATTTCAGGGGGGATTATTAATCTCAGGGGGAGATAGATTTAACATGCTCTGATTATTTGCTTTATGCCTTCATCTGTTTCATTTCTTATTCTGGATACAAATTCATATCAATTCTATATCTTTTTGCCATCATCAAAAAGGGGAGATTGTTAGAACATGAAATGTTCTGACCATATTTTCTAGTTTTGATGATAACATTAAATATGAATTTTGTATAAGACAACGTGGTACTCTAATAAATTGCGTTTTCCATTTTAGGAAAAATATTAAAAAGTATGCACTACATTAGCTTTCAGATGCTGTCTTAGATGTTCTGGATGGTCTCATCAGAACATGGTCTTGAAGACATCAGAAGATGAACTTGAAGTTCTCAGATCATGACAAGCAGAAGCAAGTTCTGAAGCTCTAAAGGTATCACGCTCTAAAGGACTTCCAAAGGCTGAAGCGCTGAAGTTCTGATCTACACTAAACGCTGGAAACCCTTATGATCAAAGCAATACATACAGTCTGAGTCCAGAAGAAAGCAAGTGATGAAAAGACTAACTAGACTAGTCTATGTGTCTGACTAAAGGAACGTTGGAAGTATGGCTACAAAAAGCAAAGTTAGAAGTAGCAGTTATTGCAAGGCTCGAGGTAGTTGACAAAAGAGTGAAACATTAAATCCAATGTTGTACTGTACACACAAAGCATTAATTGCAGTACTATTCAACGGTCATATTCTCATGCCTGTAAAAGGAAGAAGTCAGCAAGGAGAAATGTTAGAAAGCCTACGTTCATTTTACATATTCTCATCATCTGACTCTGAACCTTTCTCACGCAAAAGGTAAAGAATAAAGAAGCAAAGTTCATCTTCAAGCTCACATACTTTTGTATACTTAGTGAGATTTAGAACTAAAGCTTAAGAGAAAAATCATTAGTTGATTACAGCTTTATTAGAAGCAACATTAATCTCTTGTATTTGATTATATCTTTGTAAACCAAAATTCCTTGAGTGATCAAGTTGTGATCTGTAGAGTCAAGAAGACTTAGAGGTTGATCTAAGTGGAGAACCATTGTAATATTTTTTGATTAATGGATTAAATCCTCAGTGGAGGTAAATCACCTGTGAGGGTGGACTAGAGGTAGTTAGAGTTCAAACGAACCAGGATAAAAATAATTGTGTTCATTATTTTTATCTGCCAAAAAAAAAACAACCCTTATTCAATCCACCCCTTTCTAAGTGTTTTTCACTCCTTCACCAACTCCTATTCAACTTCTCAAACATGAGCAAATAAATAAAAATAAAGAATCTTTTTAGTATTCCAAAATTTAAATTATTTTCCACGCCCGTTGCACTCTTCCAATAAGAGTACACTCCCATAACAGAACTCACCTAGAGGCACCTTAGAACTTTTGCATCGACAATCCTTGCTTCGTATCAAATAGAAAGAACTTGGGGTGACAATCGTTCTGGACTGGCCAACGGTCCAATAAGATTGACTCAACACGGAGACCCAATTCAGTGATAGGTGTCCATTCAACCGATGAACAAATGGACACTTATATTGAAATTTAACACTTGATCAGAGCACTGCTCTCATCTCAACCATTGGTACTCATCGTCTAACCTCTCGTATCTCACGCCGTACCCATTAGTGAAAGTTCTAATTGTTATTCCTATATAAGTGTGACTTTGTGCCACACTCATGTTCAATTCCTTTGTACACTTGCAAATTTCATTTCTCTCACTTTATTAATTTGAACGATATAATATTAATCTTTTAGATACACTTCCTCTTAGATCACCAAGGCACCTTTCATAGTATCAAAAACTTTTCCATCATGATCATCGCCAACTTCATTATATATATTTTCTATTTCGCATCAAAATAAATTGGAGATTTCCAATGATTCAATATTTTGCTCATAAAAACAATAAATTCTAGAAGCATTTCCTCAATATTATTTTGATAGTTAATTAATCTAGTGTACCTAACTTGCCGGGAATCTTATCCAATAATACATATTAAATTCTAACCAACGATTTCAGTACAATTATCCTTCCAAACCAAATTATTAAATAAATACAAGCATCAAGTCAAATATAATACTTAACTTATTTTTCATATCGATCCAAAACTTGTATAGCAACATGTCAAAAGAAACAAAAGTGAACGAACCTTGAAAATGATACATACAACTTTCTTAATTTTTTTTCCATGACATCAATTAAAATGACTTATTAATTCCTCTAATAAGGTCATTTATAATTAATTTTCTTGAGTAAGTTGATTAAAAATAAAACTATATTTCATTTCAGGGTTGACGATTCTCTGGGTCGTAACCTACTCTCTTGTTTTTTAATGAAAGAAAAAACTATTATAGCCGTCATGAATGGATGAAGAAAATACTGTTGAAGTTCAAGAATTCACTAGTAGACAATAGATTTTTGGTTTCTGGGACCATGTCACTTGATATGAAATAATTTTCACGTGGCAACTACTATACTATATTTTTGGCTTATGCTTATTATTATTATGAGAAAGAAGGTACAATACAAGGCAATGTCGGGAGCAATAAACTTGGTAAAAAATAATACAGCTTGAACTAATTGACTCAAATTCCACAGGATGCACATGCCACACTGTAAATAAGGTACACTCAATTGATGGATTATTTTCCTTTTTTGTCCACTTTTGATTGGCAATTGGCACATTAACCCGACACAGGTATACTATAATGGATTCGAGCATTTATCAATGGAATGAGAGTTTAAAGTTATGATAAATTATATTTTTGTAAATTTTTATTATAAAAAAAATTACTTTTAAGTTTATTGAATATTCATACACTAGTTATTTAATACATTTATACTTAGTAAACTATTAGTATATAGATCAAACACTAAGTTATTTAATACATTTAAGTATACTTAGTAAATATGTTGTAGTGATAAATTTATCTCCTATTATTTTAGGTTTACCAATCTTGGATATCCTCGGACGGACCCAGAAATTTTAGAATGCATGAGGGAAAATTTTATATTATACATTTAACATTATAAATATTATAATTAATAAAAATAAATATACATCATATAAAAAATATTTTTGAAGTTCTAAATATTTATATCCAAATTGTTAAAAACTTCAAGTACAGCAAAATAAAATACATATTTATATATTGTAATAGTTTTGAAGAAATACATTTACATAGTTCTCTTGATACATAGCTCTATATCTCTCTTTCATGTACTCTATAAAGTGATTATAATTTGCATATAAAATAAATATTTAGTAACATATTTGAGCATACTAATTAACAAATAAATAATTTGTAGTGGGGGTCACAACACCCACACAATTAGCTTTGGGTTCGTCCCTACTCCCACTAAGTCGTTTATATCACACTCGTTAATTATGGCGTTTATAATGAATTTAGATCGTGGACTATTATCATCTAATTAGGAGAAATTAACTTGCCACCTCAAACTTGTACCTGACACCTCTAAAACGAATGGAAAGACTCATTATAACTCTACTTAAATTTTCCACCATTTTCACAAATTTATGTTTCCTGGTTGAAAATTTCAAAATTCTTGGGCGATATCGGAAACTTGGCAAGCATAGCAGAAATTCTTTGAAAATAGTAAGTAGAATACCAAAAATTTGCCGTGCATACCAAAAAATCTTTAAAAAAATCAAGTGGAATACTGGAAATTTCAGAATTTCTGGATGAATTTCACGGAAATTTCAAAATTTATGGGAGATTTTCACGAAAAATGCGGAAACTCTGGTAATTCTTACTGGAAATTCTGAAATTCACGGTAGTTCAAATTTGTTTGATAAATTTCGGTTACCTTCTTCCTTTACTAATTTTTTTTCTTTAGTTTTTCCATTTTTTCCAGTGAGGACCAGAAGGAGGACAACACCATTGCCGGCAGGACCACTAATAGATTGACAATTGCCGCTAGAGCTGCTGAGACAAAGCTTCCCATCCACGGGCTACACGACATGCTCTGACTGGTTCTCACCGAAAACGGATAGTTGAGCAGGTGCAAGACCAGCTCCGCGTGCCCCAAAATTGAGCTGTTAAAGTTTCTGCTACGGTGGAGGAGCCTGTTGCCTGTTGCTAATGCCTCAGAGGTGTCTACGACAATATGGTTATGTCTAGGGCATCCCTCGACCAGTTCTGAAGGCTTCAAAAGGGAGGCATTGATAGATGATTTAAGAGCCACATCATCAGTTTTTCCCGTGACATTAGATATAGGGCAGTGAGGGTTCAACACCCTTCGTAGTGTGAGGATTGTTACCTAGAGTGGTATCTCCCTATATCACATCCTCGCCTCATACCACCTGATGTAGGGTCTTCACATGCTGGGGCCTTCTGTTGCTAGGGTTTTTTATGCTGAGGTACAGGCAGACGACGTGCCTCTACCACACCTTCACCAGGCACAAATGACCTGGAGCATCTCTAGATGATAGCTGCTATTATGGATAACCTCATGGATTTGGTAAACCTGGTGTTGAGGTTTTTACAAGATTATCTCGGTTCGCACACATAGCACGTGGGGGGCCTATTTAGATTTTTAATTAGATAGTTGTATTTTTTTTGTATAATTTGTGACTCAGAATACTTTTCACCATACTTTTATTGCATAATTTTTTGGCGATTACATGTTTCGATTCGAAGATGAACATGACATAAGACATTACAACAATCATAAATTAAAAATAACTAAACATAAAACCTAGGTACTACTAGATGATTCTGGACGTTTCAGCATCTTGATTATGTCGTCGACATATCTTGAAATTTGCGCATCAAACTCGACCGACTTCTAGTTATCCTACGACGAAATGATTTCCACATGGCTCTCACATCTTCATCGGTCTTCAACTCAATCAAGTTGTATTTCACTCTTTCATTACTATCAATCCAATCTTCATGAAACTCGATCTTTATCACCCTTATGTTATCGGTATCAGGCAGCAATTCATTCAACTTATCTAGTAAGTTAGTGAGAGATGAGGTGCCATCTGAAAGCTTGAACTCAACAGGAGGATTGTCTATGTTGAAATACACTTCTTCCTTAATTAGAAATTGAGGAAGAGGTGTTTTTTGAGATGTCTTTCTCTAAAACATTTGCCCATATTTATACAACTTTGGATTCATTCTATACCATACAAAATTGTCGGTGAAATCACAACCCTTCAAAACTTTCGGCAAAATTCCGATCCTTAAAATTTTTTGACTCAATACACTACTGAAAATTTCACCTTTTAACTAAATTTGCTATACAAGGTGGTAGATTTTGAAATTTCTAGAAAAAATTGTAACTTACTAAAAGCATTTGCCAAATCTTCCTCTAATTCCTTCATATCAATAATCTTTTGAAGATAATTGTAGCAAGAATTGGCACTAAATTTTTTTACTACATTCGTCCATCCATGCAAACCTGTCCTCATCTTCAACTAAAGGAACATGATTAGCCAATAAGTCTAACAGCTCTTCTCTATTGGAATGATATTCATAATCCACAGGATCTTCTATTCCTTGACCATTCTAGACCCAAACATCATTTAACCAGTTTCCTATTTGATCTATTGAGCCCTCTTGATTGTTGCTGATATTGAACAAGTCAGAGAATTCACATTTCAGTTTTTGATTACCATACTAGTTTGCATACCATAAAGGAATACAAATTCCTTTCCCCACATTATATCTAATATTACCTGAGAAACCTTCATCATCATTGTTAGCATATCACTCAACCCCAACTACATCCTGCAACCAGAGAGATTCGTTACATCTTACTTTTTACTAAAACTGCTCATCATTTGCATCTTTATGTTTCCACAATTAGCTCTTAAGAGATCTTCAAAGAAAGCTTCCTTTTCTACCAATATCCTCCACTTCCATTTACTTATTAATGCTTTGTTGAATTGTTGAATATCATTCACTCCTAAGCCCCCTTGACTTTTGATTTTTCAAACTTATTACCAACAAATCCAATGAACCTTTCTTGTTTGGTCAAAGTTACCCCATAATTTTTTTTTTTTAATTTTACATATCTCTTTTCAAATATTCACATGAGCCTTATAGAAGGACAAATAATGTATATGTATGCTATTCAAAAGATAATACGTTAGGGTGACTCTCCCTCCCAAATATAAGAATATATCCTTCCATAATGCTAATTTAGGTCTGAGTATGTCCAAAATGTAGGTTAAAATTTGAATTCTTATAGGATTGGATCCTATTGGAACTCCTAAGAATTTAAAAGGCATTGCTTCTACATTACAAGAAATAAAGGAAGAAGTTGCTAGGACGATGTGCTTGCTAACATTAATTCCATACAAATTACTTTTCCATAAATTCACTCTTAATTCTACAACCAACTCAAAGCCCCATAATATTTCCTTGGTACTCCAAAAAAGTTTCCAACTTCCTTCTACTATGATCAAGGTGTCATCTGTAAATTGCAAAATCTCAAAAGATAATGTATCATTGGTTCTAAAACTAGTAAAATCTTCATGTGCAGTTTACTTTTTGACCAAACTAGTTAGCCCTTCCTCTATCAACATAAAGACAAAGGGTTATAGGGGATCACCCCGTCTCAACCCTCTTTAAACCTCAAAATCTAAAGTTGGACTCCATTAACTAAGACAAACATATGACTAGTGAACACGTAGGCATCCATCGACTTCATCCAACTTGAACCAAATCCCATTTTCTTCATCATGAATCTAAGAAAATTCCAATTAACATTATCATATAATTTTTTAAAATATACTTTAAAGACCATACAATTCTTCTTACCTTTGTTAGCAAGAAAACCTAACTTATTTTCCACTACCCCCAATCAAATAATTGTCTTCCAGGCACAAAGGCTGATCGGTTATGGGATATTATATTTCCTAAGAATCTTTTAACCTTGAAGCACTAAATTTAGAAAGAATCTTATATAAGCACCCACCGAAAAAATAGTTATATAATCTTCCAAACCTTGGGGATTCTTGGATTTATGGATAAGGGTTAGGAAGGAACAAATTATTACTTTATATAATCTTGTTTTGAAATGAAACTCCTGAAGAAACTTAATAATATCAACCTTCAAAATGTTCCAGCACCTTTTGATAAATTCAAAGTTATACCCATCAAGCCTAGCGATTTTGTTACCTTCACAATCCCAAACAACTTCCTTGATCGCCATTTCATAAAAGAGTTCTTCTAAAATATCTCTATCTTCCAAATATAACTTTCTAAACTCCACATTCCATATCAAGTCTAAGAAGTTCAGGTTACTTAAATTTCTTAGTAAAATGTCTTTCACTTCTTCTTTAACCTCCTTCATAGAATCTATTATCCCATCAATAGTTCTCAAATAACCTAAATAATTATTTCTAACTCTACCCTTCATTACTTTATGGAAATATATGCTATTTAGATCTCCATCTCTAGTCCATTTTAGTCTAGACTGCAACAAGATACTCTCTTTAAAGAAGATCTTATTCCACATAGAACTTGAGACATTGCCTCTTTTAGAAGCTCACTCCAAAATTTGATCATCTTGACACCCTGCAAGAAGGTCATCCAATTCATTCACATCATTTATCTCCTTTTCTATCTTCAAGTCAATCCACCCAAAGACCTCCTTATTCAAACTTCTAAGACTAATTCTTAAAAGTTTCAACTTCATTTTTAACACAAAATCACTTCTCCCTTCAACTTTTAGATCATACCATTCCTTTCCCGCAAACATAATAAAGTCCTTGTTATCAGACAAACAATTATTGATCTTAAAAGGTTTGGAATCCCACTCAGATTTATTAACATTAATCCATATTGGGCAATAGTAAAAAATGTCTCTCAAGCGTAAGGATCGAGCCATAACACCCCACATATCTATCAAAGTATCAAACAAGAGGAATCTATTAATTTTTCTCATAGGCTTACTGTCCCCAAATGAACCAGGTAAATTTATTCCTAATACAAGTGTCTTACCCCAAAATTTGCCCACCATATTTTCATATTTTAACTCAGCTGAATGTCAAAGGCTCGAGACTTGACTGAATGCGCACTCTCCTAAACAGCAACTCTTCAACTAGGGTTTTAATCTTTTTAAAGTAATATCAGCTTCTGATACCTCAAATGGACTCCATGTCCTCTCATATGATTCAAAGGATCCCTATGCCAAGTTTCAAGCCTTGATTCAAAAGATTGATCAATCAACTGTTCAAATAGTCAACAGTCGACTAGTTTGACCTAAAAGTCAACTGTGGTCAAAATTCAGTCAAAATTCCTGATTTTTGGTCAACATCAACATTTTAATGTTAGGTTCATCATTTGATCAAAGCTCAGAAATCAACAAATGTCCAAGTTTCTAAATTAGGGTTTTAACCTAAAAGTCAACTGAACTTTGACCGGCCATAACTTTCACATGGAACATCAGAGATTTCCCATCCAAAGCTCATTCTGAAGGAAATTGAATTCCCTACAAAATTGTCTCTCGCATGCAAGTCTAAAAATGCTCCAATTGAGAGATATGGATCAAAAGATTATAGGTCCTTTTTGAAAGTCAACCAAAAGCAGTTTTTTTGTCAAAGCCCATATCATCGAGATAAAATCCTCAAATGGGAAAAAGCTTCCAAAGTGGCTTGTAGAGGAAATCTTGAGGTTTCCAAAAAGTCCTAGAACTCCTCCATATCTTAAAATTTGAGGGAGATATGCCTTGTTAAAGTTGGACCATTTTAAAGGAAAAAATGTGAAATAAAAGGCCTCAAAATAAATTTCTTTGCAAATAGGACCATATTCTTAAGATCCAATATCCATCTTCAGGATATGTAGAGCCCAAAATCCAAATTCCCACGAATTTTTTATTTTTATTTGATTTTTTATGAATTATTAGTCAATTAAAAGTGATAAATAATTCATATAAATCATGTAAAATCAAATAATTGATTTGGAAACATGTGGGAATCAGATTGAATCATCATTTAAGCCTTATAAACAAGGAAATTTCCTGCAAGCAAGATTGATTGAGAAAAAGATTGAAATTTGGACAAAATTAGAAACATTCATGAACCATATTTTCGAAGATTGCAAATCAAGGATTTGATTGGATTTTGTTCAAATTAGTTAACCTAAATCCTTCTACTATAAGTACAAAAGCATTGCAGACCTAGAATTCACGAATGCTCTGCCTCAAAGAACCCTAATCCGAGTCCTAAAAGTTCAAGAAAATCCCAAGATCGAATTCCAGATTGCAGGGCAATTCAAAGCTTTTGAAGGATTTAAACACCTTCCTCAAGTCTCCCTGAAGCTATTGGGATCATCACGCACGTGCAGCATCCCCAGAATAACCTCCATTAAGCCACGGTTTGTATCAATTTAAACTTCTTCGATTGCTTTAATTCATGGCATATAAACATGTTTTGATTGCATTATTTGGTTTGTTATGATGTAAGGATTGTTTCTGGATGGTTAATTGTTTGTTTGCGCACATATAGCGAATTATGCCATGATAGAAAACTAGGGTTTCATTTTAGGTATTTTTGTTACAAGTACATTTGAGCCAAATTAAGGCCATGGTTGTCTTCGTGAGGTCCAGACGAACACTCCCATGGCCTCGCGAAAATTTTTTGTTTGCGTTTGCACGTATTCGTAAATGCAGGGTTGTACCTATGGACGCGTCTGTAGGTATAGGTCGTTGCAGGACCTAAAACGACGGCCAGAGGTAGAAGACGACTGCGTGTCAACCTCCCATTAACTAGTTCGCGCGCGCGTTTGGATTTCAAAACAAGCAGATCCTGTGCTTTAAGACGCATGCTAGTGTGGTGCTCCCTCAGCGCATCAGCCATCAGATGAGTCTCCCATTAGATCCAACGCATCCTGAAGCAAGCAGCACCATGCACCTCAACCACTTGCCACACTTGATCCAAGCTAAGTTGTTTTTAATTTTTTTTATTTTTAATTACATGAATACCTTTTATTTATTTTCTTTTTTTTTTCTTCTTTTATTATGATTTCTTTTTTTGGTTTTACTTATTTTAACAAATTAGTTTTTACATAATAATTTTATAATTATTTATTTTTTATTGAAAACTCGATTTTTTTTCATAATTCTATCAATAATTGTTTTTTTAATATTAAAATTTTCATATATGCTTTTAATGAATTAAATAATTAGGATTTAATCCAATAATTATTTAATTGTTATATTTAATCGAACTTTCGTTTTTCCACCCTTTAATGGTTATTTAAAAATCAAATTATTAACTTTTCATATTTTATTTTGAGCCAATTGTTTTAACCCTAATTTACCCCGATAAATTAGGGTTGTCGATCTTTAATGCACTAACTTTTCTCTTCTTTTTCAGGGTTGATCAAGGATTCGATGAAGGCTCGAGACATTTGCATTAACTTGCCTCTTATTTTTCTTGCCTCTCTTATTTTTCTGCTTTTATTTCCCCCTTCCCCGCAGGTGTTTATTGTAATAGTGTAGGACCATTAAACTGTTTTATTTTTCTGCGTGGTTAGTAATCCTAGGGAGTGCAAGCCTTGAATTAACCTAGAATAATTAATTACAAGATAAGATAACCGAATTTAACCACGTGATTGTGCCACACACACACCTTTAGGGTAACCCCTCTTGTTGCCTGTTGCCTTATTATCTGTTTCCTTTTATTATTATTATAAAATAGTCAAGTCCCTCGATTCTGAGGATACCTAAAGAAAATGTTCCTCGAGGTTGCCTTATAAAAGATGATTGTCCCCATTGCTAAGGTATCCTCGTCTGTTGCCTAAAAGATTAAATGACTATTATATCATTCCCTTAGACTACCTGCCCTCTTTATGGCAGGGCCAGTCTTATGGCGAACGATAACTTCGATGACCCTATACATCCAATAAAAGGGCTTCCTACCCTCCTATGGTATGGATAGCCCCGAAAAGCTAAAAGAACAAATTTTTATAATTTTAGGGTAATTGCTTCTAATTGCTTGCTCTGGTTTAAATTCAAACTTTCCCTTTTTCAAAAACCTTCAAAAAGGCTACGCTTATTTCACAAGCTAAAGTCCTTATTCAAATCCTTTTTCTATTCACTTCAACATTTTGAAAAAAAAAGTGAGCTAAGCAATTAAGAGCCCATGGATACAAATGGTGCTTACACCTTCCCTTTGTATAATTTATCCCCCGAACTCAATCTCTTTCAAAAAGGTTTTTTCTGTTCTTTTAGCCTTTCTGTAAATTGGATAAAATAAAAGCCGGTGGCGACTCTTTCTATCTGCAACATTTCAAAAAAGTCAGTTCTCCCACCGTATTACAACAAGGAACATCTATCAGGCCCAACTCTTCAATGAATTCTTTAAACTCTATTTTTTTTGACTTATACCATACCTTTGGCTCCCTTTTCTTTCATTTGAAATTATAACAGAGTTAAAATCTCCACACAAACACCATTCTCTATCAATAAGTTACTCCTTATCTCTTTTAATTAACCCCATATCATCATTTTATTAATAATATTACAGGAAGAATACACATTGATAATGTAATAAAAATGATCACTCCAAGATACTTTGATACCTAAGTACTCATCTCCATTGAAACTCAAAATAGGATCTAAACAACTCAGCCTCCACAAAATTAATAAGCAACCTGATTAACTTATGACATTATTTGCAGACCAATCAACAATGATATTTCTCCACAAACTACTAACTAAACTATTATTTACAAGCTTGAATTTAGATTCTTGAAAGAGATAGATACCGACATCAACTGAATTGATAATATGACTAATATTTCTCCTCTTCACTTGGATTCCACCACCTCTAACGTTGAATGAAATTGTATTCATTAACTTGGTTTCTTTGCCGCCTTCATTGCCTCTTTGCCTTTCTTATCTCTTTACTCCATATCCTAATTCAAAATTTCTTTTCAAACCCTGTCTCCCATCTTTGACTCCGTGTTAACCCAGAATCTATTATTTCACTGCCTTATGTCTGAGTCTAAAGTTGAATCAAAGAAAAGAATCGAACCACTAGAGAAATTATCTTTATTCTCCAAATCTTCAAGGGGTTTTTGGCTTTGTGGTTTTGAAAATTTCCTTTTGGTGTTCTAAAAATTGAAAAATATGAAGGTTATGGTAGGTTACTCTCCCTTGCTCCAAACTTGAGACTTGAGTGCCCTCGTCTCTCTTAGATGGGCCTTTAACAACTTTAGGTCAATTAGAAACTTCTAGGAAAACCGTTATATTTTTATTCCCCCTATATCTAATTCTACCGCCTCCATCTGATTTTGAATTAGGTCTAATGGTCCAGCCTGCGATAGGAAAACATCCAATTTGTTCCCAAAATATTTGTTCAAGGGGTCCGTGAGAGGACTATTTTCTTCTCTTTCAGTTGACTTAGGGATATTATGATGACTTATGACCTCTGCTTGCTATCCTGGTGTCACCGCCATAGTTTCTGCCGGTTTAGACATGCAAGTTTGACCTTTCTAAACCAATTTATACATTTTGTAAAAAAAATTCCTTACCTGCTTCATTCCTCCCCTTGAAAACCCACACTACATTGTCTTGTCTACTTCCTACTTTCCTTGAATTTGTACTCTCACTGATATCTTTTGACATCGTCTTCTCTAGGGTCTCAATTCTCTATTCACTTGATATCTCTGAACAATTTTCCAATTTCACCTTGTCATCCTCTTGATATTTTAAATTTATTATCATTGGATCATGATAATCCTCCATCATTTTAATTCTAAAAAATTCATTGTTGATTTTGACACTAAAGGATTCATTGAGTACCATTGTGCATCTAGTTCTGGCTAATATTCTCGCTACTGTCATACCCCAAATCTGTCCTACCCTTTATTTTTCATCTGGCTTATACTTTCCATTCACCTGCATACCTCCATTAGGGCATTTGTCTGACTTTGCATTCATTCATTAAATAAAGCATCTAAAAGCATGGGATCAAGGATCATTAGGGTCAGGTTCTCAATGTGATTTAAGGATTCATTTTCTCCATATAATTGCAAGGATTCATTGATGCCTGAGATTTGAGGACATGGTTCATTTGGGGGTTAAAGCCTATATGAGGATATTCATTCAAGTCCATGATTGAATCTAATTTGGGTTAAAGATGTTTAAAGAGAATGCATGAGGAATTCTTTGAAACATTTTGAATGCAAACATGGCATACACATATTCAAGGTCTAAGCTACACTCTCCATTTGTAACAAGGGTCAAGAGAAAATGCAGGTTCGAAGGAGTAAGTAATATATGCCATCAATGTGCGAGTTTTGTCCAATAGAGTTCACAAGATATAAAAATAAGCAGCCAGGAGAAAGTTTTATACATCATCAAAATCCATACAATGTTCATACAATACCATTACATTTCATTGCAAACCATACAATACATACAAAATCCTAACCATACATACATCCTACTAATTCTCCATCTAACCTCCAATCCATTACATAACAATTGTTACAAAAAAAATATCCACACAAAGTCATCGGTCTCCTAACATCCTAAGAGCAATCTTCATGTATTCTTCAAGTTCAGTCTTGTTTAAAACTTCTTCAAGTCATCTTCAGTAACCAAGTGATTTCACCCACACCTTTCAAACTTGCAAACCTACATAAAACATACTCCACACCCATACTGAATATAAATCAGATTCTTCACTTTGAAGCCATATCATTCACTAATTTTCCAAACCTGCAAGACAATACCGTCATCGTCATCAGTTCGTTAACAAAATAGATCCTTGACAGTTCAAAGAAAATACAACACTAGACAATCCATCATTAATCCACCCAAGTTAGTCTAGTTCAAACTCAAACACATCATTACACCAGTATATATACACTAACAGTCCATTAACCGAGACTGAACCAAAAACTCAGAATAAACCAGTCCCACATTGTGGACCGTCCTTTCGGGCCATACCCCTCCGTGGGTGGGATACGTGAACTGACTCCTTTTTTGCGTCGATCGGACGCTTTCGCGTCACTCTTGAAAAAGTTTACAGAGTCGCCACCGACCTTTTATTTTATCCAATGAAGGAAAGGTTTATAAAAGACACAGAAAAAAGACCTTTGAGAGATTCTGGGTAAGGGGGTAGGTTATACAAAGGGAAGGTGTTAGCACCCTTTGTATCCATGGTTATCCATGGGCTCTTTAGTTTGCTTAGCTCATTTGCTTTACTTTTCAATTGATTCGGAATGCTTTACCTGTGTTTTTGAAATACCTTTGCAAATAGAATTTGTAATGATCCTTGTGCGGATATATACAAATGCTTGTTTATCTTTCGAAAGATGTTTTGAAAAGATCGTTAATTTTGTAATGATCCGTGTTTGGATGTATACAAAATATTGTCTTTTGGAAAATTTGTTTTGAAAAACAACAGTGTATGAGAATTTTGTTTGTTTTAATTTTGAGCAAGCAAACTAGGAGGTCTACCCTGAGTTGTAAGGTCTTTATCCTTGTTCCCTTTAAAAATCTATCCATTCGTCGGATATAAACAAAAGGTTCGATTTTGTACTCGAAACAGTAAAAATGTAACTTTGATTTTGAAAAGAGTGAAAAGGGGTTACCCTAGGAGGTGCAAATGTGATTGTGATTGAATTCAGATATTTATCTTTGAAGTTAGTGATCTGACGGTTCAGTTTTATCTTTGACATACACGCAGTTTATATGGGTGCTGGAAATTAAAATGCGGAAATGTAAAGTGCAGAAAGTAAATCTACGCTATTACATCGATTGTGCGGGAAATGTAAACTAGCCTATTTACATGAATTTGACATCCTATACATTTATCTAGGAATTTTAAATTGCAAGAAATAAAAGGCATATTTTTGTATTTTTGTGATTTATTTTAAATATAATTAATGCATTATTAATTAATTTAAAATAAAGAAAAGATGGAAATATGATTAAACCTAGCAAATAAGTTTAAAAATATGTACAAAATGTTTGTTAATTGATTTTAGAACAAAACTAATTTTTTTGGAATTTTTGAAATTGTTTTTTGGGTTTTTTAAGTTAATTAAGACATAATTATATAAATAATTACACAAATAATTAAAACTTAGAGAGAAAATTATTCAAAATATGTACAAAATTAGTTTATAATATATAAACAATATTTAACACAAAGAACAATTTTTTTTATGATTTTTTGATTGGTTAGAATAATTAAAAAGCAAATATATAATTATATACTAATTAATTATGCAAAATAGCCTTAATTTAAATAAAATATTAATATTTTTATGCCTAAAAATAAATAAATATTTTATCAGATTAAAACTAAAAATAAAAATATTTTTTGGTGTTTTATGATTGGTTGATTTTAATAAAAATGCAAAATATAGAGATTTATTAATTAAAACCTGCAGGGGGGTGTGCTAAGCAAATCTGGAAAAGAACTATGTTTAGTTCAAGAGATGCTTTTTGGGCCAGAAACCAGGGGTGTGGATATCACTACGTACAGGCCCAGTCCACTTGTTCTTTTATTTTTTCTGATTTTTAGTTATGTGGGGTCCACGTTTTTAAACCAGAGCCAATCATGTTATAACGTTTTGCCACGCATGCCACAGACTTATTGACCAGCCAATAGGAGCGAGGGAAGGAGCCACGCGTGCAGTCAACCATGCCCTAGCCTTGCTGACCACCGGAACAGTGTTTTCCGGTTGTCTTCTCCGGCGAGGTGGTTTTCAAAACCTGCAAAATAGTTAGTTTAAACACCAAATGAAGACCCTACCCCCCTAAATCGAGGTCTGGGAATCCAATGGTGAGGTTAGTTTGGACTGAAAATGCTTGTGTTAAGAGATTCGAAGAGAAACATAAACTCACGGTTGACAATGGCAACCCATGTTCAGGACGTTAGAATTCTCATGCTAGGGTTCAAACCTGATCTAATGATCAGTATAAGCTCAACCATAACCGTGAGACATGTTAACAACGCATAAAATTTGAATTTGAACTAAATGAAAGTTTACCAAATCGGAGAGTGAGAGAACTCGAGTTTCAGGCCTCTATGAACTTGGTTATGGATCTGAACTTACTCAAATAAGTTCCAGGAAGTGATTTATGGACTTAGTTTGCTTTGAAACTAGCTGCAAATTTGAATACGAATTTTGAAGTTTCTTTGATTATTTTTTGAAATATGAAGTGTGTTCTTGCTATATCTTTGATCTATTTCGTGTGTCTCCTTTACATTGAAGCATCCTAGCCTATTTATAAGCCAAGGGCTGCTTAAAAACTAAGCTAAAAGCATTGATGAGCTTTGTTGAAACTTTGATTTTTAAATATTAAAAATCTTTGAAAACTTGACCAAGTCACCTTGCCTTTACTTCTCTTGCCTTGCTCTTCAATCTTCTGCAGAAAGAGGAAGATTCTTTGAGGTGAGTCATGCTTGATTTGTAAGCTACCATTTATCCATGCATTTTCCTTTTAATTTTAATCTTAAAGTAAGATAAAATCATGCAAAAATGGATAAAAAATGGTATGGGCTTAGTCTTGGTCGTGGGAGGCCCATAATATCATGGAAATGATGTTTGAATGCTGAAAACTTGGCCCCATTTGGAAAAAATACATTTTTGAGCAATGTTGATTTCATGCATTTTCCCAAAATTTAGCCAACTTCAACAAGGTGTAAATCCTTCAATTTTTGTCATATGAAGGAGATCTTGCACTTTTTGGAAACCTCAAAGAGTCCTCTAACCAATGTCTTTGGTCTCATATCAAAATGATTTTTGGTTCTCCTTGTGTGTCCATTTGAAAAAAGTGTCTTTTTGTTGACTTTGAAAATGACCTGTAATGTCTTTGGTCATATTTTTCAAATGGTGAATCCAATGACCATGGGATCAATGGCATTTGAAAGATAATTGAATTTCCTTCAAAACCAGCTTTGGTTTGAATTTTTTGGATGAAGGATGAGAGAGTTATGATCAGTCAAAGTTGAGTTGACTTTTCAGGCAAAAACCCTAATTTTGAATCTTAGGGTTTTGTTGATTTTTGATCTTTCCTTGATGAATTGTGATCATCCAATGATCAAATGTTGAATCCTTTGACAAAATATGGACTTTGACAAAAAATTTCATTTTTGACTGTCAGTTGACTTTTTTGGTCAAACGGTTCGTCTGTTGACTGTTTGAGCTGCTGACGGTGCGTCTGAGTGAATTGAAGTTTGAAAATTTGTATGATGGTACTTTGAGATGTATGGATGTATATGAAATCCATTTGAGCTCTCAAAACTTGTTGCTCCTGTTAAAACAAGAAAAACCCTGATTAGGGACTGTCTGTATAGGAGGCAGTTAAGCGTACCTGATTTTTGTGCAGTGCTGAGTTTCTGCTAATCATGTGATATTCAGAAGACTTCTAACACAAAAATCTTGGAAATTTGAATTGTGAATGATTGATTTGATTGATTGTACAAATCACTGTGAATTGTACCGTCTGCAGTTTGTCTGTCAACCGACTGTTCGTGTACTGAAGCAGCAGTTAAAGTGAAAAAATCAACTGTCAAAGTTAATTTTCTTTTTTTGTTGTTATTTTTGTTTTTGTTATATGTGAAGCATGAAAAATTTATTTACATGACTTGTTAGAAAACAGAAACATAATAACAGATATTTACAGTATGCGGGTAAAATTACCGATAATAATCCTGAAAATTGTTAAATGCACAGAAATAGAAATATTTGACTGGCAGAAACACACAAAATATTATCTTAGTAATTAAGCAATATTATGACAAATAGTACAACATTTAATACTGACAGTATAAATATTACATACTATTGAACAGTACGACGAATAGACGGTACGTTTAAGAAAATAAGAAACACGGCAAACTTTAAAAATGACGGTTGATGAACCATGCTATGATCAATAACATGTAGAGGATTGGGAATGCAACCATTGCAGGTCCACACTCCTCAGGACTATGCAGGCAGAAGAAAGTCATGATCACCGTAGCAATGGTGATGACTGTAAGAAACAGTGTCTCTATCCACTTTGCCATTCTTGTCAGGGAAGAAGAGAAAATAGATATGAGGTAGGAATTTGAAAGATGAATTGGAATTTGATGTGAGATTTTATGAAAGAAAATGAGAGGTATTTATAGAATGGAAAGAAGGAAAGAGACGTTGGGGAATAGCGTGATTCCGTACAAAAGGAAAATTTGAGTGGTAGTGAGATTTGAAAGAAAGTGTAAGGTATTGTTGGGAAAAGAGAGATGGATAGAATAAAGTTGAGATTTGAATTTGAAAGGATAGATTTGAAAAGATTTTGAAAATAATGGAATATAGCACAAAAGTTAGTGGGAAAACAAAAACAATTGTTACCAGTACAGTGTGAGTTTCCTGCTTTTGCGCCTGCAAAAAGATTTAACCCTGCATGAACTGTGTTAGTACTATTTATTTGTAAAATAAATAAATAGTATTTGTGAGGTAAAGAACAGTATTTGGCGTTTGCGTAAGAATAAATTCCACTGTAAGCCAAGTTACTGTGTAAGAAAAATTCTGAAAACCAAGTTCTTCATATGTCAGGATATTTTGAAAAAATCCATGTTTATATGAGACTCTTAGTTTTCATATTGAAACTTTCCTGAAAAAAGAAGTGGGCAAATTTTGGGGTATAACAGTTGCCCCTATTCAATCTTCTTAAACCTGAAGAGATTGTCTGAAATCTGAGGGTAGAAGATGATTGAATAAATAGATGCCCTGAAAATTTGCACTTACCTTGATCAGCAGAGATGTTGGAAGTTGCATTTGAATGTTGTCTGCGAAATGTTGTTGGCAGATTGAAACATTACCTGAGATGGGCTTTCGGATGCCACCTGGACAATGTGTTGATGGTTTGTTCATCAGAATGAATCTGTTGATTATATCTTGATGAAGGATTTGAAAGTTGATCATTGTGGAACCGTTTGAGGTATCACTTTAGATCTGCAATGTTAGATCGTTCTGGAACCGTCGGAGGTTTCGCCTTAGATCTGCAATGTTAGATCGTTCTGGAACCGTCTGAGGTTTCGCTTTAGATCTGAAATGCTAGATCGTTCTGGAACCGTCTGAGGTATCGCCTTAGATCTGAAATGCTAGATCGTTCTGGAACCGTCTGAGGTATCGCCTTAGATCTGAAATGCTAGATCGTTCTGGAACCGTCTGAGGTATCGCCTTAGATCTGAAATGCTAGATCGTTCTGGATCCGTCGGAGGTATCGCCTTAGATCTGAAATGCTAGATCGTTCTGGAACCGTCTGAGGTATCGCCTTAGACTAGCAATGTTAGATGATAAATGAGTTGAGAATGAGAGTTCTTCAGAGTGAATCTTTGGTTTGATTGTATCTGAAAGGATTGCTTGTCTGAATAAGATTCAGGATGAACACTGCATGTGAGTGAGAACATCTTTGCTGAAGACATCTGTCTACCTGAAAAATCAAGTTAATAATATGCGATGTCTATGATGCATGTATGATATGAGATCCTCGAGCTAGAGGAGAAATATGCAAGTTATGTTGTGTATGAATATGCGTATGATGCATGATTGTGAATGTGAATATGTGAATGTGAATATGTGAATGTGATGTCAAGCTTCTAATTGGAAAAATAAATTCCCACTAGTCAGCTGGACATGAATGTATTGTGATCGTTGATGATCTTTTGTCTTGCTTGAGTACCCTCGTCTGGGGAAATTCTTTGAGAACCAGGATATTCTATTGAAGGATCTTTGACTACTGCTTGGGGAACCAAAGGTAACTGGAAGCTCTGATGCCCTTTCAAATGGGAATGAGGAAGATGCATAATCCTCCGATGCACTATCTGACCAAGTCCGGGTGCGGGGATCACACCTTCTGAAGATAGTAATCTGGAACAACCCTGCTGAGGAATAAGACTTCTTTCGAAAGAAAAATCTTTTTGAGGGATTTGTTGAGGAATGTGTCTCCATTGGGAAAACTTCCTTCTGATGCTGGTTTAGGATAATGTCCAAATAATTGGGACATGTCCGGAATGCTATTCCTGTTTTTCCTGGTAAACATCAATCATATTCAAATGCATATGTTCATTCAAAATATCATTGGGATGCTCGCGTATTCAAAACAGAAAAAATGAAAATGTTAGTTATAAGCTGCATTGATTTTTGAAAAGGTGCCGTGATAGGCGGATTAGTATAGGGAGACAACAATCCTAGAAGTAGGAAATTGTCAGAAAGTTTTGAAAAGTATTTATGAAAAGAAATAGCTATGTGAGAACGATCCAGTCAAGTTTCAATTCTGCTATTGCCAATCTGTCTTCGAGCATCTCATCCCTCACTTGTTGGAAGAAAGTGATTGGACTGATCGGTGTCTTTGAGGTGTTGAACCTTGTCGGTGAGTAGGCAGCTGAGCGGGACATAGTTGTATGCTTTATTCCCTAATTTTTGCCTAGGCTGCCCTTTCAGGTTTTCAGCCTACCGGGATTGTATTTGTTTTGTCTCTAATTTTTGCCTGGATCGCCCTTTCGGGTTTTCAATCCACCGAGACGCTCATTTTTGCCTAAGTTGCCCTTTCAGGTTTTCAACTTAGCGAGCTGTATTTTTTTTTTTAAGCAAAGTACTTTTTGACTATGTCCGCATTCACAGGGTGTGGGAAATCCTCGCCATCCATGGTGGTAAGCAACATGGCACCGCCGGAGAATATTTTCTTGATTATGAATGGTCCCTCGTAGGTGGGGGTCCATTTGCCTCTGGGATCACCTTGTGGTAAGATGATGCGTTTGATAACCAAGCCACCAGTTTGGTATGCTTGACTTTTGACTTTCTTGTTGAATGCTTTGATCATGCGCTTTTGGTATAGCTGGCCATGACAGATAGCTGCAAGTCTTTTCTCATCGATCAAGTGTATTTGGTCGAATCGAGTTTGAATCCAATCGTCTTCGTCTAGATCGGCTTCTTTCATGATCCTTAAGGAAGGAATCTGGATTTCGATTGGGAGAACTGCTTCCATACCGTAGACTAACGAGAATGGAGTTGCCCCTGTTGAAGTACGCGCAGATGTGCGATAACCATGAAGAGCAAAAGGTAACATCTCATGCCAGTCTTTGTAGGTTACTGTCATCTTTTGTATGATTTTCTTGATGTTTTTGTTGGCGGCTTCGACAGCGCCGTTCATCTTTGGTCGATATGGAGAAGAATTATGATGTTTGATCTGGAACTGCGTGCAGAGTTCAGTAATCATTTTGTTGTTTAGATTCGTGCCATTGTCAGTGATGATCCTTTCGGGGATGCCGTACCGACAAATGAGATTGTGCTTGATAAACCTGGCTACCACATTCTTGGTAACAGAAGCATATGAAGCTGCCTCTACCCACTTTGTGAAGTAGTCAATAGCGACCAGGATAAAGCGATGTCCGTTGGAAGCAGTAGGTTTGATTTCTCCAATCATATCAATACCCCACATTGCGAAAGGCCAAGGAGCCGTCAGAACGTTTAATGGAACTGGAGGTACATGCACTTTGTCGGCATATATCTGGCATTTGTGACAAGTTTTGGAATGATGATGGCAATCTGTCTCCATGGTAGACCAGTAGTAACCTGCTCTCAAGATCTTTTTAGCCATTGTATGTCCGTTGGAATGAGTACCGAAGGTACCATTGTGTATGTCTTCCATGATTTGTTCTGCTTCCTTCTTGTTTACGCAACGAAGTAAAGTCGAGTCATGGTTGCGCTTGTACAAAGTTCCATTGCTTAGGAAGAATTTGGAGGCAAATCTCCTTAGAAACTTTCTGTCGTTAATAGATGCCCCTTCAGGGTACTCCTGGGTTTCGAGATACCTTTGTATTTCATGGAACCATGATTTGTCTTCCATTTGTTTGGTATCGATCTCATTGCAATAGGCTGGTTCGTCTTGCCTGTAAATGGTGATCATAGGAGCTTCGTCGTCCCAATTGACTTTGAACATGGATGACATGGTAGCTAAGGCATCAGCTAGTTGATTTTCTTCGCGTGGGATGTGTTCGAAAGTGATCTCCTCGAAGTAAGGCATCAAACTCAACACATGTTCTTTGTATGGAATTAGATTTGGGTGCTTTGTGTCCCATTCCCCTTTGACTTGGTAGATTACCAAGGCCGAGTCTCCGTAGACTTCAAGGAATTTGATTTTTAGATCAATTGCAGCTTTGAGACCCAGAATGCATGCTTCGTATTCGGCTATATTGTTGGTGCAATTGAAACACAATCTGGCGGTGAAGGGTGTATGACCTCCTGTGGGGGAAATGATCACAGCTCCGATGCCATTGCCGAGCGCATTAGAAGCTCCGTCAAAAACCATAGTCCATCGGGATCCTGGTTGTTTGTAGTCATTGACTAGCATAATGTCTTCGTCTGGGAAGTCAAAGTTCAATGCCTGATAATCATCTACTGCTTGATGAGCTAAATGATCAGCTACCACACTTCCTTTGATTGCTTTTTGCGAAGTGTATTGAATGTCATATTCTGTTAGGATCATTTGCCATCTTGCAATCCTTCCAGAGAGAGCAGGTTTTTCGAACACGTATTTGATTGGATCCATCTTGGAGATCAGGAAAGTGGTGTGATTTAGCATATACTGTCTTAGTCGGCGAGCCGCCCATGCTAAGGCACAGCAAGTTTTTTCGAGTAGTGAGTATCTTGTTTCACAATCGGTAAACTTTTTGCTAAGATAGTAGATTGCGTGCTCCTTTCGACCGGAATCGTCATGTTGTCCGAGTACACACCCCATTGAATCTTCTAACACAGTTAGGTACATTATCAGAGGTCTGCCTTCCACAGGAGGTAACAAGATTGGCGGTTTTTGAAGGTATTCTTTGATTTTATCAAAGGCTAACTGGCATTTGTCATTCCATCTTTCCACTTGATCTTTCTTCAGTAATTTGAAGATTGGCACACAAGTAGGAGTCATATGGGCAATGAATCTGGCTATGTAGTTTAGACGTCCCAAGAATCCTCTGACTTGTTTCTCGGTACGGGGTATAGGCATTTCTTGAATGGCTTTGACCTTGGCAGGATCAACCTCAATACCTTTACTGCTGACGATGAAACCTAAGAGTTTACCGGATCTTACTCCAAAGGTACACTTGTTCGGGTTCAGTCGCAATCTGTATTTCTTGAGTCTGTCAAACAGCTTGTGTAAATGACTCAAATGTTCTTCTTCGGTGTTGGATTTTGCGATCATGTCATCGACATACACCTCTATTTCCTGATGAATCATATCATGAAATAGTGTTACCATTGCTCGTTGGTAGGTAGCTCCGGCGTTTTTCAGACCAAAGGGCATTACTTTGTAACAAAAGGTTCCCCAGGGTGTTGTGAAGGTTGTTTTTTCCATGTCTTCGGGTGCCATCTTGATTTGATTGTACCCTGAGAATCCGTCCATAAAGGAGAATACCTTGCATTGTGCGGTATTGTCAACTAGTACATCGATGTGCGGTAAAGGGAAATCATCTTTAGGGCTTGCCCGGTTCAGATCTCTGTAGTCTACACACATTCTGACTTTCCCGTCTTTTTTGGGTACAGGCACGATGTTAGCTATCCAAGGAGGATAACTTACAACTTTTAGGAATCCGGCATTGAATTGTTTTTCAACCTCGTCTTTGATCTTTTTTGACATATCAGGCTTACTCCTTCGCAGTCTCTGTTTGACCGGAGTGCTTCCTTCTTTGATTGGCAGGCGATGAACTACAATGTCCGTGTCAAGGCCAGGCATATCTTGATAAGACCAGGCGAATATCTCGGCGTAGTCTTGCAACAATTGAATCAGTCTTTGCTTGACACTGTTTTCTAAGTCAGCCCCAATTCTGACCTCTTTCTTTTCTTCGTCACTGCCCAAGTTGATGACCTCAATCGGCTCCTCATGAGGCTGTATGGCTTTTTCTTCTTGTTCTAGAAGTCTTGCAATTTCTCTTGGCACTTCACAATCTTCCTCACTTTCGTCCTCAGTTTGGTAGATCGGATTTTCAAAGTCATGACGGGCAATAGCAGAGTCGTTATTGACTGGATCCAGCGTGTATGTGAATCTGCATGGTAGATATGTGAGTGTGTATGAAGAGAAAAACATAGCTATTTGAAAGCGAATAAAGAAAGAAAAAGGATCACAAAATTTTGAACATGCAAGCATCCCATGATTTTATTGAATGCACATAATCATGATATGACAAACCCTTTTTATAGAAGGACCGTTGTGCTAAGGCACACGGCTTTCAAGCTCATGGTTCGATTGTTCAGGAACCACTTTTATCTTTGCACAATATACACAAAGAAAACAGGAAATGGCATTTACTCCTGATCAAAGGAGATCACATCCTCTGCTTTCCAGTTGTTCAATCCACCGTTGTTAGCAGGGAGCACCCAGCTGTTCCAGTTGCAGTTGTTCTTTTCGTCTTCCGTAGCATTGATTCCGCTAGTGGGAAAATGCGTAGGTAATTCCTCAGGATAAGTTGGATGATTTGTTGGATATGAGAATCCAGGTGGAGGTCCCTCTATTGGCTGAGCGAGATGCTCGATAAGGCCGTCCCATGCAGTAGGAATGATGTTTTGAATAGAGACTTGTGCATCCTGATAAGGAGTGTACTGTGACAGAAAATAACCTTCGTTGTTTGGCATCTTCCTGGCTTCTTCAAGAGCGAAGTTGTCGTCGTACTGTTCGTCCCATCCAGTCGGGACAATGTCTTTGATGGGAGTTGAAAAGCTCGGAGGAGCGGAATATTTCACCATATAGTCGTATTTGCCGCTGGGTTCTCCTAGCGTGTCCCATACTTCTTTGGGTGGATTTTGATATTGCTGAGTGACGGGACTTGTGATACTTCCGTCATTTTGATTACCCTCTTCTGTTGGAGTAAGATCTTCCAGAGCAATGTAAGAATTCTGAGGTGTGATATACTGGTAGTTGTAACCGTCATTTGGTCCTCCCACAGCATCCCACATTCCCATGGTAATGGGTGGAATTTCGTCTGGATATGGCTGAATGATGTGGTTCAAGTATGTCCCTTCATCATCAATGGCGTTTACTTCTTGGCTGGCGAAGTGTGATATTAACCCTTCAGAGCGAGGATTTTGATCATTCTTTTGATTTTCACCATTATAGCCCAGACCTAGCTTGTCGGACTTGTAGGGTATATCAGGGAGTTGTCCCCATACTGTGCGATCACCCTGTTCAATCATGGCTTTGGCATCTTTGAGAGAAGCCATAGTTGTAGCTGGAGTAGCAGGAATATGCTTGGTGGTAGAGATATCTGGAGATACAACCTCAAAAGCTTGATACGGAGTTTCGATGGATTCGCCCTCCATCTCAACATACTTGTCGTTGCTCAAGTGACTGACCATATATTCTTCTTCGCCATAGACTGTGACAACCTTTCCTTTTACTGGGTATTTTAACTTCTGATGCAGGGTAGAAGTTACAGCGTTTGCCCCATGTATCCAAGGGCGTCCTAGTAAACAGGAGTATGTTGGAAGAACGTCTATTACGGAAAAGATAACATCGAAAGTTTGAGAGCCCACTCTGATTGGGAGCTTAACTTCTCCGTACACCGTTCTTGTTGACCCATCGAAGGCTCTTACAACCACATCACTTGGTTGTAGCACAACTCCTTTGAAGTCAAGTTTTTCCAGTATTACCTTTGGTAACACGTTTAGAGAGGAACCATTGTCTATTAGCACATGAGACAGAGTGGTGCCGTTGCATTCGATAGAGATGTGCAGGGCCTTGTTGTGATTTCTTCCAGCAGGAGTTAGATCCACATCAGAGAAACCAAGACCATTGGGCACTGTAAGACTGGCGACACAATTCTCAAATTGGTCGATTGGGATTTCTTGAGGCACATGCGCAGCTTGAAGGAACTTCATTAGAGCTTTAGCATGAGCTTCTGAATATTTTAGCAGAGATAACATTGAGATTTTTGAAGCAGTGTGCCCCAGTTGCTCAACAATATTGTAATCACTTTTGCAGATGATTTTCAATATTTCCTCCATTTCTTGCTTTGATGGATCCTCAGCAGTGATCTCCACCGGGGTTTGAATTTGTTCAACTTGTGGCTCTTTGCCTCGAGCGTTGACATTTTGATTAGGAACTGGGACTCGGACTGGACCAGCAGCAACATTTGGAGAAATTTCTGGTGAAAAGATTCTTCCACTTCTCGTGATCTTGCTGGTACCCGCGATATTACCCACAGTTGGAGTAGTTAACTTTGCGGTCTCTTCAGTCGAGGTACTTTGCTTAACTCCATGAATGTAAACATTAGTGTCATATCCCCATGGGACAGCTTTGTCTGAGGAGTATGGAAATGGAGTTGGACTAGCAATGACTACTGATGCCACTTTGAGTGTAGCAGAAATTTTGAATGGAACCTTGGCAGAGATTTTGAATGGTAAGCTAGAGATTACTGAGGCATCCTCTATTCTTATCCCGTTTGCAAAGACTTCGCACAGTACGTCCATAGAAGGGAGCCTCTCAAACATAATGATACGGCGATCCATCCATTTTTGAATTCCCATCCTCAGATTTTCACAACCATTGGGCAGGCAAGAGCAGTAAAAGCAGTCGGGGTCACATCCTGGGAAGTAACCAGCTCGGATTAGCTTTCCTTTGACTTCGCAGAGTGGAGTTGATAATTCGTTCACATCATAGATGTAAACAGTGTCCAGGATAGCGTTGACAGTTTTGTCATGCTTTGGCATAGGTGCTGTGATGACATTTGGAGTTTCTGGAGGATCGAACTCAATTTCACCAGCATCTATCATGTCTTGGATTTTATTTTTCAGGGCCCAGCAGTGATCTGCGTCATGTCCTGGACAGTTTGAATGATAGGCACATGTTGCATCAGGGCGATAATTCAGAGAAGAAGTATTGACATTCTTCGGAGGACCCCTTAATGTGATCAGATCCGCTTTAAGCAAGTGCTGCAATGCCTGAGAGATTGGCATGTTGATTTTGGTGAAAGTTCTTCTTGGTGCATCTGGTCGATGCGTATATTTTGGCTGTTGATCTTTTTGAGGTGCAGATGCGGAGATCATAACTGCCCCTACAGATTGATGCTGATCACTTTTGTGACTTGTCTGAATTTGCGCTGTATTGACCTCATTTCTGATGGGCCTTTTTGTAGTACCAGAGGAGGATCCTACTTGAATTTTTCCATTTCGAATGCCACTTTCGACACGTTCTCCGGTCAGTATTAGGTCAGTGAAACCTGATGATGAACTTCCCAGCAAATGGCTATAGAATGGGCCAGTTAAAGTGCCCATGAACATGTCGACTAGTTCGCGATCAGATAAGGGTGGTTGAACCCTTCCAGCCATATCTCTCCACTTTTGTGCATACTCTTTGAAACTTTCTTTTGGTCCCATAGACATGCCTCGCAATTGAGTACGAGTGGGTGTAAGATCAGCATTGTATTGGTACTGTTTGTAAAAAGCAGCAGCTAATTCTTCCCAAGTATGAACCTTGGTATTTTCTAGCTGGTAGTACCATTCGAGTTGTGTACCTGACAGACTTTCTTGAAAAAAGTGAATCCACAATTTGTTATCTGTTGTATGAGGTTGTATCTTCCTCACATAAGATCTCAAATGTAGTTTTGGACAAGAAACTCCATCATACTTTGCAAAGGTTGGAACTTTGAATTTTGGAGGGATGACAACATCCGACACGAGTCCCAGATCATTGAAATCTAAGCCAGGTATTTTTTGTATTTCCATAGCTTTCATACGATCCTCCAACTGTTGGTATTTGTCATCATCCTGTTCGTCTCCAGAATGATCTTCTTCTTCATTTGAAGAGAGAGAGGGTTTAGCAGAACCCTGGTTGCTTTGATTATCTTCTTGTTCACCATCACCGACTATTTCAGGGATTGGTGGCTTTTTGATCTTTTTGACAGGGATCTTGATCTTCCTTCTCAGGTAACTCAAGCCTGCAGATTCTTTGGGCTTCTTCTTCTTCTTGAGTATCAGGGCTTTCAGCTCTTGTTGCCCCTTTGCCAGTTCCAGAATTGCCACTTGAACTTGGGCATTCTGTACTTCGAGATTCTTGATGCTTGCCTCAGATTCCATCTCTTCTGACTGAAATAAACAGCGAAGAGATGAGAAACCCGTCATGAGAACCTGTTATGAAATGTGTATGACTGGATGCCATGTGTATGCAATGTATGAAATGCAAATGCAATGTATATGAATGCAATGTATGAAATGTATATGCAATGCATGAAGTGAAATGTGTGTGCAATTTTTCAAGGATCTTAGAGTTTAGATTTGTTAAAGAAGAAACAAACGTTAGTTAATCAATTTATTTCTTTTTTCTTTTTCTGCTTCTTTTTTTTTTATTTGCCTCATTTGGGCTTACAAGACAGAAATAAAATGGAATGATCCTTCAGGTCTCCCGTGGACGCTTTCTCTTTGTCCCCAGGAATGCGTTGATTCTTTGTTCTTCTTGAAGCTGTCTGGTGAGCTCGAATAGCCTTCTCTCATAGTCCTGACAGTGTTCTTTGAAGGTGTCTCTTTCCTCTTTGAGTTGAACCCAGGATTTTTGCAACTCTTCCAAGTCAGTTGGCATATCCGGGTGTAGAATAACTTGAGGTTCGTAACCTTCGACTTCTGATTTGATAGTCACAGGTAGAACAGCGGGATAGGGCATCATGAGTTTTTGAGCATGAGTACGCACCCATCTGAGGTAAAGTTCCATAGGAATAGAATTCCATTGCCCCAGAGTTTTGCTTTCTATTCTATAGACACTGTCCCAAGCCTGTATGAATCTTCGTCGGTGTCTGTGAGAATCATTCTCGTAATCAAACACAATGCCACGGATAATCATGTCATGAGGACCGTTGCTTCTTGCATATCCGAATTGGCGTAGAGCTAGAGAGGGATTGTAAGTGATACCTCCTTTAATGCCAAGGAGTGGCACATTAGGGTATTCTCCACAATGATCAATGATAGTAATGTCTCTTTGAAAGAAGTTGTTCCATCGGATATCTGAATGAGATAAAGACATGATTCTGTAAGACCATTGTGCTCTTTGTTCATTTCTCAGTACTGATCGGGGAAGATGACATGTAAACCACCTAGCCAGTAGTGGTATACAGCACATGAGAGTTCCTCGTTTCTTCATGGTACGAGTGTGTAGAGAATGTAGAATGTCTCCCAGCAATGTTGGTACCGGGTTGCGAATTAGGAAAAGGTTGATGATGTGTACACTTATGAACTGGTCGGAATTAGGGAACAAAACCAACCCATAGATCAAAAGAGCCATAACTTCTTCAAAAGCTGGATAACTTTTGTTTTCTAGCAGTAGTCGAGCCTTTTCCAGTAAGAATTTGGCAAGCAAACCCTCAACTCCACTCTTTGTTTCCCAATTGGATTTGATTTCTGACTTTTGCAGATGTAAAGCAGCAGCAATGACTTCAGGTTTTGGTTTTCTTTCTAAACCATTGAAAGGTAATTGATCTCGGATTGGTAATCCAATTAATTCAGAGAATTCTTCCAAAGTGGGTACCAACTGGTAATCAGGAAATGTGAAGCAATGATGTTCAGGGTCGAAGAACTGGAACAGGACCCGTATCATGTCTTCTTCAAACTTTGAGGTAACCAAATGGAGTAGGTGACCATGCTTTTCAGTGAATTGAGCATTCCTGGGGAATTCTGCTACCAAGACTTTGAGTTCAGATGGCACCGTTGAGATATTGATTCGGATGTAATCTCTGGTGGCGGGAGCCATTACCTGCAAAAACAAAAGTAAACTCTTTGATCCTTGAAATGTGTAGTGAAAAATGATGTGTTTATGATGCAAACATGTGGCACACAAAAACAAATCAAACAATAGCCTTAGGTTTAAAGGCTTGCATGAGGTTGATAGGTGATACCCTCCCCTCTGAAGTTGAGTTGGTTGAAAACCTGTCCTAGAATAGTATTCGGGTTCTATGATCCTTGGAGACAACATCTCAATACGGCGCTCGGACGGCCGATCAAGAATATTCCTCGAGGATAACTAGCTTCGATCAATTTCAAAGCTAGCCACTTAATAGGCCACAAGTCAAGTTCAACTAAAAGGTTCTAAGACAAATTAGTGTTAATGACACTTCGGAAGCCTAATATACTCCTTGATCGCTTTCAAGGGACATCAGTATAAACCAAAGTATCACACTAACGATGACTACCAGATCAACCGTATCGGTACATGCCGTACAGTTTCCTTGGTCTATTGTCATATACTTAAGGTATCTCGAGATTCGGGTTAGAATCTTTCACACAAGCAAAGTACCCAAGCAAACCTGTGAAAAGTAAAGCAATCAGATCAAACAATTGAAAACATCGAAATGATCTATACTCTAAAGGTAACCCCTTTTGAAAACATTTTGAATTTGTATTCCCCAGCAGAGTCGCCAGTTCTGTGGACCGTCCTTTCGGGCCATACCCCTCCGTGGGTGGGATACGTGAACTGACTCCTTTTTTGCGTCGATCGGACGCTTTCGCGTCACTCTTGAAAAAGTTTACAGAGTCGCCACCGACCTTTTATTTTATCCAATGAAGGAAAGGTTTATAAAAGACACAGAAAAAAGACCTTTGAGAGATTCTGGGTAAGGGGGTAGGTTATACAAAGGGAAGGTGTTAGCACCCTTTGTATCCATGGTTATCCATGGGCTCTTTAGTTTGCTTAGCTCATTTGCTTTACTTTTCAATTGATTCGGAATGCTTTACCTGTGTTTTTGAAATACCTTTGCAAATAGAATTTGTAATGATCCTTGTGCGGATATATACAAATGCTTGTTTATCTTTCGAAAGATGTTTTGAAAAGATCGTTAATTTTGTAATGATCCGTGTTTGGATGTATACAAAATATTGTCTTTTGGAAAATTTGTTTTGAAAAACAACAGTGTATGAGAATTTTGTTTGTTTTAATTTTGAGCAAGCAAACTAGGAGGTCTACCCTGAGTTGTAAGGTCTTTATCCTTGTTCCCTTTAAAAATCTATCCATTCGTCAGATATAAACAAAAGGTTCGATTTTGTACTCGAAACAGTAAAAATGTAACTTTGATTTTGAAAAGAGTGAAAAGGGGTTACCCTAGGAGGTGCAAATGTGATTGTGATTGAATTCAGATATTTATCTTTGAAGTTAGTGATCTGACGGTTCAGTTTTATCTTTGACATACACGCAGTTTATATGGGTGCTGGAAATTAAAATGCGGAAATGTAAAGTGCAGAAAGTAAATCTACGCTATTACATCGATTGTGCGGGAAATGTAAACTAGCCTATTTACATGAATTTGACATCCTATACATTTATCTAGGAATTTTAAATTGCAAGAAATAAAAGGCATATTTTTGTATTTTTGTGATTTATTTTAAATATAATTAATGCATTATTAATTAATTTAAAATAAAGAAAAGATGGAAATATGATTAAACCTAGCAAATAAGTTTAAAAATATGTACAAAATGTTTGTTAATTGATTTTAGAACAAAACTAATTTTTTTGGAATTTTTGAAATTGTTTTTTGGGTTTTTTAAGTTAATTAAGACATAATTATATAAATAATTACACAAATAATTAAAACTTAGAGAGAAAATTATTCAAAATATGTACAAAATTAGTTTATAATATATAAACAATATTTAACACAAAGAACAATTTTTTTTATGATTTTTTGATTGGTTAGAATAATTAAAAAGCAAATATATAATTATATACTAATTAATTATGCAAAATAGCCTTAATTTAAATAAAATATTAATATTTTTATGCCTAAAAATAAATAAATATTTTATCAGATTAAAACTAAAAATAAAAATATTTTTTGGTGTTTTATGATTGGTTGATTTTAATAAAAATGCAAAATATAGAGATTTATTAATTAAAACCTGCAGGGGGGTGTGCTAAGCAAATCTGGAAAAGAACTATGTTTAGTTCAAGAGATGCTTTTTGGGCCAGAAACCAGGGGTGTGGATATCACTACGTACAGGCCCAGTCCACTTGTTCTTTTATTTTTTCTGATTTTTAGTTATGTGGGGTCCACGTTTTTAAACCAGAGCCAATCATGTTATAACGTTTTGCCACGCATGCCACAGACTTATTGACCAGCCAATAGGAGCGAGGGAAGGAGCCACGCGTGCAGTCAACCATGCCCTAGCCTTGCTGACCACCGGAACAGTGTTTTCCGGTTGTCTTCTCCGGCGAGGTGGTTTTCAAAACCTGCAAAATAGTTAGTTTAAACACCAAATGAAGACCCTACCCCCCTAAATCGAGGTCTGGGAATCCAATGGTGAGGTTAGTTTGGACTGAAAATGCTTGTGTTAAGAGATTCGAAGAGAAACATAAACTCACGGTTGACAATGGCAACCCATGTTCAGGACGTTAGAATTCTCATGCTAGGGTTCAAACCTGATCTAATGATCAGTATAAGCTCAACCATAACCGTGAGACATGTTAACAACGCATAAAATTTGAATTTGAACTAAATGAAAGTTTACCAAATCGGAGAGTGAGAGAACTCGAGTTTCAGGCCTCTATGAACTTGGTTATGGATCTGAACTTACTCAAATAAGTTCCAGGAAGTGATTTATGGACTTAGTTTGCTTTGAAACTAGCTGCAAATTTGAATACGAATTTTGAAGTTTCTTTGATTATTTTTTGAAATATGAAGTGTGTTCTTGCTATATCTTTGATCTATTTCGTGTGTCTCCTTTACATTGAAGCATCCTAGCCTATTTATAAGCCAAGGGCTGCTTAAAAACTAAGCTAAAAGCATTGATGAGCTTTGTTGAAACTTTGATTTTTAAATATTAAAAATCTTTGAAAACTTGACCAAGTCACCTTGCCTTTACTTCTCTTGCCTTGCTCTTCAATCTTCTGCAGAAAGAGGAAGATTCTTTGAGGTGAGTCATGCTTGATTTGTAAGCTACCATTTATCCATGCATTTTCCTTTTAATTTTAATCTTAAAGTAAGATAAAATCATGCAAAAATGGATAAAAAATGGTATGGGCTTAGTCTTGGTCGTGGGAGGCCCATAATATCATGGAAATGATGTTTGAATGCTGAAAACTTGGCCCCATTTGGAAAAAATACATTTTTGAGCAATGTTGATTTCATGCATTTTCCCAAAATTTAGCCAACTTCAACAAGGTGTAAATCCTTCAATTTTTGTCATATGAAGGAGATCTTGCACTTTTTGGAAACCTCAAAGAGTCCTCTAACCAATGTCTTTGGTCTCATATCAAAATGATTTTTGGTTCTCCTTGTGTGTCCATTTGAAAAAAGTGTCTTTTTGTTGACTTTGAAAATGACCTGTAATGTCTTTGGTCATATTTTTCAAATGGTGAATCCAATGACCATGGGATCAATGGCATTTGAAAGATAATTGAATTTCCTTCAAAACCAGCTTTGGTTTGAATTTTTTGGATGAAGGATGAGAGAGTTATGATCAGTCAAAGTTGAGTTGACTTTTCAGGCAAAAACCCTAATTTTGAATCTTAGGGTTTTGTTGATTTTTGATCTTTCCTTGATGAATTGTGATCATCCAATGATCAAATGTTGAATCCTTTGACAAAATATGGACTTTGACAAAAAATTTCATTTTTGACTGTCAGTTGACTTTTTTGGTCAAACGGTTCGTCTGTTGACTGTTTGAGCTGCTGACGGTGCGTCTGAGTGAATTGAAGTTTGAAAATTTGTATGATGGTACTTTGAGATGTATGGATGTATATGAAATCCATTTGAGCTCTCAAAACTTGTTGCTCCTGTTAAAACAAGAAAAACCCTGATTAGGGACTGTCTGTATAGGAGGCAGTTAAGCGTACCTGATTTTTGTGCAGTGCTGAGTTTCTGCTAATCATGTGATATTCAGAAGACTTCTAACACAAAAATCTTGGAAATTTGAATTGTGAATGATTGATTTGATTGATTGTACAAATCACTGTGAATTGTACCGTCTGCAGTTTGTCTGTCAACCGACTGTTCGTGTACTGAAGCAGCAGTTAAAGTGAAAAAATCAACTGTCAAAGTTAATTTTCTTTTTTTGTTGTTATTTTTGTTTTTGTTATATGTGAAGCATGAAAAATTTATTTACATGACTTGTTAGAAAACAGAAACATAATAACAGATATTTACAGTATGCGGGTAAAATTACCGATAATAATCCTGAAAATTGTTAAATGCACAGAAATAGAAATATTTGACTGGCAGAAACACACAAAATATTATCTTAGTAATTAAGCAATATTATGACAAATAGTACAACATTTAATACTGACAGTATAAATATTACATACTATTGAACAGTACGACGAATAGACGGTACGTTTAAGAAAATAAGAAACACGGCAAACTTTAAAAATGACGGTTGATGAACCATGCTATGATCAATAACATGTAGAGGATTGGGAATGCAACCATTGCAGGTCCACACTCCTCAGGACTATGCAGGCAGAAGAAAGTCATGATCACCGTAGCAATGGTGATGACTGTAAGAAACAGTGTCTCTATCCACTTTGCCATTCTTGTCAGGGAAGAAGAGAAAATAGATATGAGGTAGGAATTTGAAAGATGAATTGGAATTTGATGTGAGATTTTATGAAAGAAAATGAGAGGTATTTATAGAATGGAAAGAAGGAAAGAGACGTTGGGGAATAGCGTGATTCCGTACAAAAGGAAAATTTGAGTGGTAGTGAGATTTGAAAGAAAGTGTAAGGTATTGTTGGGAAAAGAGAGATGGATAGAATAAAGTTGAGATTTGAATTTGAAAGGATAGATTTGAAAAGATTTTGAAAATAATGGAATATAGCACAAAAGTTAGTGGGAAAACAAAAACAATTGTTACCAGTACAGTGTGAGTTTCCTGCTTTTGCGCCTGCAAAAAGATTTAACCCTGCATGAACTGTGTTAGTACTATTTATTTGTAAAATAAATAAATAGTATTTGTGAGGTAAAGAACAGTATTTGGCGTTTGCGTAAGAATAAATTCCACTGTAAGCCAAGTTACTGTGTAAGAAAAATTCTGAAAACCAAGTTCTTCATATGTCAGGATATTTTGAAAAAATCCATGTTTATATGAGACTCTTAGTTTTCATATTGAAACTTTCCTGAAAAAAGAAGTGGGCAAATTTTGGGGTATAACACACATCATATATTCAAATTCAAACCAAGAAAAATCTACAAAACAAAACCATAACAGAACTTCAAAACCAACATTTCCACCCTAACCGACTTCTAACCGACACCTAACTGTCAAAGCAGAATTCATTTCACCATATAACAAACTTCAAACTACCATTCAGCTCTAAGCTAACAGAACCTATAACCAACTAACAGAAGGCAATTGAATCAGAGCAGAAAGTAACAGAAATCAGAAATATCACTAACCTCTATATAACCTGCAATCAGCCACCATTTCAGTTTTTTAGACACCATCTTCTCCTCCCCTCATCTCATCCTTCACCATTGCTCTGCTTCCTCTCATCATCATCTTTCACCATTCACAAATCTTCACCACACACACCACTGTGACCTCACGCACCACCACCAATCTTCACCTTCACGGTTCAACCTTTAAAGAACAAAAAAGAAAAGATCATAACAGAATGGAAAAAGGAGGAGAAAGAGAATTTGAGAGATAACATGAGAACTCACCTCGTAACAAACTGAAACTCTATCAATCTTCACCTTCTCTCAATCTTGACCTTCTCTCAATCTTCTCTACACACGCATACATCTTCACACTTCTGATCCTATCATCATCCTCTAACCACATTTCTCCTTCTATCCTTCATCGTTCAACCAACAAGAAGAATGAGAAAACCAGAAAAAAAGATCGTAACAGGAGATATCAGAAGAAAGAGAACTTAATAGAAAAAAAACTCACCGTAGAAATCTGAGCAATCGAAGAATCTTCATCTCCAATCCTTCTCTTCACCTTCAATCATCGATCATCAGAAACCTCCATCGCTTCTTCTAACAATTGACAACAATCTTCTTACACCTTCATCGAATCATCCACAAACAATAAAGGTTCCAACAAAACACAGAGAATCGGAGAAGATAGAAGAGATCGAGAGAGAACGGGGAACGAGGTCGTGAGAGAGTCAGCGAGTCAGAGAGAACAGCGATGAAAGATTTGATCGGAGAAGACGGATATACCGCCGTTTGAATGTTTGAGACCAAGACGGAAGGGATGTTTGAACGATGAACGAGGGAGAGACGGTCGAGTTGCGATGGCAGTCATCAGAGAAGGTCGTTGCGCTCCGCCGCGGCCATGAGAGCGTTGAGAAAGAAGGAGTTCCTTGAAGGAATTTGAGGCGTCACACGTAAGTTTGACCTAATCCCCTTTTGCTAATTCAATTTTCATTATTGTGTTTAATTTGATTAACTAGACTTTAGGGTAATATTAATTAGTATTAATGGAGATTAACCACTGTTAATTGAGATTAACTAAAAATCTGAAAACAATTGTTAACTGGATCAAAACGCTGGGCCACTCGAATTCATCACTACACCCCCTGACTCATTTTAGATGATAAAAAGGCATATAAAAGTCATAATCTTGTTAGATTTTTTTAGGTAATTGTTGACATAAAAACCTCATAAAAAAATACTAGTTTAGGCTTATTAGAATGTAGGTTCTTTAAGTGCAATTTAGACTTGAATTAGAATTCCCTTAACAACAAAAAGATACACAACCAAAAACACTTAAAACACCTAATAAAGGTTCAGATTCAAAACAAAGTAGAGAAAGTGGTGAGTGGCCCGGTATTGGGAACTGTTCATAACTCATCTACCCTAAAAGACACAAACCAATCATTTCTTTTTCTTTTGCCTCGTTGGCACCTAAGGGCAATGTTATTTCCGCTCGTACGCATCGTAGGTCGATCCCTTATGCAAAAGCGCGAAAGTTAATGCCGCCCAACTAAAAAACACAAAAACAAACAGAAAATCTTTAGCCGAGCTACGGTAACTCTGATTCCTGAAAAGGATACGTAGGCAGCGGGGTAGGGCCCGTGCGAGTACAATTCTTTATTTTCCCTACATTTTTCATTCATTTCGCATTTAGATTTTAGACATAGATATACACCCTTTAGATAGAAACAGACATAGGTGGATACCATCGAGTACGATGGGCGTGAGGGGTGCTAGCACCTTCCCCTCGCGTAACCGACTCCCGCACTTAGATTCTCTGGTCGCAAGACCCTGTTCTTACCCTTTGTTAGGTTTCCTGATATTCCTTTCCCTTATGGGATAAATATATTGGTGGCGACTCTGTTCATTTTTCGCGAGCGTGCGACAGCTGGCGACTCTGCTGGGGACGTTAGACCTATTACGGGTCCGTACTTAGCGAGTCGATCCTAGCCTTTGTTTGTTTCTTTTATTGGGTGTTTCTTTGTTTTGTTTACATGTTTATATCTTGTATATATGCTCGCATATCATGTTTATTTTCCGCATGCATCTGGACTATATTATGGCTCCCCGTGGGGGCCACATATTTTTTCTGCTTTGTTTTGCAGGTGGGGGTTTTTGTGAGGTAAAAGGCCCACTACCAAGGCCAGTGACACATAGGATTAGCGTGGATGCTCATGTTGACTCCCGTGGCTCTTGCTACGATCGAGCTTGACATGGGGTACCACAACTGGGCGAGGTTCTTTCATGGAACACTGTGTCTGGCACGCTTGTTGCCTCAAACACTTTGTACCCCGTGGGAACTGTAGACCCTGGTGACCATTAGGGACCACTTGTCCGTGTCTAGACTTCATACCCGTGAGATTGGGGTGGGACAGGAAACCTTGGCTCCTACATACCATTGCTTCTTCATATTTGGGGTTGGACCTTTATTTGGTCCATTCCCATGGTGCTTGATATTCTGGTATTCAAAAAGGCGTCGAACCTTTGATCCTGTGACACTTGGCCTGTACAGAAGCTTCACATCAGTTATTCAGAGGATTGTGTGGTGGTTACTCAGATCATATGGACCTTGATCCCATGCCTGCATTGCATAACATCATTGTTTTATCCACTTCATTTGTGGGGGATCCTAAAGTCTATTTCCAAAAAAAAAATATACAAAAAAGAGAGAGAAAAAGAAAAAAGGAAATAGAAAAGCAAAAAGAAAAGATATTATATACAAAATAAAGCTTTGATTCCAAAAAAGGGTGTATGAAAAGACTTTAGGATTCCTCGGAAATGAAACATTGCATTCATATCATCATGCATTTCATGGTTCCGTATCAGAAGCTAATTGGGGTCCCTTTCAATCCAGATTTCCGCTTCAAATTTGACTTCCCTACATCTGTAGCATACGAGGATTAATCAGAAGAGAATCATGGACCGTCTTGAGCAGAATCAGGCTGAGCTTCGTAAGGACTTGGATACTATGGGGGAAAGGATGACCCAACTCTTCGAGACTCTCCATGTTGTCATTCAAGGGCAAGAAGAGCTTAGGCAAAGTGTTGCTAAATTGGCTAATGATACTCCGACCACTGTTGCTAATGGAGGATCAAAACCTGTACCCGTGGAAGCTCCAAATAAGGAGGATTCACATCATGAGAACGATTCTGAGCTCGAAGCTTTCAAGTTCCCGATCGAGGAAAATGAGAGAAAATTCCACCTCCTGGAAGAAAGATTGAAGGCTTTAGAAGGTCGAGGCTCCTCTGGTTTAAATGCTATTGATTTGTGCTTAGTGCCTGATATCAAGATTCCTGCTAAGTTCAAAGTCCCTAGTTTTGAGAAATACAAGGGTATTACTTTCCCGATGAGTCACATCAAGGCATTCTGCAACAAGATGGCACCGTATGCAGAAAATGACAAGCTTCTAATGCACTTCTTTCAAGATAGTCTCAGTGGGGCATCCCTTGAATGGTATACACGACTTGAACGAACTCATGTACGCACATGGGATGAACTAGCAGAGGCTTTTCTCAATCATTACAAGTACAACAGTGACATGGCTCCTACTAGACTACAACTCCAAGGTTTAACTCAGAAGGATGGTGAGTCTTTTAAAGAGTTTGCACAAAGATGGAGAGAATTAGCTTCCAGAGTTCAACCTCCTCTTTTGGAACGAGAGCTTGTAGACATGTTCATGAATACCCTGAAAGATCCTTATCTGAACATGATGATTGGATGCGTTTCCTCCGAATTCTCAAGTTTGGTTGTTGTAGGAGAACGAATTAAAAACGCCTTAAAGATGGGTAAAATTCAAGATATGGCCAATGTTTCCGAATTCATAGAAAAAGAGAAAAGTGAGATAGATGCAACTTCAGAGAATGGAGAAGAGAAACTCCCTGCTTATCCTCAGGTTCATGTTCTTAACTATCACCAAAATTACCAACAACAAGGTCCACAAAGGCCAAGAAGACCACCAAGAAAGATTGACCCGATTCCTATGACTTATAGTCAACTGCTCTCTCATCTACTCCAGGAATCCTTGGTCGAACTAAGGGAGGCTAAGCCCCCTCCAACACCGATTCCTCAAGGATATGACTTAAATGCAAAGTGTGAGTACCATTCTGGGACATCTGGACATTCAACTGAGGATTGTAATATTTTGAAACACAAAGTCCAAGATCTCATTGACTCCAAAGCAATATCATTCACTCCAAATGGTCTTCACATAAATTGAAAGGTTCATGGGGCTCCCGCACGAGGGATAAGCAAGACGTACTCTTATCTTGAGCATTGCATCACTCGCATTGCTCGAATCCCTAAAGTAAAGCAAAATTTACAACTCTTGGGTGACTTTGTTGGAGTTCTCTTTTGAAGTAATCTTAAGTGTTTGGAAGGAACTACAGAAAGTATTCGAGATCAACAAGTCCGGACGGAGTCAAGCCTCCTCAACTATGGCAATCATCAATTCATTTCTGCATCCTCATTTGTAGTTTTCCTTGTTTTGTTAAATGTTTCTTCCATGTAAAACTTGTTTGTTTTTCAATGAAAATAAAAATACATTGCATATGCTAGTTTTGAATCAATCCATTCGTGTTCACTCATATATTTCTGTCTATCGATATCAAACTCTTGATTAAGCAAAAAATATTAAAAGGAGAATGATGAAAAATAATAAAAACGCAAAATCTCTAATTGTGTGCTTTTGAATAAAACCCCGCTGAGGATGTACAGGCATTGTTTCAAATCCCCAAACACTGGAGATATAAGGGAGATAGACCCTCGTTAACCCCTTTGAGCCTTGAAGTAGGAGTTTCTTTTCTATACAAAAAAAAACCCCTCACATTTAACCCAGGGGCAGGGTAGCATTCAATTAATCTGATCGAGCATTCAAAATTCATCAGGAGTGTGCATCCAAGGATACAACAATGGTTATCTTTCAAAAGGTTGAGAAAAATCAATATCACAATGGTAATCCCTCATCAATCAAAGAATGAGGCAGTCACTCATTTCCAATAAATTCAGAGATTCAGGATCACACGACTTGTTCAACAATAACAAAAAGAAAAGATTGAAAAAGAAAAGAAGAAGAGCTCGCTAAGTCAATAACTTGAAAACAAGTGACTTAGGCAAAAATTAGGGCATCCCGCTGGACTCCAAAATAGAATTCAAAAAGAACTTGTCCAGGCAAAAGTTAGGGAAACAAAAAAAAGAAAAGCAAAGCAGAAGCGAAAAACAAGGATCAAAAGAACAAAGTCGTGTGATCAGACACAAAAAACGAAAGGTAAAGTGACTGCCATGTCCAAGAAGACTTCATTGGTTCCTCAACCATCTCAAACTCCTCCTGAAGGATGAACGCTCGTATCAGGTTAAGTTAAACTTAGGACTGGAGAACATCACGAAGAATGGGTGGGTTAGGTTAGACTTTGAGCCTTAAATCCTTTCTTTCTAAAACCGTGAACCAGGCCACGTTACAACCCTTAAAAGACCTAATTGAAGCAGGGTTTATTTCAAAAGCAAGTTGTGTAAAACTGACTCCTAGATGTTTGCTTACCATTTATGTTGATATCGATATGACAAATAATTTAAACACTGAATGTCACAACTTTGTTTTAATAACTTTGATCTTGAAGCTAGCATAAGCATTGCATTAAGATTATCATCTTCAAAACAAATATCTTTTACTTGTGAATAAACACTTGACATCAAGGAAGATTAAACAATGAACGACTGTAGAAAAGGTTGATCGATTCCATGAGCCATTCACTTCAAAAGCTGATTACTCCAAGGGGCAAGTTGTGTGAAGATTCTGTCAACTGAGGCATCCATTCAAGCTTCCATCAATCTGGGGCAATCAAGTCGAGGAATCTCTCTTGGGTTCAACCAATCTGGGGCAATTACGTCGAGATTTGACAAATCTCTCCAAGGATCCTTTGGGGCAAATTCCTTCATAGTCCATGAATCTTGGGGCACAATCTTCTGAGTTGTATTGCTCTCCCCGATCATAGGAGTTTATTTCTCCTGGAACTTTGGTTTCTCCTCAAACACATGAGTTTATTTCTCATGGGATTTGTTCCACTCCCCCAACCTGGTCTCCTTGTCTGAATTTCTCATCCTCAACATGGTGAATCGAGGGAGTCTCCTCAAGCTCACCATCCCTAAGCAATTCAAGGTGTAGGGAAAGTCAAATGAAGTCACTTCCTCCCCAACAAAGCTACATTCCAACCCTTAAGGCAGTTGCCAATAATCTTTGGTACTGTAGGGTTTCCAACACCGATTCATATTGGCATCTCAAGACAATAAGCAATGGACCCCAATGATCATGTTTCTCTATCTCTCTAATGCCTCTATTTGGTACTTTGCATATAGAATCCATTGCATATAGCATTTCATCCTCAAAAACGTAGCATATCCATCAAAATGGATCATTACGCCATACAGAAAAATTCAAACATGCATACAAAGCATAAGCCAGATAATACAAGTCAACATTCAATCAAGACGATGATACTTCCCCACAAAAAATGTTATCCTTACAAACTCCGATTGATATCTGTTACTACATCACAAATCTCCTCAAACCATGGTGCCAATACCTGGTATTCTCAATCCCCAAGAGAAATCTTATCTTCTCTCTCCTGTCTTTCTTCGTCAGAATCGTTGTCTCCGAGGTTATTTCCCATGTGCTGCGTGAAGATTAGAGTGTGAGTGAGGGTGGGCATTCAACCCACCTCATTTTTCAATCAGTTGAATAACCATACTTGGTGTGTGGGAATTCGAACGATTGCCGCTCTTGAAGAGTTACACCCCGCCTTTGGCCTGAGGGATTAATGTAATTCTCATGCTTCGCCAGCATCAACATCTCCGTGAATCTCCAATGTTTACCGATGTCTTTTGATCGAGTCTAGCCGTCACTAGTCTCCGTGATCTCTTCCCTCGTACGGGAAAACTTTTAGATCCAACCCCCGTGTTGTGTATCCTTTGCCTTCCGTCCTGGCAATCCATTTCAAAACTAATTCCCAATCCCCAACCTCAGTGTTGATATTAATCCTTTCTTCCCTTGACCTCAGTGTCGATACCTTTCTTTTCCAACCTCAGTGTTGATGTCTATCCTTTTCTTGTCCAACCTCAGTGTTGATATTGATTCTTTCTTCCTTCGACCTCAATGTCGATACCTTTCCTTTTTCAACCTCAGTGTTGACGCTTATCCTTTCCTTGTCCAACCTCTGTGTTGATGCCTATCACTCCTTCACCGACCTCCGCGTCGACGCCAATCGTCATTCGCAACCTCAGTGTTGATGTTTATCTTTTCTCGTTCCAACCTCAGTGTTGATGTCCCCGACCTTAATGTCGATGCCTTTCCTTTCACAACCTCAGTGTTGATGTCCTCGACCTCAGTGTCGATGCCTTCCCTCTCCCAACCTCAGTGTTGATATGCTCCAACTTCAGCGTTGATGTCCTCCAACCCCAGTGTTGATGTCTACCCTTTATTTCAATCCTCTTGAGTCGTGAGCTTGTCATTCTCACCCCGATGTTGAGTCGTAGATCGCACGAGGTCTATTTCCTTTCTGTCCTGAAGATCGTACGAGATCCTCTCCTGTTGTCGAGTCGATGTTGAGTCATAGGTCGCACGAGATCGTTTCCCATTCAGTCCTGAAGATCGTACGAGATCCTCTCCTGTTGTCGAGTCGATGTTGAGTCATAGATCGCACGAGATCTTTTCCTTTCAGTCTTTGTTTCATACAACCATCCTCTTGGAAAACCTTGTATTGGCACCGTTACCACGTTACATACTACCACCATTCAAATCCATTACTCACTGTAAATTCTTCCATCAGAAAAACAAAATTTGTCTTTCCCCAGCAGATATCAAAAAAATAAGGATAACACTTACACCATCCTCTCTTCAGGATAAATTTCTGGTACTTTGATATTTAATCTTCTTCCACCTCGAAGGTTCGAAAGGCTAGAGCCAATCTCACCTTCAGGTTTAAGACGATTAAATAGGGGCAGCTGTCATACCCCAAATCTGTCCTACCCTTTATTTTTCATCTGGCTTATACTTTCCATTCACCTGCATACCTCCATTAGGGCATTTGTCTGACTTTGCATTCATTCATTAAATAAAGCATCTAAAAGCATGGGATCAAGGATCATTAGGGTCAGGTTCTCAATGTGATTTAAGGATTCATTTTCTCCATCTAATTGCAAGGATTCATTGATGCCTGAGATTTGAGGATATGGTTCATTTGGGGGTTAAAGCCTATATGAGGATATTCATTCAAGTCCATGATTGAATCTAATTTGGGTTAAAGATGTTTAAAGAGAATGCATGAGGAATTCTTTGAAACATTTTGAATGCAAACATGGCATACACATATTCAAGGTCTAAGCTACACTCTCCATTTGTAACAAGGGTCAAGAGAAAATGCAGGTTCAAAGGAGTAAGTAATATATGCCATCAATGTGCGAGTTTTGTCCAATAGAGTTCACAAGATATAAAAATAAGCAGCCAGGAGAAAGTTTTATACATCATCAAAATCCATACAATGTTCATACAATACCATTACATTTCATTGCAAACCATACAATACATACAAAATCCTAGCCATACATACATCCTACTAATTCTCCATCTAACCTCCAATCCATTACATAACAATTGTTACAAAAAAAATATCCACACAAAGTCATCGGTCTCCTAACATCCTAAGAGCAATCTTCATGTATTCTTCAAGTTCAGTCTTGTTTAAAACTTCTTCAAGTCATCTTCAGTAACCAAGTGATTTCACCCACACCTTTCAAACTTGCAAACCTACATAAAACATACTCCACACCCATACTAAATATAAATCAGATTCTTCACTTTGAAGCCATATCATTCACTAATTTTCCAAACCTGCAAGACAATACCGTCATCGTCATCAGTTCGTTAACAAAATAGATCCTTGACAGTTCAAAGAAAATACAACACTAGACAATCCATCATTAATCCACCCAAGTTAGTCTAGTTCAAACTCAAACACATCATTACACCAGTATATATACACTAACAGTCCATTAACCGAGACTGAACCAAAAACTCAGAATAAACCAGTCCCACATCATATATTCAAATTCAAACCAAGAAAAATCTACAAAACAAAACCATAACAGAACTTCAAAACCAACATTTCCACCCTAACCGACTTCTAACCGACACCTAACTGTCAAAGCAGAATTCATTTCACCATATAACAAACTTCAAACTACCATTCAGCTCTAAGCTAACAGAACCTATAACCAACTAACAGAAGGCAATTGAATCAGAGCAGAAAGTAACAGAAATCAGAAATATCACTAACCTCTATATAACCTGCAATCAGCCACCATTTCAGTTTTTTAGACACCATCTTCTCCTCCCCTCATCTCATCCTTCACCATTGCTTTGCTTCCTCTCATCATCATCTTTCACCATTCACAAATCTTCACCACACACACCACTGTGACCTCACGCACCACCACCAATCTTCACCTTCACGATTCAACCTTCAAAGAACAAAAAAGAAAAGATCATAACAGAATGGAAAAAGGAGGAGAAAGAGAATTTGAGAGATAACAGGAGAACTCACCTCGTAACAAACTGAAACTCTATCAATCTTCACCTTCTCTCAATCTTGACCTTCTCTCAATCTTCTCTACACACGCATACATCTTCACACTTCTGATCCTATCATCATCCTCTAACCACATTTCTCCTTCTATCCTTCATCGTTCAACCAACAAGAAGAATGAGAAAACCAGAAAAAAAGATCGTAACAGGAGATATCAGAAGAAAGAGAACTTAATAGAAAAAAAACTCACCGTAGAAATCTGAGCAATCGAAGAATCTTCATCTCCAATCCTTCTCTTCACCTTCAATCATCAATCATCAGAAACCTCCATCGCTTCTTCTAACAATCGACAACAATCTTCTTACACCTTCATCGAATCATCCACAAACAATAAAGGTTCCAACAAAACACAGAGAATCGGAGAAGATAGAAGAGATCGAGAGAGAACGGGGAACGAGGTCGTGAGAGAGTCAGCGAGTCAGAGAGAACAGCGATGAAAGATTTGATCGGAGAAGACGGATATACCGCCGTTTGAATGTTTGAGACCAAGACGGAAGGGATGGTTGAACGATGAACGAGGGAGAGACGGTCGAGTTGCGATGGCGGTCATCAGAGAAGGTCGTTGCGCTCCGCCGCGGCCATGAGAGCGTTGAGAAAGAAGGAGTTCCTTGAAGGAATTTGAGGCGTCACACGTAAGTTTGACCTAATCCCCTTTTGCTAATTCAATTTTCATTATTGTGTTTAATTTGATTAACTAGACTTTAGGGTAATATTAATTAGTATTAATGGAGATTAACCACTGTTAATTGAGATTAACTAAAAATCTGAAAACAATTGTTAACTGGATCAAAACGCTGGGCCACTCGAATTCATCACTTCACCCCCTGACTCAAGCCAATCCATGCTAGATTTAGGTTTTTGTTTTCACATAGTTTTCTCTCATTTTAGATGATAAAAAGGCATATAAAAGTCATAATCTTGTTAGATTTTTTTAGGTAATTGTTGACATAAAAACCTCATTAAAAAATAATAGTTTAGGCTTATTAGAATGTAGGTTCTTTAAGTGCAATTTAGACTTGAATTAGAATTCCCTTAACACCAAAAAGAGTCATAAAAAATAGTTTTTGTGTTTATTTTTGCATTAAGGTTTGAATTGCTTTTGTATCATTTACATGTTGATTTCTATATGATTTTTGTGTGACTTTGTTACTTGACTTTGGCCATATTTTTGGCCCATTTTAGACTCCTTTAGACCTAGATAGGAATTAGAATAACTTAGATTAATACTTAGACTAGTCTCCCCCGTTTGCATTCTTTTTCTTTTCAACTCTTTTAAAATACTTAATAAAAGGAAGATGCGAATCACATTAAGAAAGTGATAGAGAAATGAGTGGGATTCATTCCCTAATCTGTTTCTCAATCACTTAATGGCATAGAAACGAATGGGATTCATTCCCTAATCTGTTTCTCGGTCACTACTTAATGGGAGAGAAATGAGTGGGATTCATTCCCTAATCTGTTTCTCAAACATTAATTAATGGGAGAGAAATGAGTGAGATTCATTCTCTAATCTATTTCTCAAACATTACATAATGGGATAGAAGTGAGTGGGATTCATTCCCTAATCTGCTTCTCAATCATTATACATTTTTATGTGATTCAAATCGCAAATAAATTCCCCTTAAAAAATACACAACCAAAAACACTTAAAACACCTAATAAAGGTTCAGATTCAAAACAAAGTAGAGAAAGTGGTGAGTGGCCCGGTATTGGGAACTGTTCATCACTCATCTACCCTAAAAGACACAAATCAATCATTTCTTTTTCTTTTGCCTCGTTGGCACCTAAGGGCAATGTTATTTCCGCTCGTACGCATCGTAGGTCGATCCCTTATGCAAAAGCGCGAACGTTAACGCCGCCCAACTAAAAAACACAAAAACAAACAGAAAATCTTTAGCCGAGCTACGGTAACTCTGATTCCTGAAAAGGATACGTAGGCAGCGGGGTAGGGCCCGTGCGAGTACAATTCTTTATTTTCCCTACATTTTTCATTCATTTCGCATTTAGATTTTAGACATAGATATACACCCTTTAGATAGAAACAGACATAGGTGGATACCATCGAGTACGATGGGCGTGAGGGGTGCTAGCACCTTCCCCTCGCGTAACCGACTCCCGCACTTAGATTCTCTGGTCGCAAGACCCTGTTCTTACCCTTTGTTAGGTTTCCTGATATTCCTTTCCCTTATGGTATAAATATATTGGTGGCGACTCTGTTCATTTTTCGCGAGCGTGCGACAGCTACATTCATACAATCTTGCTTAGACGTATTATTACTTGAACATATGTATGTTTCGTCTATAGAGGCTAAGAACTCGTAAAAAGACAAAGTTCATGCATGGCAAGGAATGCCATAACATCTTACCCATGTGACCCTCTCTAGTCCACATATCCTTACCTCCATTCCATAATATTTAAAGACTATTTCCTCCACCAATCTTTTGCTTCACCTATCAAATCTTCAATCTCATCTGAATCTCATTTTTCCAATAAGAAAATGTTAGCTCATAACAGTGTCACTTTGATTGAGAAGTAGCCTTCAGTTTTGAAAATAGTTTAGATATTGTAGGACATTCTTGGATTATCTAGTAGCCCCACATAAGTCTTATTGAATCTCTTAATATCTTATTCCTTAGTTTTAACCTCTATATGTGCGAAGGCTAGATTTGGGTTTATAGAGTTTTGATCAACTTTTCTCTCTTTATCTTCTACCACCTTCACATAAGATCTTTTGCTCTTTCGTTAATCATTGTTCCATTTTCTTCTAAACTGATCTTCCTTCTTTTCCTTTCCTTGTGGTCGCGACTTTATGTGTCTATTAGTCGGAAAACTGCAAGTGCACAGTCGTGTCGAGTAGTTTTAAAAGATATCGAATCCATAGGGACTATGAATCGATCTACTGTTATATAAAGTTACTATGTAAAGCTAAGGCTAGTGATATTTTAATTATCTTTTAGGGGGAAATAAGACTTAGATCTAGATAAAATATTAATAGGCAGATATCGGTATGTAATTCGTCAAACTTAGAAAATCCGAAGTTCCACTGGCCTGGTTTTTAATCTAACAAAAATCCTTCATTAAAACTGTTAATATAAAAGTCCTCTTCTCAAACTCTTGCTCTGTTGAATCAGACTATGATTCTAACTCATAATGTATGCTCTTGCTATCCCATTAGATTTAAAACCACTCTTTAATAATAGAATTAATAGAATTCCTTTTTCAGCAAATATTATTCATTTAAAAACCCTTATCTCAAACTCTCGCTCTGTTGACTTAAATTATGCTAGTAATCCCTAACGTACGCTCTCGCTGTCCTATTGAGTTTAAAAACACTTTTTGAAAATGAATAAAAATCCAATTAGTTTTAATACGCTCTCGTTGTCCTTAAAACTAATGTCCAGTGTCCACTATCTAGTTAAATATCTCAAACTCTCGCTCTATCGATTTCTAACCTTAGTCCAGTTTTTAAATCTCAAACTTCTGCTCTGCTGATTTTCTAACCTTTAATAAATTCAATTAGGCACTAAAACCAGAAACGTGATTTTCGGTAAAATAATATTTAATCGATTTAGCTAAACATACTTATTAAATTAAACTTGCATAAACAATAATAATTCATATATTTAGGCACAATAAAGTGAGAAACATAAAACTGTAAATTAAATAAATGATAGAAATAAAAACCTGAAAATATAACTTGAATTAATTCTTGAACTTGAAATAGGGAACACTCCACCACAAGCCGGTTGGATCCGTTCTTAAAATTCTTTGATCAAATAATGAAAACAAGGAATTAAAATACTATGATCTAATGTAAGGTTAGATCCAGTAAAAATTACACAATAGTTTCCTGTGGACCGTCCTTTCGGGCCATACCCCTCCGTGGGTGGGATACGTGAACTGACTCTTTTTTGTCGATCGGACGCTTTCGCGTCACTTTTTGAAAAAGTTTACAGAGTCGCCACCGACCTTTTATTTTATCCAATGAAGGAAAGGTTTATAAAAGAAACAGAAAAAAGACCTTTGAGAGATTCTGGGTAAGGGGGTAGGTTATACAAAGGGAAGGTGTTAGCACCCTTTGTATCCATGGTTATCCATGGGCTCTTTAGTTTGCTTAGCTCATTTGCTTTACTTTTCAATTGATTCGGAATGCTTTACCTGTGTTTTTGAAATACCTTTGCAAATAGAATTTGTAATGATCCTTGTGCGGATATATACAAATGCTTGTTTATCTTTCGAAAGATGTTTTGAAAAGATCGTTAATTTTGTAATGATCCGTGTTTGGATGTATACAAAATATTGTCTTTTGGAAAATTCGTTTTAAAAAAACAACAGTGTATGAGAATTTTGTTTGTTTTGATTTTGAGCAAGCAAACTAGGAGGTCTACCCTGAGTTAGGAGGTCTTTATCCTTGTTCCCTTTAAAAATCTATCCATTCGTCGGATATAAACAAAAGGTTCGATTTTGTACTCGAAACAGTAGAAATGTAACTTTGATTTTGAAAAGAGTGACAAGGGATTACCCTAAGAGGTGCAAATGTGATTGTGATTGGATTCAGATATTTATCTTTGAAGTTAGTGATCTAACGATTCAGTTTTATCTTTGACATACACGCAGTTTATATGTGTGCTGGAAATTAAAATGCAGAAATGTAAAGTGCGGAAAGTAAATCTACGCTATTACATCGATTTTGCGGGAAATGTAAACTAACCTATTTACATGAATTTGACATCCTATACATTTATCTAGGAACTTTAAATTGCAAGAAATAAAATGCATGTTTTTTTTGGATTTTTTTGTGATTTATTTTAAATATAATTAATGCACTATTAATTAATTTAAAATAAAGAAAAAGATGGAAATATGATTAAACCTAGAAAATAAGTTTAGAATATGTACAAAACATTTGTCAATTAATTTTAGAATAAAACTAATTTTTTTGGAATTTTTGAAATTGTTTTTGGATTTTTTTAAGTTAATTAAAACATAATTATATAAATAATTACACAAATAATTAATGCTTAAAGAGAAAATTATCCTAAATATGTACAAAATTAGTTTATGATATATAAACAATATTTGATATAAAGAACAATTTTTTTTATGATTTTTTGATTGGTTAGAATAATTAAAAAGCAAATATATAAATATATACTAATTAATTATGCAAAATTATTGAAATTTTGAAGAAAAATAAAATATTTTTATTTCAGAAAATAGTATATTATTTTAGAAGTCTAAAAATATTTTTTGTGTATTTTTTGGATTTTTAAAACTATTTTTAATTAATTTATCAAAGAAATTAAAATAAAATAGAAAATAAAATAGAAATAAAAGGGATACTTATCAGATGTGATGGGATTGAGGTTCCATGATATGCACGCGTAATCTGGTGCGTTGGATTGGCTTGGAGATTGATCTAAGGGTTCAGATCATGAGGGAGCATGATACACGTGCATTGACCAACCATGTGGGATCATAAAGACTTTGGATAAGTCAGGCTGGCCCCACTATGCGTGCGTGGACGAATCAAAATAAGGGAGGGGGCGCTGAAAATTGACCAGCCAATCAGGGATGCACGCGTGGAAGTCAATAGGTCTCGGTTACTATTCATCATCTTCTTCACAGCTATGGCAACGGTTTTTTAGGGCTTTTGGCAACGCTTTTGATGTCCGATTTCCTCCTTCTTTAAACCTGCATAAACACGAAAATAAATGGTTGCAAACAACCCAGATAGCCTAATTAAGACCCTCTGAATTCATTAGTGGCATTAGTTTTTGCTAAAAGTCCATGGAAGATGTAACTCGAAGCTTCTCAAGTTTAAACACCCAACAATGGTGGAAGGTGTTAGAGGAGCGGTTCCTTGCATGAGCTACATTGAATCCACTCTAAATGATGTCAGGAACTCAAATCAAAGGTTAGATTATGTTATTACACGTGAAAATTTGGAAAACGAAAGTTATGAAGTTATGAACATGAAGATGATGATACACGTATTTAAAGCATCATGGGACTTGTTTAGTGCATCAATCTTACTCTATATGACCTCAAAGGATGATTTGAATGATTGTTTTGTATTGATATTGATTGGAAATATGAAAATGAAAATTACATAGTTTGGAGATTTTTTGTGAGAATTATGATGTTTCTATGCTATGCTTGGGCTATCATTTCGTTCTCTCTTTTTGCCCTCTTGTTTGTGAAATATCCTTGCCTATTTATAAGCCATGAGGTGCTTAAAATTGAAGCTAAAAGCATTGATTGCTTTTGTTGAATTTTTGACTTTTTTGGCTTGGAACTCAAGCAACCTTGGCTTGCTCTTCACACTTCTTTCCTTGCAGCCTCCTTGCTGCATAATTAAGTGATTATTTGATGAGCCATGCTTGGAAAATAAGCTACCCATTATTCTTCCATTTTCCTTTTTAAATTTAATCTTATATGTGATAAAATTAAATCAAAAATGGATAAAAAAGATGTGGGCTTTGTCTTGGTCGTGGGAGGCCCATAATAACATGGCAAAGATGTTTGAACCATAAAAATTTGGCCCCTTTTGGAAAAAATGCAATTTTGAACAATGTTGGTTTCATGCATTTTCCAAAATTTAGCCAACTTCAACAAGGTGTAAATCCTTCAATTTTTGTCATATGAAGGAGATCTTGCACTTTTTGGAAACCTCAAAGAGTCCTCTAACCAATGCCTTTGGTCTCATGTCAAAATGATTTTTGAAGCTCCTTGTGTGTCCTTTTGAAAAAAGTGTCTTTTTGTTGACTTTGAAAATGACCTGTAATGTCTTTGATCATATTTTTCAAATGGTGAATCCAATGACCATGGGATCAATGGCATTTGAAAGATAATTGAATTTCCTTCAAAACAAGCTTTGGTTTGAATTTTTTGGATGAAGGATGAGAGAGTTATGATCAGTCAAAGTTGAGTTGACTTTTCAGGCAAAAACCCTAATTTTGAATCTTAGGGTTTTGTTGATTTTTGATCTTTCCTTGATGAATTATGATCATCCAATGATCAAATGTTGAATCCTTTGACAAAATATGGACTTTGACAAAAAATTTCATTTTTGACTGTCAGTTGACTTTTCTGGTCAAACGGGTCGTCTGTTGACTGTTTGAGCTGCTGACGGTGCGTCTGAGTGAATTGAAGTTTGAAAATTTGTATGATGGTACTTTGAGATGTATGGATGTATATGAAATCCATTTGAGCTCTCAAAAACTTGTTGCTCCTGTTAAAACAAGAAAAACCCTGATTAGGGACTGTCTGTATAGGAGGCAGTTAAGCGTACCTGATTTTTGTGCAGTGTTGAGTTTCTGCTAATCATGTGATATTCAGAAGACTTCTAACACAAAAATCTTGGAAATTTGAATTGTGAATGATTGATTTGATTGATTGTACAAATCACTGTGAATTGTACTGTCTGCAGTTTGTCTGTCAACTGACTGTTCGTGTACTGAAGCAGCAGTTAAAGTGAAAAAAAATCAACTGTCAAAGTTAATTTTCTTTTTTTTTTGTTGTTATTTTTGTTTTTGTTATATGTGAAGCATGAAAAATTTATTTACATGACTTGTTAGAAAACAGAAACATAATAACAGATATTTACAGTATGCGGGTAAAATTACCGATAATAACCTGAAAATTGTTAAATGCACAGAAATAGAAATATTTGACTGGCAGAAACACACAAAATATTATCTTAGTAATTAAGCAATATTATGACAAATAGTACAACATTTAATACTGACAGTATAAATATTACATACTATTGAACAGTACGACGAATAGACGGTACGTTTAAAAAAAAAATAAGAAACACGGCAAACTTTAAAAATGACGGTTGATGAACCATGCTATGATCAATAACATGTAGAGGATTGGGAATGCAACCATTGCAGGTCCACACTTCTCAGGACTGTGTAGGCAGAAGAAAGTCATGATCACCGTAGCAATGGTGATGACTGTAAGAAACAGTGTTTCTATCCATTTTGCCATTTTTGCTAGGGAAGAAGAAATGATGGATTATGAGGTAGGAATTTGAAAGATGATTTAGAATTTGATGTGAGATTTGTGGGAAGAATGAGAGGTATTTATAGAATGGAAAGATGATAGAGACGTTGGGGAATGATGTGATTCCGTACAAAAGGAAATTTGAGTGGTAGTGAGATTTGAAAGAAAGTGTATGATAGTGTTGGAAAAAGGAGAGATTTGATTTTTGAAAAAGAGATTTGAAAAGATTTTTGCAAATAATGGAATATAGTACAAAAATTAGTGGGAAACAAAAGATAATAATTGTTACCAGTACAGTGTGAGTTTCCTGCTTTTGCGCCTGCAAAAAGATTTAACCCTGCATGAACTGTGTTAGTACTATTTATCTGTAAAATAAATAAATAGTATTTGTGAAGTAAAGAACAGTATTTGGCGTTTGCGTAAGAATAAATTCCACTGTAAGCCAAGTTACTGTGTAAGAAAAATTCTGAAAACCAAGTTCTTCATATGTCAGGATATTTGTTGAAATAAAAATCCATGATTATATGAGACTCTTAATTTTCAGATTGGAGTTTTCTTGAAAAAAGATGTGGGCAAATTTTGGGGTATAACAGTTGCCCCTATTCAATCTTCTTAAACCTGAAGAGATTGTCTGAAATCTGAAGGTAGAAGATGATTGAATAATTAGATGCCCTGAAAATTTGCACTTACCTTGATCAGAAGAGATGTTGGAAGCTGCATTTGAATGTTGTCTGCGAAATGTTGTTGGCAGATTGAAACATTACCTGAGATGGGCTTTTCAGATGCCATCTGGAAAATGTGTTGAGGGTTTGTTCATCAGAATGAATCCATTGATTATATCTTGATGAAGGACTTGAAAGTTGATCATTGTGGAACCGTCTGAGGTATCACTTTAGATCTGCAAGATTAGATCGTTCTGGAACCGTCAGAGGTATCGCCTTAGATCTGCAATGTTAGATCGTTCTGGAACCGTCGGAGGTATCGCCTTAGATCTGCAATGTTAGATCGTTCTGGAACCGTTTGAGGTATCGCCTTAGATCTGTAATGCTAGATCGTTCTGGAACCGTCTGAGGTATCGCCTTAGATCTGTAATGCTAGATCGTTCTGGAACCGTCTGAGGTATAGCCTTAGATCTGAAATGCTAGATCGTTCTGGAACCGTCTGAGGTATCGCCTTAGACTAGCAATGTTAGATGATAAATGAGTTGAGAATGAGAGTTCTTCAGAGTGAATCTTTGGTTTGATTGTATCTGAAAGGACTGCTTGTCTGAATAAGATTCAGGATGAACACTGCATGTGAGTGAGAACATCTTTGCTGAAGACATCTGTCTACCTGAAAAATCAAGTTAATAATATGCGATGTCTATGATGCATGTATGATATGAGATCCTCGAGCTAGAGGAGAAATATGCAAGTTATGTTGTGTATGAATATGCGTATGATGCATGATTGTGAATGTGAATATGAGTGTGAATGTGATGCATGGTTTATGCAGCTTAGAGCGTGTCAAGCTCCTGATTGGGAAAATAAATCCCAGCTTAGTCGTCAAGAAATGAAGGCATTGTGATTGGGAAAATAAATCCCTGCTAGCCATTTGGAAGTGAAGGCATCGTGGTTGTTGATGATCTTCTGTCTCGCTTGAGTACCCTGGGTTGGGGAAATTCTTTGAGAACCAGGATGTCCCGTTGAAGGATCTTTGACTACTGCTTGGGGAACCAAAGGTAACTGGAAGTTCTGATGCCCTTTCAAATGGGAATGAGGAAGATGCATAATCCTCCGATGCACTATCTGACCAAGTCCGGGTGCGGGGATCACACCTTCTGAAGATAGTAATCTGGAACAACCCTGCTGGGGAATAAGACTTCTTTCGAAAGAAAAATCTTTTTGAGGGATTTGTTGAGGAATGTGTCTCCATTGGGGAAACTTCCTTCTGATGCTGGTTTAGGATAATGCCCAAATAATTGGGACATGTCCGGAATGCTATTCCTGTTTTTCCTGGTAAACATCAATCATATTCAAATGCATATGTTCATTCAAAATATCATTGGGATGCTCGCGTATTCAAAACAGAAAAAATGAAAATGTTAGTTATAAGCTGCATTGATTTTTGAAAAGGTGCCGTGATAGGCGGATTAGTATAGGGAGACAACAATCCTAGAAGTAGGAAATTGTCAGAAAGTTTTGAAAAGTATTTATGAAAAGAAATAGCTATGTGAGAACGATCCAGTCAAGTTTCAATTCTGCTATTGCCAATCTGTCTTCGAGCATCTCATCCCTCACTTGTTGGAAGAAAGTGATTGGACTGATCGGTGTCTTTGAGGTGTTGAACCTTGTCGGTGAGTAGGCAGCTGAGCGGGACATAGTTGTATGCTTTATTCCCTAATTTTTGCCTAGGCTGCCCTTTCAGGTTTTCAGCCTACCGGGATTGTATTTGTTTTGTCTCTAATTTTTGCCTGGATCGCCCTTTCGGGTTTTCAATCCACCGAGACGCTCATTTTTGCCTAAGTTGCCCTTTCAGGTTTTCAACTTAGCGAGCTGTATTTTTTTTTTTTTTAAGCAAAGTACTTTTTGACTATGTCCGCATTCACAGGGTGTGGGAAATCCTCGCCATCCATGGTGGTAAGCAACATGGCACCGCCGGAGAATATTTTCTTGATTATGAATGGTCCCTCGTAGGTGGGGGTCCATTTGCCTCTGGGATCACCTTGTGGTAAGATGATGCGTTTGATAACCAAGCCACCAGTTTGGTATGCTTGACTTTTGACTTTCTTGTTGAATGCTTTGATCATGCGCTTTTGGTATAGCTGGCCATGACAGATAGCTGCAAGTCTTTTCTCATCGATCAAGTGTATTTGGTCGAATCGAGTTTGAATCCAATCGTCTTCGTCTAGATCGGCTTCTTTCATGATCCTTAAGGAAGGAATCTGGATTTCGATTGGGAGAACTGCTTCCATACCGTAGACTAACGAGAATGGAGTTGCCCCTGTTGAAGTACGCGCAGATGTGCGATAACCATGAAGAGCAAAAGGTAACATCTCATGCCAGTCTTTGTAGGTTACTGTCATCTTTTGTATGATTTTCTTGATGTTTTTGTTGGCGGCTTCGACAGCGCCGTTCATCTTTGGTCGATATGGAGAAGAATTATGATGTTTGATCTGGAACTGCGTGCAGAGTTCAGTAATCATTTTGTTGTTTAGATTCGTGCCATTGTCAGTGATGATCCTTTCGGGGATGCCGTACCGACAAATGAGATTGTGCTTGATAAACCTGGCTACCACATTCTTGGTGACAGAAGCATATGAAGCTGCCTCTACCCACTTTGTGAAGTAGTCAATAGCGACCAGGATAAAGCGATGTCCGTTGGAAGCAGTAGGTTTGATTTCTCCAATCATATCAATACCCCACATTGCGAAAGGCCAAGGAGCCGTCAGAACGTTTAATGGAACTGGAGGTACATGCACTTTGTCGGCATATATCTGGCATTTGTGACAAGTTTTGGAATGATGATGGCAATCTGTCTCCATGGTAGACCAGTAGTAACCTGCTCTCAAGATCTTTTTAGCCATTGTATGTCCGTTGGAATGAGTACCGAAGGTACCATTGTGTATGTCTTCCATGATTTGTTCTGCTTCCTTCTTGTTTACGCAACGAAGTAAAGTCGAGTCATGGTTGCGCTTGTACAAAGTTCCATTGCTTAGGAAGAATTTGGAGGCAAATCTCCTTAGAAACTTTCTGTCGTTAATAGATGCCCCTTCAGGGTACTCCTGGGTTTCGAGATACCTTTGTATTTCATGGAACCATGATTTGTCTTCCATTTGTTTGGTATCGATCTCATTGCAATAGGCTGGTTCGTCTTGCCTGTAAATGGTGATCATAGGAGCTTCGTCGTCCCAATTGACTTTGAACATGGATGACATGGTAGCTAAGGCATCAGCTAGTTGATTTTCTTCGCGTGGGATGTGTTCGAAAGTGATCTCCTCGAAGTAAGGCATCAAACTCAACACATGTTCTTTGTATGGAATTAGATTTGGGTGCTTTGTGTCCCATTCCCCTTTGACTTGGTAGATTACCAAGGCCGAGTCTCCGTAGACTTCAAGGAATTTGATTTTTAGATCAATTGCAGCTTTGAGACCCAGAATGCATGCTTCGTATTCGGCTATATTGTTGGTGCAATTGAAACACAATCTGGCGGTGAAGGGTGTATGACCTCCTGTGGGGGAAATGATCACAGCTCCGATGCCATTGCCGAGCGCATTAGAAGCTCCGTCAAAAACCATAGTCCATCGGGATCCTGGTTGTTTGTAGTCATTGACTAGCATAATGTCTTCGTCTGGGAAGTCAAAGTTCAATGCCTGATAATCATCTACTGCTTGATGAGCTAAATGATCAGCTACCACACTTCCTTTGATTGCTTTTTGCGAAGTGTATTGAATGTCATATTCTGTTAGGATCATTTGCCATCTTGCAATCCTTCCAGAGAGAGCAGGTTTTTCGAACACGTATTTGATTGGATCCATCTTGGAGATCAGGAAAGTGGTGTGATTTAGCATATACTGTCTTAGTCGGCGAGCCGCCCATGCTAAGGCACAGCAAGTTTTTTCGAGTAGTGAGTATCTTGTTTCACAATCGGTAAACTTTTTGCTAAGATAGTAGATTGCGTGCTCCTTTCGACCGGAATCGTCATGTTGTCCGAGTACACACCCCATTGAATCTTCTAACACAGTTAGGTACATTATCAGAGGTCTGCCTTCCACAGGAGGTAACAAGATTGGCGGTTTTTGAAGGTATTCTTTGATTTTATCAAAGGCTAACTGGCATTTGTCATTCCATCTTTCCACTTGATCTTTCTTCAGTAATTTGAAGATTGGCACACAAGTAGGAGTCATATGGGCAATGAATCTGGCTATGTAGTTTAGACGTCCCAAGAATCCTCTGACTTGTTTCTCGGTACGGGGTATAGGCATTTCTTGAATGGCTTTGACCTTGGCAGGATCAACCTCAATACCTTTACTGCTGACGATGAAACCTAAGAGTTTACCGGATCTTACTCCAAAGGTACACTTGTTCGGGTTCAGTCGCAATCTGTATTTCTTGAGTCTGTCAAACAGCTTGTGTAAATGACTCAAATGTTCTTCTTCGGTGTTGGATTTTGCGATCATGTCATCGACATACACCTCTATTTCCTGATGAATCATATCATGAAATAGTGTTACCATTGCTCGTTGGTAGGTAGCTCCGGCGTTTTTCAGACCAAAGGGCATTACTTTGTAACAAAAGGTTCCCCAGGGTGTTGTGAAGGTTGTTTTTTCCATGTCTTCGGGTGCCATCTTGATTTGATTGTACCCTGAGAATCCGTCCATAAAGGAGAATACCTTGCATTGTGCGGTATTGTCAACCAGTACATCGATGTGTGGTAAAGGGAAATCATCTTTGGGGCTTGCCCGGTTCAGATCTCTGTAGTCTACACACATTCTGACTTTCCCGTCTTTTTTGGGTACAGGCACGATGTTAGCTATCCAAGGAGGATAACTTACAACTTTTAGGAATCCGGCATTGAATTGTTTTTCAACCTCGTCTTTGATCTTTTTTGACATATCAGGCTTACTCCTTCGCAGTCTCTGTTTGACCGGAGTGCTTCCTTCTTTGATTGGCAGGCGATGAACTACAATGTCCGTGTCAAGGCCAGGCATATCTTGATAAGACCAGGCGAATATCTCGGCGTAGTCTTGCAACAATTGAATCAGTCTTTGCTTGACACTGTTTTCTAAGTCAGCCCCAATTCTGACCTCTTTCTTTTCTTCGTCACTGCCCAAGTTGATGACCTCAATCGGCTCCTCATGAGGCTGTATGGCTTTTTCTTCTTGTTCTAGAAGTCTTGCAATTTCTCTTGGCACTTCACAATCTTCCTCACTTTCGTCCTCAGTTTGGTAGATCGGATTTTCAAAGTCATGACGGGCAATAGCAGAGTCGTTATTGACTGGATCCAGCGTGTATGTGAATCTGCATGGTAGATATGTGAGTGTGTATGAAGAGAAAAACATAGCTATTTGAAAGCGAATAAAGAAAGAAAAAGGATCACAAAATTTTGAACATGCAAGCATCCCATGATTTTATTGAATGCACATAATCATGATATGACAAACCCTTTTTATAGAAGGACCGTTGTGCTAAGGCACACGGCTTTCAAGCTCATGGTTCGATTGTTCAGGAACCACTTTTATCTTTGCACAATATACACAAAGAAAACAGGAAATGGCATTTACTCCTGATCAAAGGAGATCACATCCTCTGCTTTCCAGTTGTTCAATCCACCGTTGTTAGCAGGGAGCACCCAGCTGTTCCAGTTGCAGTTGTTCTTTTCGTCTTCCGTAGCATTGATTCCGCTAGTGGGAAAATGCGTAGGTAATTCCTCAAGATAAGTTGGATGATTTGTTGGATATGAGAATCCAGGTGGAGGTCCCTCTATTGGCTGAGCGAGATGCTCGATAAGGCCGTCCCATGCAGTAGGAATGATGTTTTGAATAGAGACTTGTGCATCCTGATAAGGAGTGTACTGTGACAGAAAATAACCTTCGTTGTTTGGCATCTTCCTGGCTTCTTCAAGAGCGAAGTTGTCGTCGTACTGTTCGTCCCATCCAGTCGGGACAATGTCTTTGATGGGAGTTGAAAAGCTCGGAGGAGCGGAATATTTCACCATATAGTCGTATTTGCCGCTGGGTTCTCCTAGCGTGTCCCATACTTCTTTGGGTGGATTTTGATATTGCTGAGTGACGGGACTTGTGATACTTCCGTCATTTTGATTACCCTCTTCTGTTGGAGTAAGATCTTCCAGAGCAATGTAAGAATTCTGAGGTGTGATATACTGGTAGTTGTAACCGTCATTTGGTCCTCCCACAGCATCCCACATTCCCATGGTAATGGGTGGAATTTCGTCTGGATATGGCTGAATGATGTGGTTCAAGTATGTCCCTTCATCATCAATGGCGTTTACTTCTTGGCTGGCGAAGTGTGATATTAACCCTTCAGAGCGAGGATTTTGATCATTCTTTTGATTTTCACCATTATAGCCCAGACCTAGCTTGTCGGACTTGTAGGGTATATCAGGGAGTTGTCCCCATACTGTGCGATCACCCTGTTCAATCATGGCTTTGGCATCTTTGAGAGAAGCCATAGTTGTAGCTGGAGTAGCAGGAATATGCTTGGTGGTAGAGATATCTGGAGATACAACCTCAAAAGCTTGATACGGAGTTTCGATGGATTCGCCCTCCATCTCAACATACTTGTCGTTGCTCAAGTGACTGACCATATATTCTTCTTCGCCATAGACTGTGACAACCTTTCCTTTTACTGGGTATTTTAACTTCTGATGCAGGGTAGAAGTTACAGCGTTTGCCCCATGTATCCAAGGGCGTCCTAGTAAACAGGAGTATGTTGGAAGAACGTCTATTACGGAAAAGATAACATCGAAAGTTTGAGAGCCCACTCTGATTGGGAGCTTAACTTCTCCGTACACCGTTCTTGTTGACCCATCGAAGGCTCTTACAACCACATCACTTGGTTGTAGCACAACTCCTTTGAAGTCAAGTTTTTCCAGTATTACCTTTGGTAACACGTTTAGAGAGGAACCATTGTCTATTAGCACATGAGACAGAGTGGTGCCGTTGCATTCGATAGAGATGTGCAGGGCCTTGTTGTGATTTCTTCCAGCAGGAGTTAGATCCACATCAGAGAAACCAAGACCATTGGGCACTGTAAGACTGGCGACACAATTCTCAAATTGGTCGATTGGGATTTCTTGAGGCACATGCGCAGCTTGAAGGAACTTCATTAGAGCTTTAGCATGAGCTTCTGAATATTTTAGCAGAGATAACATTGAGATTTTTGAAGCAGTATGCCCCAGTTGTTCGACAATATTGTAATCACTTTTGCAGATGATTTTCAATATTTCGTCCATCTCTTGCTTTGATGGATCCTCAGCAGTGATCTCTACCGGATTTTGAACTGGTTCGATCAGTGGCTCTTTGCCTCGAGCGTTGATATTTTGATTAGGAACTGGAACTCGGACTGGACCAGCAGCAACATTTGGAGAAATTTCTGGTGAAAAGATTCTTCCACTTCTCGTGATCTTGCTGGTACCTGCAATATTACCCACAGTTGGAGTAGTTAACTTTGCGGTCTCTTCAGTCGAGGTATCCTGCTTAACTCCATGAATGTAAACATTAGTGTCATATCCCCATGGGACAGCTTTGTCTGAGGAGTATGGAAATGGAGTTGGACTAGCAATGACTACTGATGCCACTTTGAGTGTAGCAGAAATTTTGAATGGAGCCTTGGTAGAGATTTTGAATGGTAAGCTGGAGATCACTGAGACGTCTTCCATTCTTATCCCGTTGGCAAAGACTTTGCCCAACATGTCCATAGAAGGGAGCCTCTCAAACATAATGATACGGCGATCCATGTGTTTTTGAATTCCCATCTTTAGATTTTCACAACCATTGGGTTGGCGTGAGCAATAAAAGCAGTCGGGGTCACATCCTGGGAAGTAACCAGCTCGGATTAGCTTTCCTTTGACTTCGCAGAGTGGAGTTGATAATTCGTTCACATCATAGATGTAAACAGTGTCCAGGATAGCGTTGACAGTTTTGTCATGCTTTGGCATAGGTGCTGTGATGACATTTGGAGTTTCTGGAGGATCGAACTCAATTTCACCAGCATCTATCATATCTTGTATTTTATTTTTCAGGGCCCAGCAGTGATCTGCGTCATGTCCTGGACAGTTTGAATGATAGGCACATGTTGCATCAGGGCGATAATTCAGAGAAGAAGTATTGACATTCTTCGGAGGACCCCTTAATGTGATCAGATCCGCTTTAAGCAAGTGCTGCAATGCCTGAGAGATTGGCATGTTGATTTTGGTGAAAGTTCTTCTTGGTGCATCTGGTCGATGCGTATATTTTGGCTGTTGATCTTTTTGAGGTGCAGATGCGGAGATCATAACTGCCCCTACAGATTGATGCTGATCACTTTTGTGACTTGTCTGAATTTGCGCTGTATTGACCTCATTTCTGATGGGCCTTTTTGTAGTACCAGAGGAGGATCCTACTTGAATTTTTCCATTTCGAATGCCACTTTCGACACGTTCTCCGGTCAGTATTAGGTCAGTGAAACCTGATGATGAACTTCCCAGCAAATGGCTATAGAATGGGCCAGTTAAAGTGCCCATGAACATGTCGACTAGTTCGCGATCAGATAAGGGTGGTTGAACCCTTCCAGCCATATCTCTCCACTTTTGTGCATACTCTTTGAAACTTTCTTTTGGTCCCATAGACATGCCTCGCAATTGAGTACGAGTGGGTGTAAGATCAGCATTGTATTGGTACTGTTTGTAAAAAGCAGCAGCTAATTCTTCCCAAGTATGAACCTTGGTATTTTCTAGCTGGTAGTACCATTCGAGTTGTGTACCTGACAGACTTTCTTGGAAAAAGTGAATCCACAATTTGTTATCTGTTGTATGAGGTTGTATCTTCCTCACATAAGATCTCAAATGTAGTTTTGGACAAGAAACTCCATCATACTTTGCAAAGGTTGGAACTTTGAATTTTGGAGGGATGACAACATCCGACACGAGTCCCAGATCATTGAAATCTAAGCCAGGTATTTTTTGTATTTCCATAGCTTTCATACGATCCTCCAACTGTTGGTATTTGTCATCATCCTGTTCGTCTCCAGAATGATCTTCTTCTTCATTTGAAGAGAGAGAGGGTTTAGCAGAACCCTGGTTGCTTTGATTATCTTCTTGTTCACCATCACCGACTATTTCAGGGATTGGTGGCTTTTTGATCTTTTTGACAGGGATCTTGATCTTCCTTCTCAGGTAACTCAAGCCTGCAGATTCTTTGGGCTTCTTCTTCTTCTTGAGTATCAGGGCTTTCAGCTCTTGTTGCCCCTTTGCCAGTTCCAGAATTGCCACTTGAACTTGGGCATTCTGTACTTCGAGATTCTTGATGCTTGCCTCAGATTCCATCTCTTCTGACTGAAATAAACAGCGAAGAGATGAGAAACCCGTCATGAGAACCTGTTATGAAATGTGTATGACTGGATGCCATGTGTATGCAATGTATGAAATGCAAATGCAATGTATATGAATGCAATGTATGAAATGTATATGCAATGCATGAAGTGAAATGTGTGTGCAATTTTTCAAGGATCTTAGAGTTTAGATTTGTTAAAGAAGAAACAAACGTTAGTTAATCAATTTATTTCTTTTTTCTTTTTCTGCTTCTTTTTTTTGCTTCTTTTTTATTTGCCTCATTTGGGCTTACAAGACAGAAATAAAATGGAATGATCCTTCAGGTCTCCCGTGGACGCTTTCTCTTTGTCCCCAGGAATGCGTTGATTCTTTGTTCTTCTTGAAGCTGTCTGGTGAGCTCGAATAGCCTTCTCTCATAGTCCTGACAGTGTTCTTTGAAGGTGTCTCTTTCCTCTTTGAGTTGAACCCAGGATTTTTGCAACTCTTCCAAGTCAGTTGGCATATCCGGGTGTAGAATAACTTGAGGTTCGTAACCTTCGACTTCTGATTTGATAGTCACAGGTAGAACAGCGGGATAGGGCATCATGAGTTTTTGAGCATGAGTACGCACCCATCTGAGGTAAAGTTCCATAGGAATAGAATTCCATTGCCCCAGAGTTTTGCTTTCTATTCTATAGACACTGTCCCAAGCCTGTATGAATCTTCGTCGGTGTCTGTGAGAATCATTCTCGTAATCAAACACAATGCCACGGATAATCATGTCATGAGGACCGTTGCTTCTTGCATATCCGAATTGGCGTAGAGCTAGAGAGGGATTGTAAGTGATACCTCCTTTAATGCCAAGGAGTGGCACATTAGGGTATTCTCCACAATGATCAATGATAGTAATGTCTCTTTGAAAGAAGTTGTTCCATCGGATATCTGAATGAGATAAAGACATGATTCTGTAAGACCATTGTGCTCTTTGTTCATTTCTCAGTACTGATCGGGGAAGATGACATGTAAACCACCTAGCCAGTAGTGGTATACAGCACATGAGAGTTCCTCGTTTCTTCATGGTACGAGTGTGTAGAGAGTGTAGGATGTCTCCCAGCAATGTTGGTACCGGGTTGCGAATTAGGAAAAGGTTGATGATGTGTACACTTATGAACTGGTCGGGATTTGGGAATAAAACCAACCCATAGATCAAAAGAGCCATAACTTCTTCAAAAGCTGGATAACTTTTGTTTTCTAGCAGTAGTCGAGCCTTTTCCAGTAAGAATTTGGCAAGCAAACCCTCAACTCCACTCTTTGTTTCCCAATTGGATTTGATTTCTGACTTTTGCAGATGTAAAGCAGCAGCAATGACTTCAGGTTTTGGTTTTCTTTCTAAACCAGTGAAAGGTAATTGATCTCGGATTGGTAATCCAATTAATTCAGAGAATTCTTCCAAAGTGGGTACCAACTGGTAATCAGGAAATGTGAAGCAATGATGTTCAGGGTCGAAGAACTGGAACAGGACCCGTATCATGTCTTCTTCAAACTTTGAGGTAACCAAATGGAGTAGGTGACCATGCTTTTCAGTGAATTGAGCATTCCTGGGGAATTCTGACACCAAGTCTTTTAGCTCAGACGGTATCGTTGAGATGTTGATTCGGATGTAATCTCTGGTGGCGGGAGCCATTACCTGCAAAAACAAAAGTAAACTCTTTGATCCTTGAAATGTGTAGTGAAAAATGATGTGTTTATGATGCAAACATGTGGCACACAAAAACAAATCAAACAATAGCCTTAGGTTTAAAGGCTTGCATGAGGTTGATAGGTGATACCCTCCCCTCTGAAGTTGAGTTGGTTGAAAACCTGTCCTAGAATAGTATTCGGGTTCTATGATCCTTGGAGACAACATCTCAATACGGCGCTCGGACGGCCGATCAAGAATATTCCTCGAGGATAACTAGCTTCGATCAATTTCAAAGCTAGCCACTTAATAGGCCACAAGTCAAGTTCAACTAAAAGGTTCTAAGACAAATTAGTGTTAATGACACTTCGGAAGCCTAATATACTCCTTGATCGCTTTCAAGGGACATCAGTATAAACCAAAGTATCACACTAACGATGACTACCAGATCAACCGTATCGGTACATGCCGTACAGTTTCCTTGGTCTATTGTCATATACTTAAGGTATCTCGAGATTCGGGTTAGAATCTTTCACACAAGCAAAGTACCCAAGCAAACCTGTGAAAAGTAAAGCAATCAGATCAAACAATTGAAAACATCGAAATGATCTATACTCTAAAGGTAACCCCTTTTGAAAACATTTTGAATTTGTATTCCCCAGCAGAGTCGCCAGTTCTGTGGACCGTCCTTTCGGGCCATACCCCTCCGTGGGTGGGATACGTGAACTGACTCCTTTTTTGTCGATCGGACGCTTTCGCGTCACTTTTGAAAAAGTTTACAGAGTCGCCACCGACCTTTTATTTTATCCAATGAAGGAAAGGTTTATAAAAGAAACAGAAAAAAGACCTTTGAGAGATTCTGGGTAAGGGGGTAGGTTATACAAAGGGAAGGTGTTAGCACCCTTTGTATCCATGGTTATCCATGGGCTCTTTAGTTTGCTTAGCTCATTTGCTTTACTTTTCAATTGATTCGGAATGCTTTACCTGTGTTTTGAAATACCTTTGCAAATAGAATTTGTAATGATCCTTGTGCGGATATATACAAATGCTTGTTTATCTTTCGAAAGATGTTTTGAAAAGATCGTTAATTTTGTAATGATCCGTGTTTGGATGTATACAAAATATTGTCTTTTGGAAAATTTATTTTGAAAAACAACAGTGTATGAGAATTTTGTTTGTTTTGATTTTGAGCAAGCAAACTAGGAGGTCTACCCTGAGTTAGGAGGTCTTTATCCTTGTTCCCTTTAAAAATCTATCCATTCGTCGGATATAAACAAAAGGTTCGATTTTGTACTCGAAACAGTAGAGATGTAACTTTGATTTTGAAAAGAGTGAAAAGGGATTACCCTAGGAGGTGCAAGTGTGATTGTGATTGGATTCAGATATTTATCTTTGAAGTTAGTGATCTAACGATTCAGTTTTATCTTTGACATACACGCAGTTTATATGTGTGCTGGAAATTAAAATGCAGAAATGTAAAGTGCGGAAAGTAAATCTACGCTATTACATCGATTTTGCGGGAAATGTAAACTAACCTATTTACATGAATTTGACATCCTATACATTTATCTAGGAACTTTAAATTGCAAGAAATAAAAGGCATATTTTTGTATTTTTGTGATTTATTTTAAATATAATTAATGCATTATTAATTAATTTAAAATAAAGAAAAGATGGAAATATGATTAAACCTAGCAAATAAGTTTAAAAATATGTACAAAATGTTTGTTAATTGATTTTAGAATAAAACTAATTTTTTTGGAATTTTTGAAATTGTTCTTGGATTTTTTTAAGTTAATTAAAACATAATTATATAAATAATTACACAAATAATTAATGCTTAAAGAGAAAATTATCCTAAATATGTACAAAATTAGTTTATAATATATAAACAATATTTAACACAAAGAGCAATTTTTTTTTTGATTTTTTGATTGGTTAGAATAATTAAAAAGCAAATATATAAATATATACTAATTAATTATGCAAAATATTGAAATTTTGAAGAAAAATAAAATATTTTTATTTCAGAAAATAATATATTATTTTAGAAGTCTAAAAATATTTTTTGTGTATTTTTTGGATTTTTAAAACTATTTTAAAATAATTTTGCAAAGAAAATCAAATAAAATAGAAAATAAAATAGAAAATGAAAGGGATACTTATCAGGTGTGATGAGCTAGAAAGTGCATGGTATGGACTGCTGGTATGATGCGTTGGATTGGTTTTTGAGATTGATCATGTGGCTCAGATTGAAGAGAACATGGTACACTTTTGTTGACCAGTCACGTGGGATTATCAAGACTTTTAGTAAGTCAGACTGGCCCCACTTTTGCCTGCGTGGACGTAGACAAGTTGACTGGCGAACCACGCTTGGACGCGTGGTCGTCTTCAACCTCCATCTCTTTTGTTTTTTTTAAACAGATAGCGGGGGTTTTAAACCTCCCCTATTTGTACGTCAGAAACACAACTTTTGGTAGCTTCTCACACCTGCAAAAATAAGTGTTAGGGATAAAAACAAGTGACCCAGATCTACTTAAAATCACCTCCTGAACATGATGGTGGTGTTAGTTTTGTCATTTGGGCGTTGTAACTATGGATTCGAAGAGGTTAGAGTTTGAACATGCATGAACATTCATCAATGGCATAGAGTTATTCTCACGTGGAACCTCTCATGTTGGAGCCCAGACCTGCCCTATAGGACCTTATGAACTCATGAGAATGATTAGTTTACATTGAGGTTAATTAAATATAGGAGAACGAAAATTGTTCATGCATGAATATGAAGAACACTTATGCACGTGATACGACTCTCATGGGACCACACAAAGGGTTTGTTCTTACTTTATATGATCTTAGAAGATGATTGGAATGATTGTTTTGTATTGATATTGATTGGAAATATGAAATTGAAAATTACAAAGTTTGGAAATTTTTTGTGAGGATTATGATATTTCTATGCTATGCTTGAGCTGTAATTTCGTGGATGTCTTGGCTCCTCTTGTTTGTGAAATATCCTTGCCTATTTATAAGCCATGAGGTGCTTAAAATTGAAGCTAAAAGCATTGATTGCTTTTGTTGAATTTTTGACTTTTTTGGCTTGGAACTCAAGCAACCTTGGCTTGCTCTTCACACTTCTTTCCTTGCAGCCTCCTTGCTGCATAATTAAGTGATTTTTTGATGAGTCATGCTTGGAAAATAAGCTACCCATTATTCTTCCATTTTCCTTTTTAAATTTAATCTTATATGTGATAAAATTAAATCAAAAATGGATAAAAAAGATGTGGGCTTTGTCTTGGTCGTGGGAGGCCCATAATAACATGGCAAAGATGTTTGAACCATAAAAATTTGGCCCCTTTTGGAAAAAATGCAATTTTGAACAATGTTGGTTTCATGCATTTTCCAAAATTTAGCCAACTTCAACAAGGTGTAAATCCTTCAATTTTTGTCATATGAAGGAGATCTTGCACTTTTTGGAAACCTCAAAGAGTCCTCTAACCAATGCCTTTGGTCTCATGTCAAAATGATTTTTGAAGCTCCTTGTGTGTCCTTTTGAAAAAAGTGTCTTTTTGTTGACTTTGAAAATGACCTGTAATGTCTTTGATCATATTTTTCAAATGGTGAATCCAATGACCATGGGATCAATGGCATTTGAAAGATAATTGAATTTCCTTCAAAACAAGCTTTGGTTTGAATTTTTTGGATGAAGGATGAGAGAGTTATGATCAGTCAAAGTTGAGTTGACTTTTCAGGCAAAAACCCTAATTTTGAATCTTAGGGTTTTGTTGATTTTTGATCTTTCCTTGATGAATTGTGATCATCCAATGATCAAATGTTGAATCCTTTGACAAAATATGGATTTTGACAAAAAATTTCATTTTTGACTGTCAGTTGACTTTTTTGGTCAAACGGGTCGTCTGTTGACTGTTTGAGCTGCTGACGGTGCGTCTGAGTGAATTGAAGTTTGAAAATTTGTATGATGGTACTTTGAGATGTATGGATGTATATGGAATCCACTTGAGCTCTCAAAACTTGTTGCTCCTGTTAAAACAAGAAAAACCCTGATTAGGGACTGTCTGTATAGGAGGCAGTTAAGCGTACCTGATTTTTGTGCAGTGCTGAGTTTCTGCTAATCGTGTGATATTCAGAAGACTTCTAACACAAAAATCTTTGAAAATTTGAATTGTGAATGATTGATTTGATTGATTGTACAAAACACTGAGAGTTGTACTGTCTGCAGTTTGTCTGTCAACTGACTGTTCGTGTACTGAAGCAGCAGTTAAAGTGAAAAAGTCAACTGTCAAAGTTAATTTTCTTTTCTTTTTTGTTGTTATTTTTGTCTTTGTTTTGTGTGAAGCATGAAAATTTATTTACATGACTTGTTAGAAACAGAAACATAATAAATAACTGATATTTACGGTATGCGGGCAAAATTACCGATAATAACCTGAAAATTGTTTACTGCACAGAAATAGAAATATTTGACTGGCAGAAAACACACAAGTTAAGATTTGATTTTTGAAAAAGAGATTTGAAAAGATTTTGAAAATAATGGAATATAGTACAAAAGTTAGTGGGAAACCAAAAACAATTGTTACCAGTATAGTGTGAGTTTCCTGCTTCTGCGCCTGCAAAAAGAGTTAACTCTGCATGATTGTGTTAGTACTATTTATCTGTAAATAAATAAATAGTATTTGTGATGTAATGAACAGTATTTGGCGTTTGCGTAAGAATAAATTCCTCTGTAAGCCAAGCTACTGTATAAGAAAAGTTTTGAAAACCAAGTTCTTCATATGTCAGGATATTTTGAAAAAATCCATGTTTATATGAGACTCTTAATTTTCATATTGAAACTTTCCTGAAAAAAGAAGTGGGCAAATTTTGGGGTATAACAATAGGTTTTCTCCCTTCTTTCTTAAGTTGCAAGTTTCATAGTTTTCAAAGAGGTAGAAAACTCAACCTCCAAATCATTGAAGTTATGGCCAAAGTGATGGTTCTAACAACTCATAAACATCATATGGGATGTGTTTGAACCACTCACACACCCCAAATCACCCCAAAACTCAGATTCACTTTTCAACCTCCATATGAACATCAAATGAGCCTTATCATGCCAAAATCCACACAAGCTCATTTCTGTCCAAACTAATGCTTCTAACATCATCCATATATCACATATGAACTATCCAATCCATCACATATAGCCAATAACCTCAGAATCATCAGATTCGATTCTCACTCCAAGCTTATGCAGGTCGGGTACCATAGCCATGCCCAGATGAATTCAGATGATTCCAAGCATCCAGACACCTTCCATAAGGTCCATTGAAGCTATCCAGATCATCAAACAACTTCTGTAACACCTCTATTGCAGAATTCGATTCTCAGTTGGCCGTTTTTGAAGGTAAGCTCTCTTGAACTTCAAACTCATACATACATGCATCATAAATGAAAAATTGAGTTGCTATCTTGTTTCTGCACTATCACTGATCAATAGCCCTCAATCAATTTCACAATTCATCAATTATACACGATTTCAGATTGAAACTCAGAATTAGGGTTCTTAGTGTTCATCACAAAATTGATCACCTTAGAGCAAAAATAAATGAAATTGAAGGTCATCATCATGATCCTCGTCCAAAACCGAGTGAGATAGACCCTTTGATCAATCAAAACAACACAGTTTTGAAGATTTTTGAATTTCAGTTAGGGTGTGTTCTTGGCGCCAGATTTTCGTTCAAAGAATTCAAATAATTGTTTTAAAATATAATGTGTTGAACGCGTATCATATACAAGCTGCACGCGCAGCTCAGTTGGTTGTTGTTTTGGTTAGTGAGCAAGGGTGCGTGGGTTCAAGCCCTATTGGAGACAAAACCATTTTTTTTGCAACCTATTTTCTTTCATTTTTAACAAACTTTAACCATTCATTTAACCAATCAAAATTCATTATTTTCACTTCATTTTTTTTACACTCTTTATTTAATATGCATATTTTGACAATGTTAAAAAAAATCACAAAAAAGGATTCATTTGATATATTTTTAATTAGGTTTAAAATGATACATTTTTAAGTATTTTTAAATACTTTAAATATTGTTTTTTCATTTAATTTTCAAATTTAATCACTTGTAAATTTTTTTTGAAGCAAACCCTAATCATCTAAATGTTAATTGAAGACAATCTTCTTGTTTATCTTGATTAAATTGATTTCTTTCAAAATTCAAATCGTTTTAAAAACGAGCGATCACGATTCTTTTCAAAAACGGTAAACCATTTCTTTTTGATTTTCAAAGGAAACTATTGATTAAATCCTTTTAATTGATCAATTGATTTTCAAAACGATGTGGGGCCTCTCGAATATTAGAGAGTATAAGTCCCTTTCGTCTTTCTTTGTACAGTTTTTTTTAACAGAAAACTTTTTTTTCCAAATAAACTTCCAAACAGTTTTTTTAACAAACAAATCTTTCAACTCTTTTTAAACCATCCACCATGTTTTATGAAAATAAAACATGGGCCTCTCGAATATTAGAGAGTATAAGTCCCTTTCTTTTTCTTTATACAGTTTTTCTTTGTACAGAAAACTCTTTCAAAACAAATCTTCAAACAGTTTTTCAAAAGCGAAACCTCGCGTCTGTGAATAAACAGTCAACCATGTTTTGTAAATAAAACACGGGCCTCCACGTAGGTATAAGTCCCAAGCCCCTTTGTACATACCCACTCTAATACATGAAATTAGGTATTTCATTGTACGCCTTTTGTACATATCTCAATCAATGTGTTTTTTAACTTTGAATGACAAACCAAAAACGAAGGTTTCTTTAAATCTTCCCAAAAATATACCATGGGCCTCCATGTAGGTATAAGTCCCAAGCCCTTTTGTAAATACCTGTTTACATAGCTTTGAATAAATTCAAGTGGACCTCTCCTCGAGTGT